>NC_140665.1:94160274-94737774 GCF_054131305.1 Coturnix japonica
TAGTTAGTTCTATCAGTTATGTAGTGTCATTTCCATTGCATCTGGTTGCTTACCTGGCTTCCAGCTGCTTTTCCACTCATATAGTGTCACATACATCTGCCCCTCCAAATGTCTGTCATACACTACAGCATTTCATAGGACATGAGAGATGTGTATGAGAATAGCTAGAAAAAGACATAAACATTCACAAAAGTGGTCAGTCAGTGGCCAGTAGGACTAATGGGGTTAACAAGAATTTGAGCCAACAACAAACTGCAAAAGAGTCAGTTTAAATGCTGCAATATTCACCTCCCTGGAGACTGGATGTGTGAATGACCTGAGTCCTACTGAGAGGCTGCTGAAGGCCAAGAGAGATACTGTCACGCATATGTAATGATATTAATTTCATATGTTGAAGTATGGAGTTTAAAATCACTAAGTAGAAGTGTCGTCATTTACAAATGTGCCAAGTGTCTAGAGGACTGGTTCCTAAATAAAGGCACCAAGGGCCATTTCAGGTGTCATCTGTGTATTGCTGATAAGATATTGCACAGAGTTGGCTTTTTGACTATGAATAGCTGATGAAGAAAGCAGGCACTGAGGCAGTAGATTATTTAGGAAACCTTCCTTTAAGTCTATCCTTAACCAATTTGTTATTGAAAATTTCCCAGTTCCAGGGAATAAATAATGAGATTTCAACATGTTTGAGATTGTCCCAAAGAAATGAATTCTGGAATATTTTATGAGAAATGTGTGGCAAGCCATGAAAAAAAAAAAAATTACGTCACTGACTACAATTGTTAATTTTTCTTGCAGTGTTACTATAAAATAGCTTTGCAGAAATTCATTCTGCTTTGACTGCCCCATTTTCATAATGAAGTTGGTAAAATCACCCAATGAGTAAAACCACCCAGTTCCATTTTTTCTCAGTGTGTCAGTCCAATGCCTTTCATCTCTTCTTTGCAAATCATCACTGCTGGGAGGGAAGAATAAGAGCACGGCTCTTCATGTCTTCATGGAATTCTCAGCTTCCATGCAGGAGTGGAATAAGTCTGCTTTTTCCTAATGCAGAAAGTAAAAAGGATTTGATAGTGGAGCAGATTGTCTATTCATACAGTTCTCAAGATTGCTTCCAATGGCTGTTGAAGCATCTCTGTTTATGGTGTGTTTTTTGTTTGGTTGGTTGGTTTTTGTTTTTGTTTTTGTTTTGTTTTGTTTGTTTGTTTTAAAGTATCTTTAAAGAAGTTATAAAGGAAGAAACCTGACTGCAGTGTCTACTGAGAGATTCCATTTTACTGTCATACTGTAGACTGACAAGCCACAGAACCCTCCAGAGAATACAACACTATGCACAGCACACTTTGAATCACTGAATACTGCAACTTCTTTCTTCCTTTCTACTCCATCACTCCTTGTTCCCTGCAAAGAAGCAAGTTATCTTCCACTATACCCTTTTCTTTCTTTACATTTCCAGGTACACTACTACACTACTATTTTCAGAAGCTATATATTTTCATAAAATAGATCAAAAATGAGGAAAAATAATAATTAAGAAAAAAACAGAAAAAAATGCTTTAAAAAAACACACAGTACTGGGTCAAAGACAGGGAAGTATCTCTTAATATTGCAAAATATAAAGCAGAGTTGTTTAGAAAGCCAAATTTCAACCTTTGCAGGGTAACGCATGAAACTGCATCAGCATTATTAAAGCAATTGTAAGTAATAAAAAAAATATCTGATTGTCTGTGTTAGAATGATTTGTAGAATGTACTAATTCTGGGATTGTGTTTCTTTTGAATTTAGGGCTTGGGCTCATCTGTGCAGACAAATGTCTAAATATTTCTATAGCAACACTACTAAACCCAGCAGGATTCACAAAATTCACTACAGGGTGATCAAGTGCTTTTAGCAGACAGGATGAAAACTTGATGTGACCGTGGGCAGCTCTAAGTTATGCAATCTTCACTCTTTATCAGATGTTGATAGAAGAATTTCTCTTTTGTTTAATATCAACAATATTTTTCCCTTGAGTTCACTCATTGCAGTCACATATAATCATGTCAATATTAAAATACACATGCCCAAACCGCCCTTTGTATTCATCCATAGTAGCCAAGGACTAACAAAATGGTATTAATAAAACAAATGCATAAGAGTGAACAATATCTTTACAATAAATCAAATACATTTGGAAGTCATTCTTTAATAAATGGCATAAGAACTATCTGTTTAATCAACGTTATCCCTGATATCCTTAAAAACTTTAAACTCTGTGACTCTATAACACTTGTACTGGGAAAAAGATGTTGATGTATTCTAAAGTACCATTGCAATCTATATCTGGCTAGAAAGAAGGAATAACTCTCCAGTACAAATAAGACAGAAATAAAATTTATAAATCACAGAATCACCAAGGAAAAGAACTAAAACATCATCCAAAAAATTAACAAAAAATGTAATTACAGCCCTTCTGAAAGGAAATGCACTCCCAGGGCTTTCTCCCCATGCTCCAAGAAATTTGTATTCTTGATCGTTTAAAAAAAAAAAAAAAAAAAAAAAAAAGGAATCCCAGGCCCTACATCTATTGGAAAAATAAAAATAAAAATAAAAAAAATTTAAAAAAAAAAGGAAAAAGACATATGAGCTAATGTAGATAATACAGCTGTCTCAACCTTTAACTCTACTCAAGCAGGTTTGCCTCTATGCATAATGTGCCACTGCTGTTCTGACTATTTGTCATTAGTCTGCTTAGCATATAAACATATGCTTCCCCTCCCCTCCCCTCCCTTCCCTTCCCTTCCCTTCCCTTCCCTTCCCTTCCCTTCCCTTCCCTTCCCTTCCCTTCCCTTCCCTTCCCTTCCCTTCCCTTCCCTTCCCTTCCCTTCCCTTCCCTTCCCTTCCCTTCCCTTCCCTTCCCTTCCCTTCCCTTCCCTTCCCTTCCTTCTTTTTTTTTTTTTTTTCTATAGTAAAGGAATGATTTCCTTTCATTGTAACCCAATTATAATTTCTGCATGAAAATTTATTTTGTGCATGCATTCTCATTAATATTCAGCAAGGCAGTTCACTGCAGGCAAGGCTGAAAACCAGTATAATTGCAGCTTTTCCACAATATTTTACAGAACAAATAGAATTCCAAAATAAATCAGATCTCAATAGTCACTGTCTACTGTTGTAAACAGCCTTTATGCCTGATGTGAAGGAAATGAAAACCAAACGTAAGGCACAGTAGTGGCACATGCTGCCAGTCTTCAATTCCTTGTAATTCAGTTCTCCATGGTTTGTGATCTCTGAAAAATGGCTGTTGCTTTCTGAAAATGTGAAGAGATCCCCATCCCCCTACACGATTCGCATAATTTTTGCCTTATAGTGTCTTATTTGGGGCACTGGTAAAGTTAATAATATTATGCAAAGTTTGGGATGAGAGCTGGGGTAACAAAAATCCTTTCCTTCTTGTTGGTTTTGATTTACATCTGCAATAGAACCCTAATGGAACTGTGGTGCAGTCACTAAGCTACACATTAGAATCCCTAGTTTATATTCACTTTTATCATCAACTTTTCCAGGCTTAACTTTCTGCTGACTCTAAATCACAGGAATCTGGACATAGCTCCTGTCCCTCTGTCCTCGCTGTGCGTGGGGATTTCTGCCAATAAGTTGAATGTGAGGGCTTGAGTCCCCACAACAGGGGATGAAGCAATTCATTATTTTGTTGTCACCATCATCACCTAATCTATTGTGGCTTTATGCATATTCCTTCTTGTTTGGAAGTAGCTTATACAGCCTTTGGTGATTCTGAATTTCTTTTTCTGTGAGAATAGTTAGCTATGAGGGCCAAAGTGGGAAAGAAATGAAATAATGCACCAAATGAAATCTCAGTCAGCGTCCCCATGCTCATGGGAGACTTCATCACTCTCTACAACCTGAAAGATGGTTTTAGCGATGTGGGGGCCAGCCTCTTCTCCCAGGTAACTGACAGAATGACAGATAATGGCCTTAAGTGGTACTAGGGGAGATTCAGGTTGGATATTAGGAAGAATTTCTTCTCAGAAAGAGTTGTTGGGCACTGGAACAAGCTGCCCATGGAGTCACTATCTCTGGAGATGTTCAAGAATGAGTAGATGTGGTACTTAGGGACATGGTTAGTTGGCATGGTGAGGATGGGTCGATGACTGAACTAGATGATCTTAGTGGTCCTTTACAATCCTAATGATTCTGTGATTTCTGTGACTTCTCTGCTCTTGCTGCAGTGAGAGAAGCAGGCTAGTAATACCCAGAAGCAATGGAAATGTTTTTACTGAGTTTAAGAGTGAACCTAAACTACAGGATTCTGCACTACACAATTTCCAAACCGTACACTACCTTTTTTTTTTTTTTTTTTTTTTAAATTTTTCATATTAGCAAGCTGAAGAGTCTGTCATACTGTTCTACAAATAGCCTGAAGCCATACATCTTCTTTTTCACTCCCTACTGTGACCCCTGATCCCACTGTCTTTACATGCTGATGCAACATTTCAAAAACAGGACTGTGTGTAGCTCTTTCCACTTTGAAAACGTGTGAATGAATATGTCCACCATCATTCAAGCACTACACTCAGAGTTATTCTTGAAAATGTTGACAAGGGAGAATGTTTGATAGCATCAATAACATGGAGAATAAAAGCTAGCTTTTATGAAAGATTTCTCACTGAATTATCCAGCTCCCAGTTTGCTTTACTGAAGGCAAAACATTGCATTTCACATTAATTTAGGACATATGTATTACCCAAAACATTGCAGTTTCATTTTGCTTTATCATTGCTGCATTTTCCTTTTGAACCAGGTAAGCTTTAAGATTTATTTTAGACAGTGCACCTCAAAATATTCTCAAATATAGCCAAGAGATTTCAACATCTATCCATTTGTTCACTCAAGACACTATTGTAAATATTCCCTCTGAAACGAACACGAATGCTGCAGCAGAAGCACTGCAAGATTCCTTTGGTCTGTCTGGTTCCACATATAAAATGTGAATAAGTATCTTAAGGGTAGACCTTGAGAATGTCAGATTTGGGGATGTGGACTTAAGGACTAGACAGTGTTGTGTGAATATAAAGTATTTGTATGCCTCCATGTCTGGTAAATAACATTTTTCCTGGTGGGAAAATGACAGTACCTGTCCCTCTTAAGAAATTATAAAGGTCTTCAGCTTTCAAAGACCAAAACCCAACAATCACTGAGCATTTTCCACTGTGATATAAAATAGTGTAGTGGAATAAAACAATCTCAGGAGGATGTGCAACTATTTCTAAAATGTTTTGATTCATAGAAAGGTAGATGTTTGGTTGGTCTTCTGCTGGTTTTCCTTGGCCATCACAGCAACACTGCTACACAGCTACCTACCCCACTGACCAGCTTTTCAACTCTGGGAATTATACAGGAAAAATCACTGATGCTTGTTCTGACATCTCACACATTCACATCTCTAGGCTGCATGCCTCTTCAGGTAACTGAAGGCTGGGGATTTGGCGCATAAATTCAAGTTAAAAAAATAAAAAATATGTCTTTTAATTTCCTCGTTTTTCAATTTCTTTTCCTTTTCTCTCTCCTTTTTTTTTTTTTCCTTTTTCCTTTTTTCTATATATATATATATATTTATATATATATATATATATTTTTTTTCTGCTTCACTGAATTTGCATACTTCCTTCAACTTGGAACTCATCATAAAGAAAAGATTATTCTGAAGATAAAGATTTTATATTTAACCATACTCCAAAAACCTCTGCTAAAGAACTTATTCAATGGCAATGTTGTAGAATCCTTGGGGTTAAGCAATAGCTCAAAAATTACAATAAAGATACTGAAAACTATTGATAATTAAAACCATCATTCCTTAGTTTTCAGATATAGTTACTGCAAGAATATTTAAAGAGTTACATAAAAAATAATAAATGAAAACTGGAACAAAATACTGAACCAAAGTATTCTGTCCTCACAGAGCATTTTTCCGTGCACTAAAAGAAAGCATTTCAAGAAGTTCAGACCCTTCTCTTATCTGGCATAAATTCAGTTCCAAAGCAAGTTGAAATTTCTAGTTGAAAATGTAGAGAAAAACTGTTACTGCTCACTGCAACTTCTGTCCCTATCTAGCCTGAAGTCACAGCAGACTTTTCAGAATGTACTTTGATGGTAATATAGATTGTCTTAATAGGTCAACACAGACAGGCATGCAGAAGGAACTCAGAAAAATATAGTAAAAATAATCAGTTTGAGACAGCTAAAAGTTTAACTGTTGCCAAAAGAACACCGATCGAAGAGCACCATGAAATTAAATGGTTTTTTTTAAGAGGTAGAACAGATACATAAATATTAAGTATAAGAGCATTATGAAGCAAATCCCTTTAACATGAAAGATGCCATTTGAGACTAAGAGAGCGCTGACATTAGAAATAACATCTTAGCAAAATATAAGAAACTGAAGATGTGTAGATCAAGACAATAATAGTTTTGCACTTCTACAGAAGCTTTCACTGAGCATTTTAAGCCATTTAAAAAACAAAAAAAAATAAAAATTAACAATCAAAAGACTCACAGCTCTATCTAGTTTGCAGATAGTACTGGAATTCATGTTAGGAGTTGGATGTCTTGTGTCTCTGTTTAGACAAGATAAAGATAAAACTGCAAGGTTTGGATCTGCTGCGCCCAACTTAAGTTCTAAAAATAAGACTCTGATTTTAGTCACCAAGAGACTTTCTGTAGTCAGCACAGGCAAATGCCGAAGATGATTCATTTCACTTGTATAAACCTAATTTGGGATGGTACCTAGTTACAATTTATGAAAAGTAACACCTACAAACTGTTTACTTACTGTATATGTGAAGCTGAGGTGCTTACCCTGGGTGTGGATATCTGAACTGCTTTGCAGAATACTCTAGAGTCCAGGAAATTCGAACTCAGGAGTAAAAAGGCATTTCTTGATCTCAGTTATGCCTCATTTAGGTTGGGGTAGCAAAGTGGCATACAGAAGGGGATGAAATTCATCTGCATGCTTCTGGCATTACTTTTCCCTGGGTCTGGCAGGCTTTACAATCTTAAATAGTAAAGCAGTGCAGAGGGAGGAATGAATGTCCATGGTCTGATGCAATATTAAACATGAGGAAGCATTAAAAACCATAGAGTTGGAAGGGACATTTAAAAGCCATATAGTCCAACTGCCTTGCAATGAACAGGGACACCACAGGTAGATCAGGTTGCCCAGTGTCTGATCCATCAACAGTTTGGAAGTCCCCAAGGACTGGGCATCAACCACATCTCTGGGCAACTTGTTCCAGTGCCTTACCACCCTCACTGTAAAAAGTGAAGTTATTATTTGTGAAAGAACAAAATTAAAACCAAGCTTTTTAAAATGCTGTTTAAGATTTTTGATCTATCATCTGAATTAACAGACTTGTATAGAAGTTAAAGACTGAAAAAATGACAGCAGTTAAAAGTATTTTGAATTTTTGGTTTCCACCAAAGAGAAAATAAATAAATATAAAAAATGATTTTTATTTGTGTGCATACTCAGCTCGGGTAATTTTGTGAAAATGCAGTAATTGTCTCAAACCCAAACTATTTACCAAATAATCTTCAGAATACCACATTATACCACTCCCTCCACACCATCAAGAATTTCTTCTTTTCCCCTCCCAATTTTTAAAAACATATTTTTATTAGGTATTTTTGAGAAACAAGTACTATTATTATTATTATTTTAAACAACAATATAATAAGGTGTATAATGCATTTATTTATTTATTCATTTCATTTGTGATTAAATTAGACTCTGTCCTGATGATGAGTTTAAGAGATTTTTCTTTATAATGCAAGTGTATCAAACCACTGATAGTAGTAATACCTTCTAATCACACTGACAGTTCAACAACTGATTCTTATAGACTTACTGTAGACTTGTCAGCTAGTGGAAAGCAACAAGAACCCGGAATGTGTTTAAAACCCTGAATGCGATTACAACCCCAAATGTGTTTAAAAAACATTTGGATGTGGTGCTCACGGACATGCAGAGGGTTGTTAGAGTTAGAGTAGTTTGGTTAGGTTGCCATTGGACTTGATAATCTTTAACGTCTTTTCCAACCTGAGCAATCCTATGATTTTATGATTCCATGATTCTAAGGGAAAAAGTTTATGCAAGATCCCCAAATGAATTAGATGATAGCATTCCCATTTAGAAGCTACATTGAAGCCATCAGGATCTATCACGTTCTTCCAGTTAAAAGTATGGCTATTAAGCATTTTAAATTGCAATGTGGAAATTTGGTCATTCTGATCTGAAAGAGTGGGCATGCAAAGGCCACTGGTGATCCTGGAGAAGCATGTTCTTGTCTTAGCAACACAGTTCCTGGAAACAGAAACACTGTCATGAAGTACATGTTGCTCAGAATATTTTACCAGATGTTTTGGGAGCTGGTTTAAGCCCTTTTGACTCCAATAAATGGGAGTTATGCACCTGCAGTTTAGTCTTGAGCCTGTGAGAATATGGAAATTCCAGGAGGCTGTGATAATAACAGCCAAGAAAGTCTAGCCAAGAAACTTGGCTCCACAAGACTGAATGCCCAAGAGCATTCAAAGATTCTGCAAGAACAAAGTGGTGGAACAGAAAGTTCCCCAATGTCATCAGACTAATGTGTGTAACTGTCAAGATGTACTGACAACAGAAGAAATTTATTGCCTAGATGAAAAAGAAGAGTAGGCAGCTTATTAAATAATTGCAATAGCTTTGCAGATGGTGGATATAGCATCAGCTTATAAAAAGTAAGAGAACGTGAGATAATCTGAACTGACAAAAAATGATGCTTGTACTCCATAAGAAAAAATGTGTGACACTGTCATAGAAATAGATAATAGCTTATTCAGTATGGTCACTTTTATCCTCAGAAGGGAGGAAGAACTGTAAAACTATGGGGCAGCTGAATGTCTATAATTTCAGGATGAAAAAGGGCATTTTTAAGTCTTAAAGTAAGAAAGTAAAAAAGAAACCACAGCTACTACAATAAACTCATGGTGGAATTCTTTTAGCATGTGACATGTCTCAAGCATATTCAAATTTCTGTTTGACATTTTCAAGAGTACTATAACATGACTGACAAGCTGTACTGCAGAAAATGGAGCTTGAAATAATCTTGTGTTTTATTAAGTGCTACTATGGATGAAGTAATTGATTGTACTTAAACCTGTTTCTGAAGAAAAAAATGTACTTCTGTGAAGTTTGCTGATTGTCAGGACACACAGATAGGTGTTGCACGGTATGTGAACAGTTAGAATAAGGCAACAGTCTGCTTACTATCATTAAATTTTTTTGCTAAGATGTCACATCAAAGTTACTAATGTGTGAAAACCACTTTACTGTTTATCTGAATGTCTGTAAACTGTTATAATGGCTTTAATTAAGCAGTTTCCTGTTCGCTCCTTTTAGAAATGTTTTGATAAAGAAAAAGTTCTACTCCAGTAAACTCCATTAACAAAATATTGATAATTAATCACTATGAACTGAAACAACATCCAGGTTGGACAGGGCCCTGGGCAACCTGATCTAGTAAAGGTGTATGTTTGGTGGCCCTGCCAGGCAGGGGGGTTGGAACTACATGATCCTTGAGGTCCCTTCCAACCCGGGTCATTCTATGATTCTGTGAACTAAAAACTTTTTCACAGTTTACTAAGCTTCAGGTGTCCCATTTCTCTTGATCACTGTCAAAAGCATTCACTAATCCAAGTTGGTATGATAATTTCCCTGAATTAGATGACAAAGAAAATTACCTTCATTAAGAAATAGTCCTGTAAAGCAAAGATGTACTGGCTATTTGTTTTCTGGTTAACTCTCAAAACTTCTTTTAAATGGTAAGATAAAATTACTAACAAGCATTATATGTCAGTACTGCCAAAAAGCATCTGTTAAAAAAATAAAAGAACCATTTGTCAGGAAAATATTTTTTATATTTCCTACGAAAAATAATGTATGTCCTGGTAAAATGCGATGCCTCTACCTTTTTATGTGCTTAAACTTCAATTGCCTTTCATTTTCCTCACTTCTATATTTACAATATCAAGAGGGTCACAGATATTTGCAAACAATTTATCAAAGCCCCTTCAGGTTGCAGTGACATAATTCAACATGATTTGTATCAACACAAATCCTTGATATATGCTGTACTAAGACATGATCATCATTCAGTGTCAAAACATCTTACCATTTCTCTGAACAAAGTCAACAGTGCTACAGATTGACATAACACAGTGCTTTTTTTCTGGTTACCTAATGAACAACAAAAAATCACCTTCTCCTGTCTCAAAGGCACATCATAGTTAACTTTTCCTCTGTGAAAAGTGAAAAGCTGTATTAATGTTTTGATGAACTGGAGAAAGTTGCAGAGATCTGGAGTGGTTTTTTTTTCCCCTGTTAGCTTGCAAATTTATCAAAAGATATTGTGTGTTTAAAAGAAGAAAGGGAAATATAAAGTCTAAAATTTGGCAGTTCCCAAAGGAAAACGATAGTGAGCACTTTTAAATACTTAGAAGGATTATGTAGTTGTCAAAGTTTATGACCTAAAAAAGTACCAACCATGTGTAGTGAATAAAAGAACTACTAGAGTCAGTTGATGGAAAAAAAAGTGCACACCGGCACTTCAAGCCTCCCACTGCAGAACAATTTTGCTTTCCAAGGATTAAAAGCAAAAGTCTAGACAGGGCTGGGCTATTTACATGGAGCAAACCTGGAGGAGGGGCCAGGACTTTGCATAGTTACAGAAAAGAGAAATAAAAACTGAATTCTGTTCATGGACTGCTCAAAGATCAGATGAAGCCACAGGCCTATGCTGTCCTTTTATATTAGCAGCAATGCTACTTGCCAGGATGCCATTACTAGCACAAGCCCTGGGAACAGCTGCTCTGCATCTCTCTCTGGCAGTTTGATGCCATTTCAGTGTTGCTTCTCTGGGTATTACAGCTACACAATCACCTATGTGAGTAGATTTACTTCTAGGTTTAATGAGTAGGTTTACTTCTAGATTTACTTCTAGATTTACTTCCTAAGGGTATTTCAGAAATTGAAATGCCTACATCTTAATTAATAACAAAATTAAAACAAGAACAAACAAACCTATTTTTGAAGCCCTTGAATACAGGAACATCTATGCTAAGATACTTATTCAGAAGCTCTAGACAAGGCTAGGATATTTCACTGAGATTTTGATGCATTCCCCTACTTTGTCTCTTAAAAAGACAAAATTATTCAAGACTCTTTCCCCCTTGCCCTTAACTGCAGGAAGATAATAAGGATGATAGCCAGGGATGTGATCTGCTGTTTCTCTTGTCAAATGCACATTATACATGAAATCACTGGGGAATACAGGGCTTTTGGCCAAGTATGAGCAACAGTCTGTGATTCTGGAATTCATTTATCTTCCACAGTTTTGTGTTGTAATGTGCAGTGTGCAACCTAATGGGATTTCGTACTGACATTTTCTGTCTGATTACCGAGTGGTGTTTTAACACTAATGGACAGCTATAGCCCACCACACCGTTCTCTTATTCCCCTTACTCAAAGGGTAAGAAAATATGATGGAAAAAACCCCGAAACTCATGAGTTGATGTAAGGCCAATTTAATTGAGGGAAAAAGAAAGTGAAAAAACCCACATGCATTCAAACTATAAAAAAGAAAGAAGAAAAAAATCCCAAAAAGTAACAAACAAGCAAAGGCTGTGGGTAAGTAAAGAAAGAGAAAATTCATTTATTCTTACTACAAATTAGTAGGACTTGTTGGATCATATCTGTGGATGGAAGACCACAATACACATAGCAGTTGTCTAGGAGAACAGATGTTTTATACACAACAGCCTTTCCCTTTCTGTATCACCTTCCCAGTTTTTTATTGTGGATTATGACACCATATGATATGGGATATACCTCTGGTAGGTTAGGGTCAGTCGCTCTGGTAATGTCTCTTCCCTTACTGTCTTCACTTGACAACATGCACTGCTTGGGGCAATATCTGTAAAGCCACTTGAAAGAAAGGGCTGGCATGAGACAGGGCTAATTATTTTGCAAATACTCTGTAACATAGCAAAGAAGACGGAAAGCATATGTTAATGCTCAGGACTTCGAACCACTGAAAGTAATTAACTTGTATAGCTCTACCCAATAGGCTTCATTTGGCAAGAAGAGTAGATACCAGACCTTCATTTGTTAAAACCTGAAAAATGGAGGGGAAAGGGAAGGGGAAAAGGAAGGGGAAGGGGAAGGGGAAGGGAAGAGGAAGGAGGAAGCAGGAAGGAGGAAGGGAGGGCTAAGCTAGAATTAATAGCCTTTATTATCAGACTTTTAGTCCAAATTGTGAAACAACCTGGGAAAAAAAACAACAAACAAATAAATAAATAAATAAATGAAAAATCTGAAAAAAAAACAACAGAAAGTATACAGTAAAATAACCAGCCTTCATTAATATCTTTGAATCAGGCTTTTCCTTTTTCTTATTAACCCTGCTCTGGCAATATCTTAAGAGATGGCAGAAGATCACTGATCAAAGCTCCTTCCTGCTGCCAAAAGTCTAAAATTTAGGTCTTCCAATCATTGATTCATGTTCACTCACCAGGCTGATGGTGAGTTATAAAACGACACTCATTTTTTTAATCTTGAATAAAATGAGATGCTGTCATTTCTCAGAATACATAGCATGCTGTAAGCTCAGGCTCCTGATCCTTCTAATGTAATTATAATCCCATTGGCACTAGGACAGTTAGACAGGTAGGACGGGATTTCACCTTATAAGTTTCTATTTTGGGAACCTATGTACAGATTTACAAGTCAGCTTCCTCTGAAAATTAATTGAAACTGTATGTAAGCTCCTAAGTGACACTGAGAATCTGAATCCTTAAATTCATATAAAGAAATTTTAGGCACTTCAAGATTCAGAGTATCCACAATTCTGGGATGAGTTCCAAGTTCCATTAGGATTGAAAATTTGATAGTTACTTACTATTCCCTTTAGAGTTCCGTTACCCAAAGAAATTTCAGCTTATTTTTTAAAACTGAATGTTAAAGTGGCTATTAAACTTCTTATTATCAATAAGTAAATATGTAGTGAATTAAAATCAAGGTGTATGTACATACTATAAGAACTATCCCTTAGAAAATCATAATTAAGTACCAAATAATCCTATACCTCAAGAAGGCAAAAACACCACAAACTATTCCATGAAATATTTCTTCCATTTTTCTTTTCTGTCCAGAACAAGATGCATCAGGCCATACACATGTAAGTATGGCTATATGACCATATATGTGTGTCTGTGCATGTGCGTGCATACACATGTATTTAGCATAAATGAACATTAATATATTTAGAACATCTAAGATATATTATGCATATGGACATGTATGTGTGCATCGATACATATTCATGATTCCATCTGTAAATAAGCATTACACTTTTATTCTGTTTATTCTCTGCACTGGATATTAGATTTCTAATGGACTTATAATACAGAAATGTAAATTATATACAGCTGGCTGAAGTCTATTTGCATTCTATTATCCAGATAATTAAATAGTGAGCAATTACAAATCATGTTGGTATTTCAACCAGGAATACATATTTTAGACAAACAAATGAATAAATGGAGCATTATTTACGTGCTATAAACAGTAGCAGCATCTTGAACTTATCACTTCTGTCTGAGAATTTGTTGCCTGGGAGACACTGCTCTGATAATTTCCCTTTCACATTTTCATGGATGAATGTCTGCAAATCACTCCTCTTGATTTTGTCCTGTCCTTCCTTTTCAGTCACCTGAATAGTCACTTGGTCTCTTTTACCTGATGATGTTTTATCTAACTGGTTGCCCATGCTTTCACTTATCTGCTTTCACATGAAATAGCTAGAAAAAAATGTTTCCCCACTTTATCACATACATTGGTAAGAAATTTGTTTTGCTCACCTAATGAGAAAAAACCGTCCACCAACTTGGAAAATTTTTAGTATGTAGATAAAATTAGCCACTAATGATAGTAGGAGTAAAGTATGCTTGTATAGTTTCTAATTTTAATTTGCAAAGAACAGAACAATGGTCCTTGGTAGCTAGGAAGCAATTTTACTGGGGCTTTGCTCCTTTTCTAGGGAAAGGAAAAGAAGAAAATATAAATGCAAACACCTACTTTTGATGAATTCCTTCTTTGTTCTGATGCGATAACTTTAGTGAATTGTTTTTGAAGTATGCAATTTACCCATTCCATCACTGTGATTGATTTTATTTCCAGTAATTATATTATGATATTTATTTTACTATGTCTGATGTTTTCTTGTATCTTTTACCTTTTCTTCATAATTACTCAGAGAAATGTTTCATAGAACAGATTGATACCTTATACTGAAATATAAACTTTGATCCATTTTCTAAGAGAAAGTGTATATTTCCAGTGTATGGAATATATAAGACAGAGAGCTTATAGTTTAACATAGACACTTACGGGAACAGAGCTAGTCATTTGTCATATGTTGAATGTATCTGCACTTACCTCACTACCTAAACTGAAGGCTTATGTGGTGCCTATTTTTCAGAAAAAAAAAACCAGCACCACAACAAAACAAAACAACAACAAAAAAAGTGGGTTATTTTTGTAAATATATTAATTATTAATGCCATTTCTCTTTAGTTACTTATTTGAATCAGTGATATTTTCCCTCCAATCTTTAGATACAGAATATTAAACTTTACAAACTAAAGGTTTGCATATCTTCCTTTATCAGCTCTAAAGTTGCTCAAAATGAAGCAGCAAGGGAAGTAACACTGATGTTTTAGTTGTTGCAGAGCAGTGACTACAAATCAAGGACTATTCAGCTTCTCATGCTGCCCTGCCAGCAAAGAGGCTGGGGGTGTACAATGAAATGAGAGGGAACATAGCTTGGACAGCTGACCCAATTGATCTAAGGGATATTTTGTAAGACATCTTAAGGGTGAGAAGCTGCATATTTAGGAGGGAAGGAGAGAATCTCACATTTTACAAGTATGCAGATGAAAAAACCTTAATGATTATGACCAAGGACTGGAAGAAAATATGACCAGAAACCTCATTTGAAATAATGATTCCATGAGAAGATTATGCATGATTTTTTGTCCTAAGGTTTTGTAATTAAAAAGTAAAATCTTCAGATCTCCCCAAGGAATCTAACTAAGGAATAAAATAGTTATTTCATTTTGTTATTTAATTAACTCTCAGATTTTGCTTCAAATTTAAGATGATGACTTTATTAGGAATAAGTCCAGTTGCTTAAGTTTGGGATCAAATAAATCACTCTTCCACATCCCTTTGCTTTCTTGAGTGCCTCAACAGTAACAAGGGTAGAAAGAGGATGCTATTTTACTTGTTGTTTTGTACCTACTCCAACTCTCAATCTTACTAGCTCTTTATTAGTTATCATTTACTAAGTAAAGGTAAGAAATTACCTTTCTCTTGAAAGCAGCAGGTCTAAGTACATAAGCTTATATTATTTTCAGATGGCTAATTATTCATAAATCCTACATTTTCTTTTAAAATACAGGTGATGTGTAGAAAACTGAATGGTTATGTTTTTGTAGGGAATTGCTGAATATCTGAACTGCTAAGCTGCAAAATTCATTTACCACATCATCAGTCATCTCAAAATTCCACTTACTTTGCAACTGAAGCACTGAGAGCTATATCCAAACACACATGGGCCAGATGCACAAAAACATTTGGTGCTGAAAGGCATCCTGGCCAGAAACTGGATGTCTAAGCCAAAGTCAGAAGGCCATGCTATCTTTCAGCATAGGTTGTGTGACTCAAGATCCAACGTAGTTACATTAAGCCAACAGAGCTTCACTTGCTTTGGATGCTTTGGAGATCGGAGAAGGAACATGGTGAGAAAAAGGGAATTCACCAGATCTGTTCTATTACTTTATTTCCTCTGCAAAATGATAAAGTTCAAGAGTTACAAAGTACCTTTATATAGAATACTTCCACAAATCATGACAGCAGACACTTTGGCAAATATATTTCCTTTCCCTAGGGCACAGTGCAAGTTGTACTAAATGAGTCAGTTTGCTCTTGCTCATGACCCTTTTCAACTTAGCCTTCTGCCAAAGTTGTTTGCTCTTGGGGGAGATGCTGAAAAACTGTAATATTTTAAAGAACTTTTGAAATTTCAGAGGCCTTTGACTTCTTTATCTGTAATGAATGGACCAAGCACTGTGATCTCATTGTGCTAAGATAGGAAAAGAATTCTAGAGAACATACTGCACAAAAAGAGCTTAATCCATCAATCTCTGGTTGGTTGGTGATCAGAATTCTGCTAATGGAGAGGCCTTATATCTTTATGTATGTTGCGCCTGCAACCGTACTTTCCATTTGAGAAAAACAGTTTATGCGAATATATTGTTTTTATACAAAAATTCAGATTCCAGTAATTTGTATTATCTTGGCAAGTAATCTGAGACGTAAGTAATGACATTGTCTGAATTACTATTTGTGAAGTTTTTGTAGACGAATTCAATTTAATTCATCGTTTATTCTTACCTTAGATACTGCTTTGTTTTCTTCTGGTCATACTTTCATTTTAGTACATTTCACTATGCATGTACAAGAAACTTGCTCAAAGAGAACCATTAGCATAGCTATGTATGGGTTAATATGTGCTGTGAAATGATACAATATAGGCAACTATTACTGGTTAATTGTGTCATAAGATATCAAATTATCCTTTAATATTGCATTGGGAGAAGTATTAAAGAAAAAAAAAGCTCATAAAACACTTTGAACTTAAAATATCTAACATTTAGTCTTTCTTTTAGCAGTAATCAAACTGTTGGTTTTTAAACTTAAAAATTTCTTTCTTCCCCCTCTGGGTAGAGAACAAATGAAATCTTAATTAGGAGGTCATTTCCATCCCCTATGATTCTGTGATTCTGCAATTCTGTGAAATGTCAGAAAAAAATAACATTCCATCAACAGAACAAAATATTTTGATAGTTTATCACTTGAAGAAAGCTAAAATGCAACATAATGCCAAATTAAATATTTAACCGAGCACAGAAGTTACAAGACAGGCCAATTCAATGTCCGTTTCAGAATGATGTTTGGAACACTAATTGTAATGACTTTATTTTTATTACTTTCTGTACTGGATTAAATCCAGTCTCATTTTATCATCGTGACTTCTGCTGAAATGTTTGCAATGCTTGATGGAACTGTTGTGGAACTCTTACTATTACTTCCTTTGTCAGAAACAACTATGGAAATGAGTCATTAAAACCCGTAATATATCTAATAAACATTTCAAGATATCAGTCTGCGTGAAGCCCACAGTGGTAATGAAATAGAAATATCTGACATGGAAGTGAAAGAATAGTAGCATATTTAAACACCAATGAGATTTTGTTGTTCCTTATCCCATCATCTCTTGGAATACTTTTTACACTGTGCAGCAAAGAGATGACATCAAATCTCTATCAAATTTTGTACAGATAAATTATGCCTTTATGAAGCACTTGGATATGAAACCTGCATTTATTTTTGTAGTTGTCAAAGACAGGATATTTAGCTTTTGGATTGACATTGTATGAACATTTTAGAACAAATAGCTAAGTCCTTTTAAAATATTTTTGTCTGTTTCCCTCTGATTTGGTATTGGTTGTCTCACCTGTTCAGTTTTATTTAATTTCATCTTGGTCTCTTGTCTCTACAAGGATTAGCTGCTTTTAGACCTATCTATTGCTCTTTGATGAGCTGAAAAAAAAAGTTTAGATAAATTATTCTCCCCCTTTTTAAATGCTTTTAATTGGTATGGAAGTGAGATGTTGCTGAAAACTGGTCTGGGCATTATTTTCCTTCCTGCTAAAGGTCTAGATACCAGATTTTGTTGTTTATTGCTGATTAACTTATTTTCAGTATTCTGCTAGACTCAGCATCTTCTTGCTTATATTTTTTCATTGCTTAGCTGCATTTTGTTTTTAAGTATTTGGAGATATGGGTCATTTCTGTTGAATTTAACAAAATGAGATCTTGTCTGAGGTTATATTCCCTAACTGAAGTTTCAAGTCTAACGTTAAAGAATATCGGGCAGGTATTTCTTTTGACAATCATTTCTAAGAAATCACCCAAAACTTCCTCTCTGTTCCCTGGTATCCATTCTACTGAAGCAGGATATTTTGTTCATATTCCTACAGTCTGAATTACAATAGTTTTATGGTGCTAAGAAACTGATGATGATCCAGTTGCTTCCTCTGTTTTACTGTGGTTACAAGAACTAACCATATCCATAAACTCTAATTTACAGTATCGTTTATTATTTGTCTTCCAATAATCCTGTTGTTTTATCTCACTATATAATGACTGAAATACTGGCTTTCAATATCATTACTTAGATGTCTCTTGTTTTCTGTCTCTTCTTTTTCTCTGTCGCTCTCATTTGCTCTCTTTCTCTCACCACTTTCTTACAGTGGGCCAATTTGAAACAACTTGAGTCACACAGGAATAAAATGTAAGCTTTGTAATAAGTAATAGAACTAATATATGTAAGTATAAATCTAGAGCTACAAGAAGGCAGTCACGGTCTCTGGGTGAAAATAAGAATGATTTTTTTTTTTTTTAAGCTACAGGAAGTAAATGAAATTTGTGTAGCCAAAGAAGGGTATTACCCATCAGAAACTCTTAAGCTGCTTCCTTGAGGAACAATCTTTTTACTAGTTTTAATTATGTTTACTTGAGAAGACAAATATGAAATGTTTTCATAAAGGAGCCACTTGTTCCAAAGAAATCAACTGTGACCTAGGAATAATTTGACAAGTTAAATAGCCGTTAGTGGCAAAATGAGCCATTCACAGCTAACAAAGTAGTAGTGATAATCAGTCTGAGAGAATGTCTATCTAAATATTGAAATTATTCTGTAAAACACAGGAGCAGCTGGTTTGTATGAAGATATCAATCTATTAAATAATTATTGTCTGTGTCTCCATTAACACAATATTTTCTATTTGTTATTTATGCAGAGGTGGAAATGCCATTTCATTATTTCTGCCAGTAAAAACATAAAAGCCTGTGCTGCAAAAACAAATCCTGACATGTCACTTTAAAATTTACAGTTATTAATTCACATTTTTTGCAAGTCTAGTACTATATCTCATTCCCTCCAGCCATTTATATTCATGCTTGTACAAGCAAGACTGGATAATAAGAAAAAACAAAGCCTGTGGAATTTTAATTTAAAAGTCCTACTATACATATAAACAGAGAATTAAGACAAATGAAATGCTGAAATATAGTTATACATTAGCAACCCTCTTAAATCCCTGAATTTTTCTACCAGCTGAAGATGGATGCTGCAGGTCTTATCTGAATGTGAAAATGACAAGTATTCACAGATCCATAGACCTTCCTGAAGGTGGCTCCATTTGATAAAGGTTAAATTAGACAATCCAGGGTAAACTCAATTGCAAATTCTTAGAATAATTTGGGTGAAAAAAAACCAAAACCTTACGTGAATTAATAAAGTGATGAAGGAATTTCCGTGAAATATTAATAGGAGGTAAACTAGATATACTTGAAAATAGTTGAGAACAGTGATTCTACAGAAATGACAGAACAGTCTTTGCTTACTTACAGTCTCAATTCTGAACTAAAGGCTCTCTTAACTAGTATTTTTTCTTTCTTTTCAGTTCTGAAAATTACAGACTCATTAGGCTGTAATTTCTTTGACACAATTGTTATCAGGTTCAGTAAAGTAAAGAGCAAGGGAGCAAAAGAGAAAAGAAGAACCGTAAGAAGAACATTTGTTTATTTTATGACAGTGTTCAATTCTCCCTCAAATTACTGCAGCTCATGCAGTAGATGAAAAGATAAAATGTACCAAGCTTCGTTTCAAAAGTAATTCTAAAATAGAAAATGGAAGCGGAAATTAAATTTCTGTTACTTCAGAAGTGAAGAACTACAGATTCAAAAACTTTGAAAAACTAGGAATAAAATTATATTTGATGTGCTGATTTAAAAAGAAGAAGAAGAAAGGGAAATATTTCTTAGATAATTTAAATTGCAGTTTAACAGCTTTACTAGCAGATAAAAACTGCCATCCTTATTAGCTAACACCTTCGGAACTCTGAAGTTTTCCTTGCTGCTTGAGTGGCTCAATGGCAATGAATGAATAATGTAAGTTGGTATTTTTCCACTGTAAAAGAGAGAGAGATAAATATTTAAAACAAAACTGAAGATATGCATTTGGAAACTGATCAGCATTCTACCAAGTTATGAGTCTAGACTAGCATTTGACTCAAAGCATGGATACAGCATCTTTGAAACCAACTGTATTAGTTAACAGACTGCTAATTTACACATATTTAGAAAGGGCTTTAACTATTTAACTGCTTAACTACCGTAACTATTTGAATGTCATTGAAACTATCATAAGGAAGTATTTAGTCATATGCCACATTACTGTCAGCCAGTACTGCCTTGTACATCTTTTCCAAATCATATTTATTCCAGTTCTGACATAATCCTCTTTAAACCTGTAATGACTCTGTAGTTGAATACTTAAAATTGCATACACAGAATGCACAGATATGAAAAACTATTTGTTAAGAGAAGTTCAGGCAAATCTGAAAATAGTAGCTGTATTTGTGGTAGGTGGCTAAACATATCTCCAGGGCAACAAAATCCTATTCATCTGCTGCAAGGGACTACAAGACAGCTTCCTCTGCCCTGCTGAAGACTGTCAAATTTTGACACCTGCTCCTCTCAGATAAATATAAGACGCTGTCTGTTTATGCTTCTTGTTTATATATATCTATTTTATATATCTTTTGGGATATAGTAAATATTTCATACTTTGTACATATATAAAGGATTCCTCACTTATTTTTATCATTGCCATGAATAAATCTAGAGGAATAATGTCACATTTCCACAGAAACTGAATCAATTCCAAAAACATTTTAGGGAAAATATCCAGTCAGTTCTACCTTCTAACATTTTTGCAGTCTTGAACTGAAATACAAGATTGTGAATAGTTATCTAAAGTAAACAAAAATGGATATGATAGAGTGTAGAAGAACTTTCTGATTTTTCAGTAACTTAGGAATATGATCCTAATTTTCAGTATCTGATACTACACTCAAGAAAGGCTCTGAATGAATTCACTCAGTAAGAAAATGACATGGGTGAATTGAAGAGTTGAAGACATAGATGAGGATTGAAAATTACAGTCCATAAGTGTAGAAATTCCAGTTCTGGATGTTGGCAAAGGAAAGTTATAGATGAGTCACAACACAGAGAGTAATTCAGATTTCACCTTATTTATTTATTTATTTATTTAGATTAATTACTTTAAATTATTTTCTCCTGTTCCAGTGGCTATGTGACTATTAGGCAGTTTGCATGCATCTAGGATTAAATAAGTTATGTCAACTTTTGCCTTTTGTGAAAACAAATTAAAGACTATCTTCTATGGTTTGTTTATCATTTGAAATGAAGTTTTGTGTCACCTTGACGTATAACTCAGATTTGCCTTCTGTTTTTTATTTTTCTCCCACTTTTTACCTCACCTTTTTTTTCTACTGGAAAAAAAGATGAAAACAGCAAAAAAGAACAAACCAAAACAAACCAAGACAAGACAACCTCAGTTTTATTTCAAAAAGTGAAGAAAAAAATGTTATCTAAACATTTTAGAATATTGTTCATTGAAATGAAAAATCTTGATTTGTAGTCTATGCAATACTGTGAAAAAATCTTAGCTATGCAATAAAGTATCTAGAATATCAACAATACGTATTTTCAAATATAAATATTAACCATGGAATAGTTTGAGTAGAATTTCTAATCATAGAATCATGGAAATATAGAATTGCTCAGGTTGGAAAAGATCTTAATGATCATCGAGTCCAACCACAAACAAACCATATTACCCTAACTAACAACCCTCCACTAAATCCTGTCCCTTAGCACCACATCCAAATGGTTTCTAAAAACAGTCAGGGATGGTGACTCAACCACCTACCTGGAAGCATATTCCAGTGCTTAATAGCCCTTTCTGTAAAGAAGAGCTTCTTGATATCCAACCTAAACACCCTCTGGTACAACTTGAGGCCATTTCCCATTGTCCTGTCACCTGTCACCAGTAAGAAGAGAGCAGCCCCCCTCTTGCTGTGGGCACTTTTCAGATACTGGAAGGTCAGCCTCCTTTTCCCCAGAATAAACAGCCCCAGATCCCTCTATGCCTCTCCTCATAGGCCATATTCTCCAAGCCCTTCACTAGCTTTATTGCCCTTCTTTGGACCTGCTCCAGTGCCTCCATGTCTTTCCTGTGCTGATGTGCCCAAAATCGAACACAGCACTCGAGGTGAGGCCTCATCAATGCCAAGTACAGGATCAGGATGACTTCCCTAGTCCTGCTCACCACACCATTCCTGATGCAAGCCAGGATGTCATTGGCCAGCAAAGCCTCTGACACTGTCCCCCACAGCATTCTCATGGAGAAGCTCTCTGCTCATGGTATGGATGGGCATACGCTCCACTGGGTGAAACACTGGATAGATGGGCAGGCCAAAAGACTTGTGGTCAATGGAGTTAAATCCAGTTGGTGGCCAGTCACGAGCAGTGTCCCGTAGGGCTCAGTAATGGGGCCGCTTTTATTGAACATCTTTGTTAATGATCTTGATGAGGGGATAGAGTGCACCCTCAGTAAGTTTGCAGATGACAGCAAGTTGGGAGGGAGTGTTGATCTGCCATAGGGGAGAAAGGCACTACAGGGGGACCTGGATAGACTGGATCAATGGGTCAAGGTTAATGGCATGAGTTTCAATAGGGCCAAGTGTCAGGTGCTGTACAATGGTCATTTCTTTCACATCAGTTTCATATTTTTCAAATGTATTTCCTGTTCACTATGTTCCTTGGAAATAATTTTCCCATTCAAAATGTTGAAAATACAAAGACAACTCTTTTGGTTTTCTTTGATAATTGCAAAAGTGAGAAGAGGAGCATGCTTTTCCCCTCACTCAGTTGAATTACAGCAAAATATATGTATCTAAAATTATTCCTCTGCTGGTAACAATTAACATTTCATTTTTAAATATTAAGCCCAATTTGGTGGATGAAAACAAAAAAAAAAAAACAAACAACTAAAACATATAATTGTCAACTGTTTTGTAGGCAAAAAAGTAAAATCCATGCAATATTATTGAAAACATTTATTCTACTATTAGAAATATTCTCCACAGTTTCTGTTTGCAAGATTGTTTTAAGCAGATTTTCTTACTCATTCCTGTATTTCTTGGTCTCTATTACAATATCTTTTTCAGATTATGAAAGCAGTAGTGAATCCACCCAGAAGTCAGGAAGCGCAGCAAATGATTCCTCCTTGCTGATACACAGCTAAACACAGCGGGATGTCTCTTATGAAAGGTTTGAATCTTTTGACATCAAAAACCATCAGAAATTCTCTGCATAAGTCAGGTGCCATAATCCTCGCTTACTGTGAACATATAGCCACATTTCATTTTTGTTGAGATCTCAGGTAAGGTGAGACATTCTAAGAAAACACTCTTGAGTGTGAGCTTGGAAAAGTTTCTTTCCCATGTGTGAAGCAGCTGACTGTGCTTTGGTCTATGTGTTCTTCTGCAGTCATGTGGTCTTGAATGCAGTTCAAGACCAGATGTAAGACTGCTTTGATGCAAATTCATGGCATCTTCTGAGTTTCAGCTAAGAAGAATCATGTTCAGAAGCAGGATTTGACACTTCAGGCTCTACTACCATCATCAGTACGGCACTTGCCAGCCCCAGAGGGAGCACCAGGGTGGGTTTTCTCAGGAGAGTGCAGAACAAACCTCCACCTGCCCAAGCAACCTGGAATACCAGAGTTAACTTCTCTCTGTTATTATCTTGTTTGTTTTATTTTATTATTATTTATTTATGGGAATTATGAAGTTGACATAGTCTCCTAAGAAAAAAATAATAGAGCACATGTTCTTCAAAAAGAATATCAGCACTCTTGTTTATCTTTGTGGATGTGAACAATCTAACACAAGGTGCATCAGCTTTTGACCTAAATCATTTGAGCAGAGAACTTCATATGAAGCCTCTGTTATAATTAGAATGAAGTATAATCATTATAAATTGCTAAAATACTAATGTTGGGTAAACAAAGCTGACACTATCAGTGTGATAATTATTTTATAAACTAAATAACATGCATTCTGTCATGCTTGACAAATGTAATTGCAGGATGTTTTTTAAATGCAAAAGACCCAGACTGTTAGTGGTAATCAACCGAGTATTTTCTCCTTGCTGTTTAGCAAGGCCTATTTTGTATTAGTGGAAACAGAAGGGTGGCACAGTAAACATTCAAGCAGTGTACTTAACAGGATCTGGATAAGATCAATATCCTACTTTCCTGAAGCAAGAGAAGACTGGAGAAATTTTGCTTTCCTATGTTCTTAGCAACTGGAAAAAAACCAAAGAAATTTGCCCCCATGTTACCAACCAGAACAAATGAAATTCTTCCTTTGATGGCATATGTTTTTCATATGTGACTATATAACAGAAAAGGAGAGAATTAGTGGTCTCTCTAACGTGACCACCAAAAGACTTCAAAAGGAATGTGCAGAAAATCTTGGTTTTTAATGAGTTTAATCTCATTTCGAATTATAAGTACCTAAATGAATCATTCCAAAGGCTGAATTAGGTATGGCTTAAGTCTGTCCTCCTTGCTTTGTAACTTGGAAGAAAAGTCAGGAATACTTTAGTTGTCCTCTTTCTTCCTGTATTTTTCTGGATCTGATACAGATTGCTTTTTCCCTTATTCCTTTAATGCAGCTCTACAATGTCTGGACCTGAACACAGTTTACAGGCACTAAACACTCTTGTCACTATGCAATTATTCATTTCCTAGTATCTGATACAAAAGTGGACCAGGAGGTTACTGTTCTTTAATACAGTGTACAATCACTGGCTTTGTTTCTTTCTCTCACACTAGGGTCATAAAATCATAGAATATCCTGAGTTGGAATGGATCACTGAGCTTGAATCCTAATCTTAATTTCAGCAAACACACTGGCACAGTTTAAAATACTGCAGTGAATGCTGCTGAGCAATGTAAGCACTTCATTTCTCTAAGGGAAGAGCTGTGATTTTGAATTTGACTTCAAGATTTTGGATCTGGCTATAAATATAAATATTTTTCATAAAAAACTATGAAGCCTTTTCCTGACCTACTTGAAAGTTATGAAGCCTCTGGTCTTACAGTTGCTGCAGATCCGTGGCCAAGGGAGGTTGCTCTTTTCAATATGGCTCACAATTCATCTTTTCTGCTAAGAAACAGGAAAGTCTCGGTTCTGTTGCCAGGGGGTACCGTGCTTGCTGAAATGTTTCCATGGAGACAGGACCCATCCGAGCACAGCAGCTGAGGGAGGGCAGCTGAGATGCGTCCTACAGCGCTTCCATGGGAGACGTGTAGTTGTGTACTCATGCGCTGATGGAGCACACCAACAAGGCATTGCCCTCATATGGGAACCTCACTTGGTTAGAAGTTAAATGTTTATTTCCCAAAGAAAATGTAATGCTCTGCCAACTACGCAAGGGACAACAAACAAACAAACATTTCACACAAATCTCATAATGTTCTGGTGATGCCTGAAGAAACATGAAAGCCCTATAGTCGTATTTTTTTACTTCAGGCTTGTTATTCAGATTTATTTATTTATAGATCTAAAATGAAAGTAATAATCTCTTCTTCATCATGAGCAGGCTTTAACTCTTTTACTCCTCTGCATTCAGAATAAAAATGATGATTCCCAAAATGTAAGAATGCCAGTGGTTTACATAAGCTCTTCTACTGGTGAATCAGTTTCTCAGTCGCAGAATTGAATTTGTATTCTATTATGAATTTTTGAATGTTTTGTTTGATTTTTTAAAATTTCTCTTTAGCGTTTATGTATTTGTACCATGATAGTTAATGAGCTGAGAGGAGGAAAAGCAAATGTAAATGCACTTCATTTCAAATGCGGGTGCTCAGTATTCTGTTTGACACCCAAGCAACGCTTCAGCACACAAAACTTGTTTAAGCCAGGCACTTCTAGTGTAAAAAAATTTGGTATTAAACTCAAGGAGGTGTTTTATGAATCACAAAGAGATTTTAAAAGTTTTTATTATTGTTTCTTGTTTGTTTGTTTTTTGGTTTTTTTTTTAAACGTATGTGGGAGTTCAATCTTGACCTTATCAAAATAAGTGTTAAAACTGTATCTCCACGTCTTTCATATTTATATTTATATTTATATCAAAGCCAGGAAATAATTAATACTGCTGCAGAAAATACAGACAGAGCTTCATTTGAAAGTTTAAACTTTTCTGGCCACCAACACCAACTATAACTGGAAAAGATGCCAACAGAGTGCTAAGAATCTTTAGGAAATATACTGAGTGAATTTGATTTATTTAGTTCAGTAAAGCAATGGCTGAGGTGAGGTATATTTATTCTGTATAAATAAGATCACTAATCCCTTTAAGTAAGTTTAGAACTACAGGTATTTATAGGATTTAATTTAAATTGATTCCTAGTTATATATTTTCACTGGTTGGATGCTTACCCTGCTCAACATGCAGTGAAACAGCCATTAGGTTTTGGTTCCAAAGGATTTTTCATTTCTAAATAGCAGGAAATTTTGCAAAGGAATTTTACTGACAGAGATTCAGGAATCTTGTATGCAGATGCACTTCCTCCTGTATTCTTCCTATGGCACACTGCAGTCTTCTGGGAGGTGCATGGGTGTGTTTGCTGACCCAGCATGCTTGTAGATGTAATGTCCTGACCCCCTCATTAGTTAACACACAGAATAAGAATCTATGCAGTGTCTCTGGTGGCCTCTTACAACATCCCTAAGCTCTGCTGGAGAGAAGATCAGTACGGACAAGAAAACAGAATCTGTATACACAGGAACCTGTTGGGTCCCATTTAGCTGAAAACATCATCTCCCTTCAGAGCTCTCATGCTGTTGGTCACAGATGCTATCTTTACTGGAATGGCTCCAAGGGAAGCAGGAGAACCAGTGCAAAACAAACTCAATCCCAATGCACTGACTTTTTACAAATGATGCTTTCTCCTTCATTGTCAAATAGCGCACCATACCTGAATTCAGGATGATTCTGTAATGAAGAAACCAAAAGCCTGGCAGAAATTTCAGACTCGATGCCTGTCTTTACATTTTCCAACCATTTTTTTTGTACAGCAGCATACTTGCTGTTCAAATTACAAAGATTTCTCATTTGTCTTGTTCTAATCTCATGCAGTGTTTGCAGTAAACTGTTCTGCAGCTATGTAGGATTTGGTTGCCATGATGCTGTTAACTCCTTGCCATACATTGCCATTTTCCATCAGTTTGAAAGGTTACTCTGCATTAAACAAGCTTGTGTTAGATGAGTCAGAGTTTCATTCTGCAGCAGTGAAAGGCTTTTAGGATCTGAGCTGGCTGACTGTACTTCCCTGACAAAGAAGTTAATTCCATGCTGCAGTCACAGAGGAACCCACGGCTTGACATACCCTGGTCCAATAGGTTGTGTCATAGAACAGTCTAGTCTTAATCTTTGAAAAGATCTGGGATTTATGCTGTCAGACTTGAAAAGCCCCTCAGTCTGATGTGTGGGTGAGGATGGACAGACTGATCATACAGAAATTCTTTTGCCCAAGAGAACAGAGGATGAAGTTCAGAACTCTGCTTCTTTTTGGTCAGAGATGTAAATAGGTAGGAGACTATCACAGCAAAGGTTATCTTCAGTCACCTAAAGGAGAACAAGCCTTCCTATTTTCAGAGCTTCCCTGTTAGAACAGTTGGAACAAAACCAAACAAAATAAAAAGGCATGAAAATAAATAATTTATCACAAAGCAAAATGTTGTCTCTTGTTTCCCTTTAAAATGTAACTGGGAGCTGACAATGCTTAACCCTTAAGTCTGTTTAATGTGGTGAATCATGCCTTCACTGCCTGAACACAAGCATGGCTTCCGCTCAGTTTTGCAGTGGAATTTAACCACTGTCTTGAGATGAAAATCACACAAGGACTTCCACAATAAACTTATTATGCATTCAGGATCCCATTACTCCATCTGCTGCTTCCTTGTTCCATATCCCATTAACAAATGCTAAGCTGCAGATTGTTTTTCACATAGTAATGAGCTGCGTTAAGTATGCAAACAAAACAAAAGTTATATATTTCTGTTAGAACAAGTGCCAAGAACAGCTCCTGTTGCAACAATGCTAATGACAGGATAGCAACAGTGGAATAAAGAGAGTAATTTGTAGTATTCCCAGGTCATCTGCACACATGGTTACTCCAGAAATAAGTGAGGCAATTTGTTCCGAACTTACAATTTATTCTCAACTTACAAATTAATTCCTGCTTTAACTGAAAAACTTCAGTAGATATGTATATAGTTTGCTCTGAAAGTAATGCCTCCTATTTATTTTTGTGAAAACTAGAACAGCTGCAAAGCACACAATTACACTATTTCACAGAGAGCAAATTCTCAGTAACAAAACAGCTTCAACTTCACTCCTGTGTCGGATGTCATTTTGTCAGACTTCCCTCTCTGCTGCCATCTGTTGCACAGCAACTAAATATAATGGAATATTGGTGGGAAAGTTCAACCTTTACTGCCATATCACCAACATTTGCCTAGGACATTTGGGGCCAACAAAATAAAACAGAAGGCATTACTTTCAGAGCAGCATCTGTATAGTAGGAGAATAGGGTCTCGTACTGGAAATCTCCCTACAGATGGTGGTTTAAAAAAAAAAAAAAAAAAAAAAAAAAAAAAAGCAACAAGCATAAATAATGTCATTTTCCCAATTAACTGGAATTGATTAATTCATCCATCCATTTCCCAAGTCATTATCTCCAATTAAAATGATTGCCTGGATAACATTCCATTGCTAGATCCCTGGGTGAAATGGAAATCTACCAAATAGCATTTTGCTCAAATGCCAGCCCAGCTACCTCTACCTGCCAGTACAGAAACAAATTGCAATCTGCTACAGTTTAACATGAGGACTGAGGAAGCTTTGGAATGTCTTTGAGGTACACGCTTTCACTTGCAAAAATTACTAATTGTGAAATAGGACTGATTTGTTGCAGAAGGCAAAGAGAAAGTGCCTGCTGTAAAGAGCTTACATTCTAAAGAGAGGCTTTGAGAAAGCATGTAAATAGCGAGTGGGATGTAGAGCAGTTATTTAAAGAAAGACAAGCTTGACTGAGCTGCATAAGTGGAGGATGCCCATAGCTACAGTATAGGTCTGTCTGGGACAAGTCTGCATCTGCTAAGCTTAGAGAAAGCAGTCCTAATGAAATGTGACAGTATATATATATATATATATATATATATATATATATATATATATATATAACAAAAAAAAACAAAACAAAACAAAAAAACCACCCTGTATCTAAGAGATATCATATATGGAAAATATGCAAAATCCAAGCATAGTTCACATCTAAAAACATTAAATTCAGAGTTTAATAGGATGCCCAAATTTCAGGCAGCATAATCAGTCAGAACACAAACAGGTGCACATTTAAGAAAATGAGGTAGGAGAAAGCTAGGGATAAGAAATTAGATTTTGTTGATTCTGAGCTCTAAGCTACACAATGATAAGAAAATGTCAAAGACATTGCAGTTTTAATCTGAACAGAAAGGCAGTTATATATTGAGAGGAAACTGAGTTCATGGAAGTAACAACAAACGATTTTTATTTACAAATGGGATTTTAACAGGTTAAGGAGGATAAAAATAATACCAAAAAATACTGGTAAAGAAGCAGGGAACCCAGTACTGGTAGAGGGTTTAGCAGAGTTGTCAATGGGATACGCATATTTAAATAAATAAATAAATAAATAAACATGATGGAAATATATACATGATAAGGAAGAGAGAGATTGATGGGACCCAGGGACAGGTTAACTGGCCACACAGAAAATGCTTAGCACATCACAAATGGTAGAGGTAATTTTTAGTTTTAAGCTCAGGTAATGTGGAATCAGTTTAGTTGCTTAAATGTAGGCGTCTCATGAGAATGCTGCAAGACTTCCATGTGATCTCCATCTACCTTTCTGCACTGGACTGATGCGCCTGAGAAGCAGTAGGTGTCCATGTTTATGTAACTGAACACTGTCCCCCAAGGGGGATTCAGGTCATGCATACAACTTCTAAAGATGTCTGTATGTGAGGATTTACATATATGTTGAGTTACTTTCCTATTGCAGTCACTACAGCTTCTGGGTCTTGTAGAGAAATTCACATTCCCTGCTGAAGTATAGACTTCTAGTTAGTCGTGTCTACTATGATCATTACCATTGTTTTCCCCTAGGTATATCTGTTTTCCGCTGTTCAAATTCCTTGCTGTTTGCTCCTATTTCTGATATTAATGCTGACTGGAACATACATAGACAGGCACTGGCATTGCATGCTGGTGGGTTTCTAAGCTGTTGTGAATGTATGTCATTGTGTTATAACGAAGAATCACTGGAATGATAATATCTATATTATTGCTCTCTAAGTTTTAAGTACTTTCTAACAAACGAAGGTTTTTGGCTGTATTTAAAATATACAGCTACAGATTATCTTATACAATGTTTTGGTTCTTTCTTTCTTTGTGATGGTCAACTCTTGCTCTCAGAGTATGAGCAGATTTTGAAACCCTCTCATTTGCAGTATAGTGGGCTTTACTGCTAGAAGAGATGTTAAAATGCTATCCTTTTAATGTCAAGTCTTATAAACTTTAGCTTTAGTGGGGCAACAGGAATTCTTATTATAGGGAGATTAATTGGGATGAAGACACTGGATGCATGAAGCTGGTCAATGTTTTCTACATTTATCTGTTGTGGTCACAGCTGCACCATTCTGAAGCACTTCGGCCAGAATATGACATGTAAAGTCCTATGGATATACTGTGACTTTAAAAAAGAACTATGATTAAGACTGTTGTAAAAATTTAAATCATTTGGGGGCATTCACTGGCTAGGATGGAATAGGCAACCAAGAAGTGGAACAAAACTTACAGAAAAACAAACACACTTTTGTCTAAATAGAATTTCTTGTTGTCTACAAAATGAAATTTTGAAATATTTTGTGAGCAGTAAGTGTCATTTGTTTCATAGCTAAAGAAAGAGCTAGCTTCACAGAAGACAGAGCTGACAGCTTATTGGCTGAAGAAGTTGGATTGGGTTTCCCAACTAAAGAAGCATGAAGCAAGATCTACTACTGTTCTGCTAATTGTTCCCCCTTTTTGTGGTGTCAGTCAGTTTTATATTATGACCTGCAGGTGAACTGCAATATATCAGTCTTTCTCAGATGGGATTGTATACTGCAATGAGAAATGTATTCAGTGAGTTTGTAGGAAAATATCCCATGCTGCAGAGACTAGAGCATCTGCTCAGTAGGTAGGATGTTCTGATTCAGATCTTTACCCATGAAATGAATTTGAATCATAATTAGAATAATAGAAGATAGCTGTGGGAAGAAGCAGGAATGAAATAATATCTCTTTAAATGGAGCAAACTGGGGAACAGCAGAGAGATCTAAAAGGCAGACACAGATTATTTTTTCTGTAGTTTTATGAATCAAGTCACAAAAGCAGCTCAACATAAAGTCACTATCCATTTGTCAGGAGCTAATTCTGTATGTTTGTGGTATTGCTGATATTTTCCTAAGAAAGCACCAAGTTCTAAATCAAATCATTTTTTAATTTTTTTTTTTACAGAAACGTGGAAAATGTCAATAGTGCCCTTGGTTATCTAAAAGCTTGTTAGAAGTTAGAAGCATGGGTAGAGATATAGCTTTTTCAGGAAAGTCTGCACGCCATCCCTGTGGCCTAAAGAAATAAGAAAATGTCTATTGAATTGCTGCAGTTTAACATGAGGCCAGTTAAATCTTTGTAATACTATTTATTTTATATTGGTTTTGTCACAAACATCTGTTGTAAGAGCCCAGCCATATTGTTTATAATAACCTAACTAAGTCTTCTGAAAGCTTTATCAATTCTACAAATGCTTAATAAGATTTGGAGGACTGACTGTCAGATCACCGGACATTCTGAAGCCCATATCAATCAGATTTTATGACAGTACTGACCCAAGCTGATTAGGTCAGTAAAAATGAAGACAAAAAATCAGGAGCACCTGTGTAAAGATTCTTGGAATGGGCTTTGAGCCTTGTGATTAAATAAGGCACAATGATTTTGCTTTGTTTGTTTGTTTGTTTGCTTCAGTAGAAAAAGTCTGATTTATCTCATGCACCACAGGCAAAGCTGAGTAGTCAGAGTGTATGTGATAGCAGTTATACCATCTTTTCTAAATTCTTGATTTTCTTCCTCAAGGTGAGCAGTATGTTTCTTTGTAATACATATGAGAGCATATCCTTAATAAGATATTAAGGTAATGCTTCCTATTTAATTTGGAAACTTTCTTCAAAACATGTGATGACGTGGGATGGTTGTCAGGCACTTTAAATACTGAAAATGAATGTGTGTCACATATACCTCCAAGGGTGAAGGAGTCTAATTTACCACTGTATTCTACATCACTTCTCATTATGAACTCAAAGTAAACATTAGATGACCAGCAGTGTTTACAAAATTTGTTGCCCTTGTTTGAAAAAAGGGCCAAAAAAACCACCAAATGGTGATGAGACCTGGGTCATATGCCCACTTCTTAGCTCATGTTTTCATCACTCAGTAAGTATGCTTCTCTCCCTCCTTCTTTTTGCAACACTTCCTTTTTTTGAAAGAACAGGAGCCACCACAGTTCTGTCATATATTTTTTATTTTTTTTTTTTGCCAGATTCAGTACTCCTCTGCCTTCATTATTTGTGACTCAGAGCATTTTCCCCTTAAAAAAAAAACACTGCCTTTTTACCTTCTCCACAAGACCTCAGCACTTCTGACAAAAACTCATTTTCTTTCTTAATAAAGAAGGGCTAAATAATAAAGCTAATTTTAAAGAAAGAGTTACCAGTTTATATTTGAAGTCTTAAGTTTTCTGTCACCACTGTGCCAACACAAAAGGGATGCAGGTGGTCCACTCCTACTCTGTCTTAATAGATGCATTTATTATTGGCCACTGTCAACCAGGTCCACTTATATCAGTGGGAAGGCTGCAAGAATTAGTTGGATAATGTCTTGTCAATAGGCACTATATCCTGCAGCCCCCTATTTTCTAAGCTTTCCATTTGTTTCATAAATCTCACCGCTCACCGCCCATGCATAATTTAATGATGTAAAAAAACAGGAGCATAAGTAATTTCTCCATTAATTCAGATATGAAGTTTGATGGCCTGTTTTAAGCAGTTAAAAAATTCAGGATTTTAGTGTCAGTGTAGTGTTGTGTTAAAGCAAATGTGAGACAGATGAGGAAATGGAAAAGAGCAACAAGAAGAAGCAAAATCTTCCTGTAAAACCTAAGAAAGCAGATTGCCTCAAAAGAGCTCATCTCAGCGTGACAGTCCTTTCCTGGAAAGGAGCAATTGCTCTGATTCTCTGATGATCCAAAAGGAGCTGCAGAGCTACTCCATGCTCAGCTTATTCTCTACACTGTCACTTAATGCCCATCCATTTTCATCATACTGTCACTCATGGAAGGCAGCATGTAATCCTGGAGTTTGGGTGGTGACCAAATTGAGAAAAAAATAATTTTCTCCTCATATGATCATCTAGGCAGTGTGGGGTCAAAATCCAGTCCTGCGTAGATTTAGTGAACTGGGAGAAATGGGAGCTTCTGAAGAAGAAAGAGTTCTCTCTGCACCTGGGAGTTCATTGCCAGTGTTTTGCTAGGGTACAAGCAGCAGAAGATGGAACAGGAGGTCTCCTCCAAACACTGTCAACCACTTCTAGAGAACCTGAAACAATCAAATAAACTCAAACAAGGAGAAGAATAAAGAGCAGTAAATTTCTCTGAATAATAGAATTATTCTAATCTATTCTATGTTATTCTATTCTGTGTTGTTCTATTCTAATCTATTATCTAATAATGACTGGAAGGACAACAGAATAATTGGGGTAGTGAGGCAAAGAGCACAGAGGATATCTCCTTCAAAATAACCCTTTTATATAACTGCAGCCCATTTTAAACACCACTGAAAAAATAATGAGCTGCAGGCTGCAATTGGCATGGAAATTAAGGTTATTTCAGAATGGAGTTTGAAGCAAATGCTAAAACAGAGGGAACTTTGTGAAGAAGGTCCTGATGGCAACTCTTACATTTATTAGGTTGACAAGTTTCTAGCTAAAATTCCTTGCTCTGCATTTTGTGAGTCTATACAGAGGTACTGCAGAAAGCTTTGCTTACTTAATACAGTTTTCAATAGATGATAACAAGATGTATACAAAAACTGAAATTCAAATTTACATTTCTAGTGAAATAAATATACTATAACTGTACCTGTATAAACTACGCATGCAGAGACGTGGATGTTTACGACAGAAAAACGGTGAAATACCTGATATATAACATCAATCTCTCCACGACATGCTGATTCAAATCCTTCAAATCACTCATAGTCATGAATGTCAAATCCATTTTGGAAACAACTGTGATTCTGTGTTTTGCTTGTCTTGGTTTTTTTTGTTTTGTTTTGTTTTTTTTTCACCCTAGGAAAGATTCCTTTTGTTTCAACTTCCTGTAATTTGCTTCGTAGTTCACAAAACAGAGTTAGAGTAGGTTTGTATGCACCTTGATTTCATTATTAAAACATCCCTTTACTATTCAAATGTTTTTCAATTTTTATTTTGTTTTCTTCGTTGGACACAAGAATCTCCTGGTACAGTCTTGAAATTATCCAGAGTAGAAGAAAACTTGTCCACCTGTTCTTTGAGGGGTAATGAACAGCACTGGAGCTCTATATTATGCTGTTAGAAAGACTTTGTTAATACTTACCTAGAGCTTGACAACACTTTTAGTGCCCCTGTGGTTAACATAATGTAATCATGTATGTCTTTTTGCAGGTGCTGTTTTTTCTATCAGCATATGCTTGACTGAAAGCATCTGATTCATAGCCTGTGGCAGGACAGTAGATCCTGTATAAGTCATTTCACAGTGATACAGTGTGTAACTCATCTTTGCAAAAGTAACATCTTTCATTTGAGATCCTATTATTTCAAGACATTTTTAAAATCCCTTTTATTTTTTTTTTTTATTTTTTTTTTTTAATTTTCACTTTGGAAAGATTTATAAAGAGAATATCAATATTTTTGTTATTCCCAGGGTCCACTGTATATTACTTTCTCACACGAAAGAATGGGGCATGCTACAGAACTAGTGGGTCTGGGAACCTTTTGTTGATATCCTATCTGTGGGCTTTTTGTAGGAACAAACTCACATAATGAAGAGCGCTGATGAAGTCTGTTCTTGTGATCCGTAATTCAAGGCTGGCCTCTTAGAAAATGGCTATAGGCTTCTGATGAACAGTCTGTGAAAACAGTATAGGCACAAAGGTAAAAAGCAGAGAGCATTATTACTTACCATGGAAAAAAGGCCCACAATCAAAATGGAGTTTTCTAGGCTAGAATTACTTTGTGGACCTAGGATTTGCTACGATTCATACAGAAATTTAATACTGGAGTAGGCATTTAAGGAACTGAGGGAAAAATGCTATGATTGTGAGGTGACTGTCATCACTGAAATCACTTCTGTTCAATTCCTGTAACTGATGTGGAGCACAGAGCTTCAAACAGGTCTTTGAGATAAGAGCTAAAAATGTTAAATCCAGCCATTTGTACAAGACGGTGCAAAACTTCCCCCTTTTTTTTTTTTTTTTTTTAATTTAAACTCACCTGAAGAGCTGACAGTCCTAAAGAGTCAGAGGCTTCTGCCTATTCTGGAGACAACAAAATTCGTGAGAATCCTAAAGTCTTAAATTTTGGACTGCTAATGTAAGAAAAAGATAACATAAATTAAATGAAGGAAGGAAGGGAGGAAGGGAGGAAGGGAGGAAGGGAGGAAGGGAGGAAGGGAGGAAGGGAGGAAGGGAGGAAGGGAGGAAGGGAGGAAGGGAGGAAGGGAGGAAGGGAGGAAGGGAGGAAGGAAGGAAGGAAGGAAGGAAGGAAGGAAGGAAGGAAGGAAGGAAGGAAGGAAGGAAGGAAGGAAGGAAGGAAGGAAGGAAGGAAGGAAGGAAGGAAGGAAGGAAGGAAGGAAGGAAGGAAGGAAGGAAGGAAGGAAGGAAGGAAGGAAGGAAGGAAGGAAGGAAGGAAGAGAAAGAAAGAAAGAAAGAAAGAAAGAAAGAAAGAAAGAAAGAAAGAAAGAAAGAAAGAAAGAAAGAAAGAAAGAAAGAAAGAAAGAAAGAAAGAAAGAAAGAAAGAAAGAAAGAAAGAAAGAGAGAAAGAAAGAGAGAAAGAAAGAGAGAAAGAGAGAAAGAGAGAAAGAAAAGAAAGAAAGAAAGAAAGAAAGAAAGAAAGAAAGAAAGAAAGAAAGAAAGAAAGAAAGAAAGAGAGAAAGAGAGAAAGAAAGAAGAAAGAAAGAAAGAAAGAAAGAAAGAAAGAAAGAAAGAAAGAAAGAAAGAAAGAAAGAAAGAAAGAAAGAAAGAAAGAAAGAAAAGAAAAGAAAGAAAGAAAGAGAGAGAGAAAGAAAAGAAAAGAAAGAAAGAAAGAGAGAGAGAAAGAGAGAAAGAGAGAAAGAGAGAAAGAGAAAGGATCCCCCAGGATCTATTATCGTAACATCTTTTGAACATAACAAGCAACAAAATGTTAATGAAACAGGCAAAGTGGCTTCACTATCTATCTCTTTGTTGTTGACACTGTCACAGATTGTTTTAAAACTCTTTGTGCTCTGTTCTCTGCTTAGGAATTTATTTCCTCTTATCCTCAATAATGTCAGTCAAATACCAGAAGATGATTTGCAATTATAAATGTATCTCCATTTTAAAGTATCTTAATTTGTAATGTTGTTATTGGATTACTTTCCTCAAATTTGTAGTCTAGTAAATATACATTTATTATAAACAGTTTTCAGCTTTATTTCAGTTTGATGTGTCTTAAACAAAATTTCAGCATAAAACAAAATGAATTAAATCAAGATAGAATTTCTCCACCGAGGAGGGAAAACTAATTTTCATCCATTCAGCCTACAGATGGCTTTGGTTAGATGAGTTAACCTCAAGGACATGAACTTGACCATTCAGTAGCATTGCAGTGGGACTCAATATATATATAAATTTAAATTTGAAAGAAATAGCTATCTTTAGAAGTATAAAAAGTAAAGGAAACAATGGTCTCACTCTACTTACTCTAAGAAAAGATCTCAAGCTGCAAAACCTGCAATTCTTAAGGTCTTGGCATACAACCAAAGAGAGAAAGAAGAGGATGGGGCATGTAATAATATCAGAGGCAGAAAGGAATCTTTTAGCACAGCGATGACAATTTTTTCCATTGAAGCTGGCTCACACTTTTCTTTCTATAGTAGCGGTGACCTCCGCACTTTCAAGAATGACCATATGAAATGGTGAAATATGAAAAGAATTACCCTAGCAAAGCATTCTGGTTTCTGAGCTATTCACAAAGACTATTGCTTTGTAACTTAGCGGGGAAAATTATTAACAAGAAAAAGGTAAAACAAAGGGAAAAAAACAACACAAAAGATCAAAATTACACTGTCATAAAGTAACCATTAATCCATTGTTCATTTCAGGTATGGATTTGGTGTTCAGGTGACAAGCATCGTCACTGATCCATCTTACTGGCATGTATGTTTGTTCCTCCTACCTAGCCGAAAAAACAAAACACTCCTAAGAATCTGCTCTTTCTGGAAATGAAAATAAAAATCTTGAGAAAACGTCAGTCTGACATCTGCCAAACTGGTCTTTGCCAGTGAAAATCAGTTTTGTCACAAAGGTCCCAGGCAGCCATGAACAGTCCAGAATTAGAAACATAACAGTTTGGTTGTCTATCCTGGGGGACAAAGGCAACAAAATATCAAAATTAAATTGACTTCAATGGCTATGCCAAGTAGGATAGAACAGGATAATTACAGAATAAGGATGTCAAGGCAGACATCTTAGGAGTCATAAAGTTTTGATAGCACTCTAAGGTTTCACTGACTCTGAACCCAGCTTCTAAAATATTTAACCTTTCACTGTAACTGTGAAAAGCCTCTTGCAGTTTTGTAGGTCTTGAAGTCTTTATATGGATTTGTACTTTTTATGAAATGTGAATTATAATCTGTTAGCTGGAGACTTTTTCCTTCTATCTAATATTTCTTCAAAGCAAGAAGTATGGTTTAGTGCAATTGTATCTTTAAGTATCTCACTAGGGGTGGCTGTTAGTCACTTACACAAAGTGCCTCCATTTAAAGGGCCGATTTGCACAGCAGGACACTGCAGAGCACTAGTAGCAAGACAAGGAGATATTAAAGCAGTATTAAATACTGCAAGAAAGTGAATTGGAAAACAGAAAAAAAAAAAAAAAAGTAGAAAAAATAAAACATGCAGCGAGATAAGAAATAAATATAACTAAAAAAGAATAAAAATTAAACTGAGGGTATTGCTGATAAGACGGTAAGTTGTATTGCACTTTGAAAGGAAAAGGCCATGCCAGAGAAATTTCTGATATGTAAGAGAAGTTTACTGGGTATTTGAATATTTAATGCAACTTTAATACTAATATCTTTCTTCTGGCGTAAGGATTGTCTTTTAAGAAGGATGAAAGATATAGTTCCTTGTGTCTTGACTGTTCCCTGCAGGATGGGAAACCTAACTTCAAACTCCTTACCTAAACCAAGTCAAAAAGTGAGTTTAACCTAGCTGAATCAAATATGAGCTTCTTGCCGGAACTGTAGTGAGGGAAAGCACTCAGAATCTCAGCCACTTCCAACTATGTCATGAAAGTAATGCATTCTTGAATTCAAAACCTAGAGATTATCTTGGCAGGGTATTTGACTCCTACCATAACACTTTTTCCAGTCTGTTATAGTTGTTGAAGTATAAATCCATTAAGTAGGATTTCTTCAAGACATTTCTATCTCAGAATTCTTCCTTTCAGAGAAGTTAATAGAATAACACAGAATATCTTACAGTGAATGTTTAATGTTCTCAAATTACCTTTCAGGAGTTTCTTTCTCTTCCCAGCCATGTAATCTGATAATATTTCTGAAGAGAAAAAGAAAGAGAAAGATTATGATGAGCAGCTAATCCATGAATTCTCAAAGGGAAATTGTAAAGGAAATATTGAGAAACCAACCGAATCATAGAATCATAGAATCTCCAAGGTTGTAAAAGACCTCTAAGATCATCCAGTCCAAGAGTCCACCTACCACCTGTATTTCCCCACTAAATCATATCCTAGTACCACACCTAGGTATTTATTAAACACCTCCAGAAACGGTGACTCTACCACCTCCCAGGTCAGCCCAGTCTAGCTCCTGACCTTGTTCTAAAGTTTAGATAAAACAAGTGAAGATGTTAATATATTTTAATGTTCTGTTCTCTAGAGCTATGGTTCTGCTTTGAATCTGTTAGATTTGCATGACAAGTGTCATGCATAATAAAGTGTGTCCCCTTAACCCAAGACCTTAGATTAAGCATACAAAAACATCAAATAGTAACATCAGACGAGGAATAGAATCACAGAACCACCAAGGTTGGAAAAGACCTACAAGATCATCCAGTCTAACTATCCAAATAGCATAAAAATCAATAAGGCCTGTCAGCTACTTAGATAATCTTCTTAGCACTAAGTATTCATAGCTATGAGGGTGGAGCTATTTTGCAGAGTTCCTGTTGTCTGTGGTGTCTAGAATGAAAACTTGGAGCAAAAGCAAGTGTTAACATCAAAAGAGATGGGCACAAAACTTAGCAGCCTTACAATCAATGTGCTGAAGTACAAAAAGTCAAGAGCAGCAAATGACAACAATAAATGATTTTATATGCAGAGTTTGAGTGAAATATATTTGCAGTAGCAAATTCTCATAGCTGAATAATTTGAATAAAACACCAGGTGGGTTATGACAATAAAGAAGTATTCCACTGCAGAAGCAGTATCATATTTCTTTCATAACTATAGTGTATTTGAATAGTGTAGTGCTTGAATGGTGAAGTTTAACAAAGCATAAAAGAAGAAACAGATTTCAGGGTGACTTTTTATATTCTTGCATTGTTATAGTGACTCATTGCAGTTTGGAGATGTGAAAACTCAAGAAACACTGAAAAAAAATGTGGAAAAAATACATACAAAAATGGATGAGGACTAAAATACTAGCATGAATAATTCCTTCTGTGAGAGTGAAATGTCAGGAAATAATTTAAGTTGGAAATCTTCAGTTTATTTGAACAGGATATTTCATATAGAGAATTAGCATACCCTTTGTCCCTATTTCTCTTCCCTAGTGAAAGGAGGGAACATAATACTGAAAATGTATGCAAAAACATTGGTCTGATCTCTAATTATTTTGCTAGAGACAGGGAATCCCTGCAAACCACTTTTACATCCCTTTGAATCTTAATTCCCTTTTTGAGCATGAGCAACTGGAATTGCATATCTGCAGGTCACTTGGAAAGTTATGCCTCCTGTTTATTTTCATGGAAGCTACAACACATACAAAGAGGAAAATAATACTTTTTGATAGAACAAATTCTCAGTGCAAAACAGTTTTTTAACACAGTCACTGCCATTAGTTCTGCATTTTCACCAGTGATGAACAATAGCCTGCATGCCAGGCTTACACAAATGTAGACCCACTGGCACCAGAATCACCAGCTTCACTCACTGTCACCATCACTCACTCGCTCACCAGCAGAAGTGACCCACTGTTGCTGTCACCACTGCTGAAACACACCACCCACTGCATCACTGTGTACACATCCACACTTTGGTGTTCATGAATATTCAACACTTCATGAATGTCAATGGGTGTCATTTTTTCCGTGTGGAGGATTTCAGTGGTACACCTTTGCTTCATCTGCCCTTCTACTCCATTCTGTCAGACTGCCCTGCTGCTGCCATCTGTCACATAGCAACAAAACAGAGTATTAGTGGGAAGGTTCAGCCTCTACTGCCATACCACTAGCAACCACCTCTGACATTGTTGGTCAAGATCACAAAATAGGAGCCATTACTTCCAGAGCAGCTCTTGCATTTAGAATCTTGTTCTAATGCCAAAAAGATCAAAGTGAAGAGAGCAAGATAATACTGATACTGCATGAAAGCAAGCATCAGGAAACACGAAGGGAAACCTGCCAGAAGTATTTGGATGAATTTGAAGGAGATGAATTTAAGAGTGTGCTATTATCTTTATTATTGCTCAAGAAATAGCCCCACAGACAAGTTAATGTACTATCAACTAAGCAAAAAGCCGTGAGTAAATTGGTTCTCTTGCTAACTGACAGTGTTCAAACATTTATTCCTCAGCAACTCTGAAATAACTTTTCACCAAGAAATAAGTTACCATGCACTTAGTGAAAGGATGGAGTGCATTCATCAGTAATTATTAGCAAAGATCGGAGTGTCAAAGTATGGGAGAGACATAGACCTGTTGGAGTGTATCTGGAGGAGTGCCACAAAGATTATTCAAGGGAGGGAACATCTCTTCTGTGAGGACAGGCTGACAGAGCTGGGGCTGTTCAGTCTGAAGAAGAAAAGGCTGTGAGGTGACCTGATAGCATGCAGCGTTTCAGTATCTAAAGGGAAGCTACAGGAAAGAAGAGGATGGACTCTTTAGCAGGGTCTGTGGTGATAGAACAAAGGGAAATGTTGTAAAGCTTAAAGAGAGTGAAGTTGGATATAAGGAAGAAGTCTTTTACACTGAGGGTGGTGAAGTACTGGAACAAGTTGCCCAGAAATGTGGTGGATGTCGTGTCCCTGGAGACTTTCAAGGCAAGGCTGGATAAGGTCCTGGGCAATGAGATATAGCTGCACGTGTCCCTGCTAATTGCAGGGGAGTTGAAGCATATGACCTTTAAAAGGCCCTTCCAACTCTAATGATTCTATGATTCTATAAATATGTGCTGGATAAACAGACAGTGAGGTGGATCTAGCTGAATGGCTACACCCAGAGGGTGGTGTTCACTGGTGTAAACACTAGGTGGACACCATCAACAAATAATGTACTCCAGGAATCATTATTGGATCCATTCCTGTTTAGATCTCTAATGAAGAGTTCACTCTCAGTAAGTTTGCAGGTGAAGCACAATTCATGGCAGAGGCTAGCTCACCAGATGTCCACACAACCATTCAGAGGAACTTTGACAGACTGGAAAGGTAAGCTAACAAGAATTTTGTGAATCTCAACAAGTGCATATTCCTTCACCTGAGAAATAACAACCTTGGGTGACAGGACGTGCTGGTGGGCAGCCAGCTAGAAAGCAGCTCTGAAGAAAATGACCTGGGAATCCTGGTGGGCATCAAATTGAACATGATCCAACAACGTACCCTTGTACTAAGAAGACTAATGGTATTCTTGGATGCATTAGGAGAAGTATTGCTAGCAGGTCAAGAGAAGTGATCCTTCTGTTCTGCCCAGCCCTGATGAGACCACACCAGGAATGCTATCCAGTTCTGACTCCTCTAAAAGAAGAGAGATGTTGACATACCATAGAGAGTCAAATGGAGAATCATGAAGATGCTGAAGGGCCTGCATCACCTCTCCTATGAGGAGAGACTGAAAGAGATGGTGCTGTTCAGCCTGGAGAGGAGAAGGCTCAGGGAATCTTATTGATATCCATCAAGGGAGCTGTACCTGAACTAAAGTTTTGAAGAGTGTATTCCCAGTATGACTATAAATAAATATGAATATCAAACCTGAGATAAGTTTATATGGTGCTGAGGATTTTTATATATACGGATGATTTGATAAACTGTAATAATATTACAGAGTAGCTATGATCAATCATTTCACCAGCTGAAAGTAATCTCTGCAGTGCTGATCAGATAGAGATGGATGCTGCCACTGAGAAAAAAAAAGATATGTAGATCCCATCAAGAGAACATTTGAAACTTATGAATTTTTTTCCTAGGTCAACCTGAAAAGTGAGGTCTCAAGCCCCTTAATATCTGAAATTTCTTTTTCTGCATCTCTCCTGGGTTATATTTGAGCGTAAAGGTTGTCCAGACCAGAAGAAAATTTGATTAAAAATTGTTCTTTAATTCTGCTTTAGGGAAAACATTTTAACCCAGGGAATGAGATGGCTTTCCAAATAAATCAATTAGTGCACCTGACAGTTGGAGACTGTGCATGCAGTTCCACTTAATTTTGGCTCAAACGAAGCTCAGAGAATAAAGATACTCTAGTCAGAACAGGTGTTTATAGGTCTTTTGTCATCTCGGTCATGGGTTTACTGATCATGTCAGTGAAAGATTTATTCATAGTGTTACTGAATTTCTCATTCACGACATGTGGACTAAGACTGAACCAAACAAATTGTGTGTGTTTGTAATTAATTTTAAGCTTCACTAAGTTAGAGATGTTATAACTGAGTATAATTGCCTTATGCTTTCATGATAGGGATTCAGTTACCTTTGAGCAAGTGGTAAAGGTGATATAGGATAAATCACTTTATGCTCATTGAACTATCTGCAGACTAATGAAATACTATTGCTCCTAGTAAAGTACTGCTTTCTAAGCAGCATGTTTCTCACTTATGTCTAGACTCATTGAATATCTTAGACACCAAAAGGCAAATGCTACAATTCACAGATGTTCTCCTGGTTGCTGCTTAGATGTAGGGGGAATCTCAGCCCCCTACACAGTGTGTTGGAAGGACTAGAAATGCTAGGACTACTCCAAGACTATTGCAACAGGCTTCCTAGGGAAGTGGTGGAGTCACCATATCTGGAGGTTATCAAGAAATATGTATAGCCCTGAAGGACATGATGGTGGTGGGTTGACAACTGGACTATATGATCCTAGTGGTCTTTTCAAACCTTAATGATTTTATTAAAAGGAAATCATTGACCAGAGAGATTACTAAAAAGCTCACAGAGATGTATGCTGCTGCTTTTATCACTGAATATGAATCTATGACTGAAGGTTTTAGATTTCATACCACTTTCTATAGTCAATGAAGAAAACTTTACATCCTCTGGAGGATGATGCACCATCCTGGAACAGTTATTTTAGATAAAAATAAATCATCTCACAGGACTGACTTTCTCTTTTCATTTTCTAGAGCAGAAAAACAGATAGCTAGTTTAGCCTAAGAGGTAATTTTTAATAGGTCCAACGTAAAGTATTCTTTCAGCATTAAGAAATGGGATACCTTCTCAAAAGCTAATTGCATTAATGGCACTTGCTAATTGTTCAATATAATTTTGCACAGCTATTCAAATAACTGTCTCTAACCCCTATAGGCATTTTTAACACTTGAATTTAAAAGCAGTATCCATCCTCTGTAGATTGTGAATTTATGTATTTCATTTAACTTACCTCCTTGAAAGTTTTCTTACCATATTCATTGCCGTTTACTAAAAATGATCCAGAATATAAATGAAAATAATCACTGTTATCAGAGCCATTGCTATCTGGGATTGAAAACCTCTGTAATAATAATAGTTAGAATAGGGAACCATACATGGACCTTTTAAATATATATATATATCATCTGAATATTTTCTACTCAGATTCTTAGACAGATTTTTTTCTGTCCTTGCAGATTTGCAAACTGTGATGCCTGCAGCATAGTCCAGTATCTGGGGTGATGTTCTGAACTCTGAGAGGAGAAAAGCAGTCCTCTGTCTTCAGCTTTCCAACCACCTCTATTATGTTTCAATTTCACCTGCTCCTCTTAAAAGAAGGTTTGACAAGGAGGGACTATATTCCACATGAAAAATACCATATAGTTCTTTCATATTTATTGACATTTCAGAAAGCTAGAATATTTAGGAGCTGACTTCTGACAGAAGAGTTACAGCGCAGGTGATGAATATGGATCTCTCATCACGAAAGTACAATTGAAGATGCACTTAAAAAATCATAAAATGAAAAATGTAACAGCACAGAACAGATAGATAATAGCATTCAAGTTTAGAGGTCTGATATCTTTAAAATATTCTGCTTATTAAAACTTCAACTCCAAGAGAGAAAAACAAATGTTCATTCTAAAGATAATTCTGAGAATTTATGTGACTGTGATAAAGTTCTATTTATAATTTGAAAAAATATAGCTTGTAGATCAATAAATGTGTTCTCAGTATTCCAGAAAGGTACATTTCACAAAGCTGAAAACATGATTAGGCAGACAAAATGAAGTGGCAAAGATAATTCTGAATTGCTTGAATAATGATTCAATGCATATGTAATATCTGTAAGTATTTCATAAGGAAAATATTTGACTGTTGAGAACACATGTGATGGTTTTAAGACAAGTATTTATTATAAATAATGAGAAAAATGTTTAATTACAAATTAAAATAAGTAGGTCTTACTGTAAATCTACTGAGAAGGAATAGGACCCATAGAAGAGTATTTTGACTGTACCAAGGATATGAGATGTGGATCATCAGTGGATATAACATATATATTCAGTGCTAGAAAAATAGAAGCCAGCTCACCAAGCAGAGCCTTAAAAATCAAATCTAGCCCTCTCAGATCAAAGCTCAAATAAATAATGCACAATATTGCCTTAATTACTGGAATCAGGGACATATTTTCTTTGTGACCTGCCTAAAAAGATCTATCTGAAGATTACAGGATCATGCAGTGTGGTAAAATCCACAGTGCTGCACATTTTGAAAGCCCTGCTTTCACACTCAGCAGACTGAAGAAAGAAACAGAACCATCTCCTTTGTGAGTCCAGGTATAGCTACTTAAATTTTCAGTTCCTGATCACATGTAATTTACACTGAAACATCACTTGACACTACCTCTATTGAAGAGGCATAAAAGGAGGAAAAAGAAAACTGTACTCCTGACACTGTTTCCTAACATTCAGAATGAATTTTAATGAGTTTCCATGGAGAATATATTTTTCAACAGAGGTTGGTCAACCAGCATGGTTTGTGTAAAGATGGATCACTGTAGAGATGGATCACTTTTTTATGCCTTCCGAGACATATGGCTTCCCAGAGCACCATAAAACAGTATTTATCTTTCTCCCTTCTCAGTATGCCTCAGATACATAATTGAGCTCTTAATTTCTTTCTCAAAGAACTAAAATGTTAAAGTGCCAGGTGCAATGTGATGTTAATGACTGAGTAGTGCATAATTCTGTGGTATTAATAGCTATTTCTAGGCATGTATATACCTGTTCTATTCATTATTTTTTCTCTGGCTGTTACATTATTCTTTCTTAAATAGTATGCTCCTTCTACCTATTGAGAAGTTCTTTGCATCCCTCTCAATTTTTCTATCCACTGTAATTAGTTTCAAACCATATTTCTTTAAATTAAGGAGTTTTCAGTCTTCAACACTAAATTTCACAGCTATGAGTTGGATATCTTTTACCATGTTTCATAAGAACTTGTTAAAAACCTTGCTAATCTCTTATCATACAGGTCAGGAACTTTAAAATCGCATAATCCAAATAAATCTATATTTAGTCATTAATGTTTTTAACTCACACAGTTTCATCAGTAATGTAATACTTTCTGAGCACTCATGGAACCTAGAGGTCTTAGACATGAGGAATTGTAAATAAGGTTGTTTTATTTATCCATTAAAATAGTGATTTTTAAAAAAGTAAACTTATTTTCTTTTTTCCTTCTTCTTCATAATTAATCAGGGTAATATAGAACATATTTTGTATTTTGAAAGCAGGCTTCAATGCCATTTTCCACTATCAAAGTTCTCCTGCTTGAGTAATGAGTGGCTTGCTGATCTCTGAAAGACACTGTAGTGAATATTACAGTGACAACCACTATCAGTCCTGTAGATTTCAGGCCTGTAATTAAGTTGCCTATTTCTGGACTAATATCATATTTCTTGTACACTTACAACTCTCTCTCTCAGAACCATAGAGGTGGGCTGACTGCCATCACACATTGGGTGAGCCCTCCGCTGTCATAGCAAATCATGAACGGGGCTTACTTTGATCATTTATAGTAAAACTCATGACACTTGTGTCACTTAATCACCAGTTCACATCTGTCAATTATAGTGACTATACCTGTAGACAACACCTGTTTTACTTGTGACAACAGACTACATGTGCTGCTCTGACTGTGTTCAGCATCACTGAAGTGCACAGTGCTGCATCTGTTTACTGGCAGTTCTCCAGCAGAGCAGGTGTGCCACTTTTCAGGCTGCTCATTAAGGGAATACTGTGGTAGAACACATTGGTCCATTAGATATGAGGATACAAAGGCCCCCCTACAGTGAGATAGTAGGACACCTGCAATGAGATACAAATCTGAATTTTGGACTACATGATTTTGTGAAATCCTGAATTAAGATGCATAGAGGAACGAAGGCAGGAGAGGGATATTGACTAACAGAGCACGTTTCAGTATTTTTCCATTCTTGAATGATGGATTTTCTGCCTGCAGCTAAAATAAATGCACACATTGCACACATGGATTTCTGAAAGAAAAGAAAAAATATAATACAGGAAGAAGAAAACCTTAATTTTAGGGATATAAAAATCTGCATGCTTATGTATAATAATTAAAGCAAAAGCCTCACAGAGCAGATTAATTATAGTGGATCAAGTAATTTATATTTGACAGGAATTGTGACTGTGTCATTCTGGACAGAAATTCACCCACTGCATGTGTACAAAATGTACAAGAAGTTTCACAGCTCTAGGTTAACCTGTGGCATAAATCTATTGATTTCTTTTTGTTTTGTTTTCTTATCGACATTACTCCCTGAATTAACTGCTGGTATAGAGATAACCCTTCCCACACAGATCCTTTGAGTACATGCAATTTCATCAGAGATTCATGGAGAGTACAGATCCAAAGCTATCAACTCTCTACACCAGATATACTTTAATCTAAATTTTGCAGTCATACATTTGAAAGAGCAATCCGTATTTTGCTCTTTATCAAATCAGCATAGGTTTCCTAGCTCCTCACAATTTCTTCAATGAATATGAGAACAAGTTAGAAATTTGTGTCACTGTAAGCAAGGGACAAATCTTTATTGTGACAGTCATTCTCAGACACCCAAAGTCAACATTCTTCAGATGAAAAGCATTGCATTCATGAATTACATTTTTCTGTTTAATGAAATATTATTTCTTTCTCTGCCTTAGTTGATAGAGCAGACTTCAAACTATCTTTTTTCAGAACATTTTTGTCCTAAACTGATAAACAGAAGCCAAAAACCAATTTTAGGAGCCATAAGAAATGAGTTCTACTCATGACTGGTAGGTAGCAATGTGAAAGGGAATCATAATTCCTTGTTTATCTCCTCTTTATTATGTTTTTTCTCTGATTGCAGTCAGACATGCAGTTATATATCTTCTTACAAGATTGTTTTATAGGCTATCTCCTTATTTTCAAGGTAGATATTCACAGTGCATTTGAAATCAGACCTTTTTTTTCCCTTTCATTATTACCTTTAAAATGCACTTTGAAAATTTTGCACTTTGCTGAGGGTTTTGAGAGCTTCTGCTGAAAGGAATTAATTCGGAATTCTTGCTAAAAGATCCATTGTTCCTCCTTAGAATGTTTTGGTGTTTCCTACATTCTGTATGCACTTCAACAGCAGAAATCATTCTGTTTACTTCACTCTTCTTCTGTCTATTTCGACTGCAGAAGGAGTCACACTCTTGATGCTGCCATTGTTATTTTCCCATGCTGGGAACTGAATTGCAAAATATGAGTAGTTCTTTTGGTCACAACATTTGTGTAACGTCCAGTGAACAGAGCTGCATTACAACCCTTGACCTAGTTTAGCATTTTCCAAATTGTCGTTATTTTCTAACTGGAAGATCATAAGAAAAACCTTAAGTACGCAGTCAGAATCATTATTATCCAGAAAATACTCATTACTTACTTCTTCAAGAAAGAATGCATGGAATACAAGCAGTAATACAAGGAGTGAGAATGATCAGAGTAGCCTACATTTGGGATCTCATCTGCAGTCTGCTCAGTTACACCTGCAGACTGGCTTTAATCGAGACACACGAGAGCCAGCAGAACAGCAGGAACTCTTCTGGTTTTCTAATAAAACCAATATTGTTTACCTTCTCAGTGAATTAGAGGTCACATTACATTAGTAGGGTGAGGAATACAATAAGGAGAGATAATAAATAAAAAATATTAAAATAGTCTGAGCTCTGAGACTAAAATCCTTCTTGGAAGATGAACCATTTGTGTGATGCAAATACCAAATTTGAAACTAAACAAGAAAATCCAGACTATTTAGTGAGTCTCCAAATAACTCCCAAACCATTGTATTTCTTCCTTTCAAGGAAAAGATCCATGTTCTATAAGAAAATAGAGTTTCTTACAAATTATCATGAAAACAATATAGAGGATTTTCCAAAAGACCAAGGTATAAATAGAAAAATTATTTTTATGAGAGCAATATGTCTAGGCAATTTACATCAGACATCCATTATTATGCAATCATTTGCTTACAGAAAGGATCATAATAACTTATGGGATATTGTAGGATTATTTGCAATATCTCAGACCACCAAAGAAAATCCCTAACTCTACCAAACTATGACACTTATGGTAGCAACCCATGACAAAAATCTAAACTCCGTTAGGATGCTTGAGCAAAGCTGTGCAAGTCACACAGATATCAACTGTCTCAGAGATGCTTCTTGAACACAGAAGACTTTGGGATGACACACAAACAGTTTGAAGATAACATGGAAAAAACAGACTTCTACCAAGGCAGTGAAAGTTATTCCAGGCAAATACAGCATTGCAGTAAGACACTCAAAGTGATTCATTTAGTCAGACTTGTTGGCATCAACAAAGGAAAATCCAAGAGTATGAATGACAGACAGAAATCTGCTGGTACAAAGAGGTGAATCCAGACCTAATGCATTTCAAGTTAACAGTTGACATATATATTTGATATATTGAAGCTATATTTTGGTCACATCAATAAAGAGATTACTCTTCTCTTTCTGAGCATTTTTTTAATACTATGCAAATTATCTCTCATTAGATGTTAAGTTACAGTATTTGTTTACTAAAGGATCCACCAACTACTAATTTATAAAAATGGCTGAGATGCTTTACCTTCTGATTTTGAGTTTCTTATTACTCTACAGATTTTCTTGTTATAAACTCATCTTCTATATTTAATTGCTTAAACATTTATTTTTATTTCAAGTAGCAAGATTATATAGGGAACGAGTGGTACTTTTTTCAGCATATTTTGAATTGCTCAGAAAGATCTCAGAATTCTTCAGCCTGTAAAGAATATCACAATGTTCACAAAAAATATGCTCTCAATGTGGTTCCAGTCTGTTTACAACTTTTAAGGTAGTCAAATATGTAAGATATGCATTCAAAACGTTAAAGGATTTTTTCTGTTTTTAACAAACTAAAGAGTCTTCAGAAATCATGTACTCTCTACTGAAATAATGGGCTTTTCTCAATCACATTTTAAGTCAGAAGAACATTTTTTTAGTGCTAAACAAACAAACAAAGAAATAAATGTAGGCATCAAGAAATATAATTGCTACAGAAGTTGTGCATTATTGATTAGATACTCCAAACCCAGTTTGCTTCTTAGTCATGAAACCACCCATAAGTAATTTAATTGCAGGGAATTATGTTAGATTTACGTAATGATTAATGAATTCAGAATTAGCTTATTGAATTTATCATAAAACACTGCCTAGTTATACCTACACTTTTAATATGGTAAATCATTTCATAAGCAAGAAGTAATTACCCAAACTGTACTTGATGGTATTTGAAACACTTACTGCAGTTTCTATATATGTTCATCTTTCTATTTTCTGGATAATTTTATGGGCATTACCTTATGTGTGGGAGTCATTTTTAGCCTCATGGGTTGTAGGATAACATATTGGACTAAGCTGTTTCAATATCTGTTAAAATATTTCACCTCAGCAGGAAAATAGACCCACATTTTTGTTAACAGTAGACAGCAGCTTTTATTCCCAGTTTTCAGAAACAGAGACTTTAGGACAGAATTTCATTCTACTACTTGTAAGAATGTGATCTTGTCTTCTTAACTCCGGAGTCAGATCATGAAAGCGTGAAGTAAGAAGTTGACAAAAATATTTATTGTATTCATTATGGCATCTTTATTGCTCTTTACATTTATCAGCTAGTGTCACTAATCATATTCTGAATAATAATATAAACAGTATTACCTGCACATATTACACTGCTGCAAAATTTTTTTAATATCAGCACAATATCACTGCATCATTTAGAAAAAGTCTGTGATCAGATTCATCTCAGGCTCCTCTGTGTAATCACACATCAGCTTCTTAGCTTAAGTGTCTCGCCCAATTTAACTAGTAATTAAATATAAAGTAATTACATGCATGTAATTAGTAACACTGAATGTACAACGTCATTCAATAGAGTTATTCCATCTCCTTAACACTAACATTTAAAAGGCATTATTTTAATTTCAAATCAAAAATAGTTCAGAACAATCAGCATACATCACTACTATCATGCTTTCACTATACACTGTTAATTCATATTTTATTTTATTCCTGGTAATTGCTAGCAAAACTCTGAGAATGACTGTGAACTGAATATCTGAGAATGTTTCCCTTTCCTCTGAGGAATGTCTGGTTAGTACAACTAGTATTTTATATGCCTAAAACATTTGGGAATGCAAAGCTTGGGAATGAATGGTCAAAGCTAATTAAATTAATTTTGAGGAATTGTTAGATGTCAGATCATATTGCAAAGTTATTAGTCATCAGTATATAGTTCAGTGTCGTGGAAATTTAGTGTTTTTTGGAGCACATCTGATTTAAAAAATTATATAAATCTGATAAAAAAAATGCTACATTGCCTTCAAGACTTATGTTCAGTGCTAAATCCAAACTACTGAGGATTGTCACACAATCTCATTAAAGCCTGAATCAACTATGAGCTATGAACATTTTCAAAATACTGGCCCAACAGTCTCCATTTCATGGACGAAACAATTCTGAGTAGTTTTGCTACTTAATATATACGAGAATCAAGTACTATGTATATATGATATAGAGTGATTTAATACTGTGCAACAGAATTACAGACTTTCTAGTCCTTATGAAATAGCCTATTTTGTTATTGATGACAAGAATCACCATTAAAAAAAAACAAAAAACAAAAAACCGCAACACAGAAAACAACATTTCCTACCATGATGCCTCACTATTTTTGTTTCTCTAGACAAAAGTATGCCATTTAATTTTTTAATGCCTCAACCTTTTCTGCAGGTACTTGTGGAAACCAGTGTTCCAGCGGAGAAATCTTTGCTACCTCTTATTCCAATACTCACATGGGCCTAAGCATATGTGCCCAAATATTCCTTTTCTGGGTCAACACCTAAGGGAGAAATAAAGGTCAGGATGAAAGAGAGATTAATGAGGACTCACTACACCACAGGAATCAAAATAAACCCAGCTTAATTGGGACCCAAATTAACTGTACTTGCATGTTTTAACTCACCTTTCAACTCAAAAAGGTTAAGAGGAGCAAGAGATCAAGAAAGTAGTTGGTCAGAAAATGAATAGAAAGGCACAAGCATCCAAGTGATCAAATGACACAGGACACTGCTCACTGTCTTCAAACAGTTTGGGTTTAATCAGGGGCAACCGTGATAATAGTGGGAAATTTGCCTTTTCCCAGTCACTCAGGTTGGATTGATATATGCATAGTATCTGGTGTTTAATAAGAAAAATTGCCACAAATCTAGGATATCAAGGTCATGTAAAGCTTTTTGAACTATTTGTTATTGTGAAGTGCTATAGTGTAAATCTTTTCTTCCAAACATCCTGCAGTGAGTCTATACAGCATACAGAGATATTGCATCAGGCCTGTGGCAAATAAAAGTAAAATTTAACACACATAGCTTTAGTGATGCTTAGGTGAGTGATGTCCTACAAGAACAGAAATGAATATAAGCCTTCTGGAAAATCTAACAATGGGTTGTGAAAAGTCAGTTCCAAAACAAATACACGCAATATAAAAATACCATACAGCAAAGCTCTTTCTATGGACCAAGGACATCCATATGAATGTACAGTGAATAAACTTATGAAACAGAAATCAACAAATCTCCCTACAGAGAGGTTCGTACACTGAAGGCCAAGAGAAAGAATGGGATTTTTTAGAACTCCTTCACATGCCCTTGAAAATACAAATATGTAAGACATGCCAAATCCCACTACAAATATGTAAGACATATTTTTCTTTTTTTCATCATCATCATCATCCAGCCAAACAGGACAGACTCATTTAGAAGTTCCAACTTCAAAACCCCTAAGGAAACCCAAGATTCTCTTGAAAATCCTTTTGTGCCTGCTAGATTTACAGGGTTCACCCTCAACAAGTTACTTATCAACAAGTTCATTGTCAGCGTGTTCACTGTCAACAAGTTCACCACAAAAACCTCACAGTCCATATTCTGCAGTAAACAACTCTGCTTCAGCAGGGGAGTTTTGGCCATTCTGTCTCCACAGGGCTCCCTCCTCTGACCACATCTTAGCATGTTGTCATGGCAATGGTCTTATCTCACAAGTGTTAAAGACAATTCCAGGCATACCAGAGATAAAGTGTTTTTCATTGGTCTGGTACACATACCAGAATGCCAGCCTGTATGAGAAAATGAAGCTGAGATCCATGGATTCAAAACATAAAAAGAAATGGTAATGAAAAGATATTCAGGAAGAAATGATATAGTCACACAACTCTTTGAAAGGAAAGACTCATTGATAATGAAATGTAGCTCCTTAAATTGTTTCCCTTGTTTGCTAATGAAAACAGGCTTTCAGAATCCTCTCAACAAGAACATGCAAGACTGTTTTTATTGTGGCAAATGTATCTGAATACAGTTTCTGACTGTGCTTATCTTGCTCTTACTCCTTCCTTTTTGCACTGAAAACTGCCTCAGTGCCAATTTCAGTGTCTGGTTGCTCTGAATACCTCTGTGGAGGCTCAGACAGCAATCTCGAACTTATCTCTAGGAAAAGCCAATGCTTTATTTTTCAGACTTTTCCAATGCCACCTGAATTCCCTTCAGCACTGATGACAGCAGAAAAAATGTTTTGGATTTCCTCCAAAAACTTCAGTACTGCAAGACCATGTCGTGAAGGTTTTCTCTACTGTGATATATTTTAATACTGTAATGAAGAAGACACAATTGTTTATGTCACATCATTTAGAATAAAAACAAAACACTCAATTTATTTACATTTATGGTTTAAGCATGTGAAAACAGATAAAGTTCCTCACTAGAATCATAGAATCACCAAGGTTGGAAAAGACCGAAAAGGTCAGCCAGTCAAACCCTTCACCTATTACCAATAACTTCCACTAAACCATGGCCCTCAACACAACATCCAGTCTTTCCTTGAACAACTTACTTACTTACTTACTTTCCTTGAACACTATTTACTAAACTGTGAAGAATGAGAATTTCACTTTGGAAAAAATACATTTACAAATGTGTGTGTAAATGTACTTTAGAAAGAAAAAATTTTTCAAGTAAATAGGAGTAGCCAGAGTAACAACTCTGTAATTAATAAATGTGGGGGAAAGAACAAACAAACAAACAAAACAACTTATCAAACAAAATAAAACTAAAAGGAAACTATTCACAGAATCACAGAATCACAGAATCACACAATGACCCGGGTTGGAAGGGACCTCAAGGATCATGTAGTTCCAACCCCCCTGCCTAGCAGGGACACCAAACATACACCTTCATATTCCTTTGTGACTGAAAGGGGAAACTATGAATAGAATTAGTTAGTAACATTTGGTGGAAAACAGACATACACTCACACCCGACTACTGTTTGGCTGTTCTTCTCTCACCTCCTCGTATACTTATCTATCAGTACACAAATACTCTTTATGCTTAGCATCTCTTGTTCTTTTAAGAAATACACTGACAAATGAAGAAATATTTCTATGCCTTCTGAAACAAGATTCTTTAAAAATTGGGTAACCATTCACAGACAGAGCAAATAAATTCAGAAAGACATTCCACTGTGCAACTAGTATGCTGTGAAATGTACCCATATTGTGCTTGGGTGTGTTTTTCCTACCAATTTTCACACTATTAGTAAAGAACATTTTGTTATGTTTACTTGACTTTATTGAAAACCATTAATTAGCTTTCCTTAGTGAACTCACAGAAAAATTGATTGCATCACTATGTTATGGCACACACCTTGCATAATGTGCCTTGACTGTCCCTTTCCAAGAAATGTTTTATCACAGGTCACATAGAGAAACAGCACTGGGTCTCATCCCTGAAGTAAAAGAAAGCTCTTTTTCTAAACTGAGTGAAATGACTTGCTCAACAAGCAAAATCAGGTTTCTGAAATTTAGCACATAAAATAAATTACATGAAAGAAAGAAATTTACAGTTCTCTTTTTCTTTTTTTTTCTTCTTTTTCTTTTTCTTTTTGTTAATATTTCTGCAGGGGAGTGAACAGTGCTCAAATTCTAATCAAAGACATGCAGACAGAAGGGAAAAAATATTGATGCATATCAGGGAGAAGGGAGACATTTGTTTTGAATGTTTTCATGACACCAATAGCACTTTGCTAATGACAGCTCAAGTAATTTGTTTAATCATCTAAATGCTAATGATAATTCCTACACACACAAAAAAAAAGTACATTATCTTTATACCAATATCATGTGTATGCATGCAAAATCTCTTTCTTTATCAAAAACTAACGGTGTTAAAGATGTTCCTCATTAAAAATTATGAAGATTCACTGTTCTTGTTTTATAGAATGGAAATAATATTCCTAATTCTTCAGTGATTATTGACCAGTGGCATGAAGAAAATAAAGGTTTATGTTCTTTACTCTCATTCTCCCCCACACACTGATTTTATCAACTGTTTTGCCCCAGCAAGTAAATGAAGGGCATGACAAAGGCATAGAAAAAGATATATTTTTAAATTATTATTATATATTAAAATAATATTATAAAATAATATTATTGTTTTATTTAAATAATAAAAATTTATTTAAATAATAAAAAATTATAATATATTTATTATTTATATTGTCTTGATGATAAGTTAAGTTACTTAGTTTGTACCAATTTTCTTAGAATATGTGTAAACAGAACCAATGAGCAAGTATCTACCACATAAATTTCCTGAAACTAATGCTAAAATGCTAGATTGATACTGAGATTCCATTTCAAATGAAAGATGCAAAGTAAATTCAAGACACAAATTCTTGAATTTTGACATTATTTATTGTTTTTAGAACTTAGTGTGAAAGAGTGCAATATTGTTTCAGTCCTAAGAGAAAAAGACAAACAAACAAATAAAGCAAGTGGAAGATGATGAATGTTACAGGATATCTGTAATATAAGAAACCAAAGGAGCTAAGTTCTTGCACCAATAAATGGATAAATAAATGAAGACACAAGAAAAATTACCTGTCGGATCGTTAAAGGGATATAACAAATTTGTAGCAGTTTGAGAAGGGACATGCACACTGGTTGACATTTTAGCGCTTGAATATCATTTATGATCACAACGGTTCATAAGGTTACCCCATGTCCAACTGCATGAAAGCAGGAGCAGAAGAGCCGACTTCCTTCCACTTGCCTGTCTGCTGTGTTTCCACCAGGTGTGCACATACACCCTGGACAAATAGAGAAAAACACGTCAATCCAGAAATTATGTTTTATTTTGTGGGGAAAAAAAGCTACACAGCCTCTGGCAGTTGGAACCCTTTTTTCTTCTGTAGGTCACGAGGACAACTTCTCATTATCTTGCAGTAGTGGCCTTAAAGTCTGGAGCTTTGTTTATGTATCACTCAGAGTAGAATCAGAGGAACCCCTTGTTATTTACATGCTTTGATCCCTGGCCTTGTGTCTCCTAACTCTCTTGGATTTTCTGGCTGAACTGCTACTGCAGAATAGCGAAATGGCACTCAGAAATTATTCAGATTTTCACTCTCAGCATAAAAACCTGGCGCAGCAGCTAACTCCTCATTCTGGACATCCTGGGCAAATTCTATCACTTTGGTGGTTTGAAAATCAGAAGAAAAAAACAAAAACAAAAGAGAAACAAAAACAAAAACAACCAAAAACAAAAAACAAAACAAACAACAAAAAAAAAGCAACCAAAAAAAAAACCACACTTAGATTAGTTTTAATTAAAAGGAAGATATTTTATGTCTTGAGTCTATTTACATCAGCAATTTACATCAGATCAACATTTATCTTTGTGGGCTTTCTTTGGAGCCAGTAAGTTGAGATAACCTGATTAAAATGCACACGTGTAGTTGTTTCATCCACTATGTGTTACACAAATAACCATTATTGCTATGGAACAATCCATCCTGTTCATTCAAAGTAAGATGATTAAACTGCTTTTCAGTGAGGCTTGGATCACAAACTCTATCAGTGTGTATTCCCATAGCTTTAAATAGAAAGTTCTTGGTAACTGGGAGTCCGTATCAAGCAGTAAACATTCTGTGGAAGATATGAGTCAGCGTTCCAGCTCTTTCAGCATCTCTTCCATCTCCAGACAAGAACTCCTTACTTTCAATTATAAAACATAAATCATTTATAATTTTTGCAGACTAGATTACCAACTACAAATAAAATAATTAGAGGAAAATAATTATGTAATTTAATGACATGTTCATTTATACACGGGTTCTTTATCTTGGAATCTGGGACAAACCACAATTTATAAGTTCAGAAATGGATACGATTGTTATTACTGATGAACAAATTGCTTGAACAGTAGCATCAAAAGTCCCTGAATTTTCCAGACTTTCCTCAATAATTTTTGTTTTTTAATTTTGTATCTTCATCTGAGACAGATTTTTGTTTTCCATCATTCAAAAATGACATGTAATTAATTAAATACTTAACACAGATCCCATACTTTCAGTGTTTATCAAGATTTATCAATATTTTATGCCAATTCCTTTCTGGTCAATTTATAAAAATGTTGTGTATTTATTGTTTGATGAGAACTTGGATTTCTGAGTTTGTTTCCATAATGTTGCAATTGATGATATTGATCTTAGACAGAGATAGGAACACACAGTATCTATGATATCTTTGGAGAGAAAGGGGGAAATAACAATTGGGAATGAATGTGCTGTACTTAATTCCTTTTATCAATTCACTCACTGAAATTAAAAGTTCCATCATCTAATACTCAATCAGTAGTTTCAATGGGTGCATGCATTATGACCAGAGAAGTTGGACCTGCCATTTAAATATTTTCATTATTTTAAATTTTCACACAAGAAAGCAAAGTTTGAGAAAATTTGACAAGTATTTGACAACATGCAAGTGAACAGAGTTTTGTAGAGATTGTCATGCTATTTTTTACTGTTATGTATTTTTTAAAAAGAATCAACATATCAGTATTAGACTGTGTTTAATTATCAACAATATTTGAGGAAGTAGAGGAAGAATATGCTTCAGTGTTCAGCAAGGCAGTAACATCCACGCTAATACAGGCTAGGTCTGATGCATCAGCTGATGTTCTGAATTGGATTGGAACCCTATTACACTGGCATAAGAATATGTCTCGCATCAATTTGGGAAGCTGCAAAACAGACATGTTGTTAGAATAATTCCTTTCTGTTGTTCTCAATGAAAGCAACTACATATTTTTATGCAGAGCATTTAGAAACTGAAATAAAAACACCAAGAGTACCAAGGTAACTTACCATTTTTAATTATTTAATTTGTTTGGACCCCTGAAGAAGATTTTATGTCCTGCAGGACTGAAAATTATGTAGCCTGGTAGTGTTCTGTCACAAGTAAGAAATTCTCATGAAAACCATTGCAACTTGCACTGGCAGTTCCTATCCTGAACCATATTGAGTACATAAATAATGAATACAAATATACATACTATCTGTGTAATATTGCTTTTTCTTGCACTTTTTCCCCAGTTTTTGCAGCTCATACTCGTTGCTATAGAAGCTTCTTTGACATGAATTCCTCATTTTTGTATATTAAGGACCTTCTTATATTTCCCATGGAACTAATATAAAAATAGAGAATACATGAAAATGATGATAAAATGTGAGATCTCATTTACAAACAAGGATTCCTGGGAATGAAGTTTCATTTTGAAAATATGGATAGCGAATAACTATGGTAACAAAGGTGCCACATGATTTCACCACAATTTTATAATGCAGAGAATTAATATTGTATGGTAATTACTGCCTAGGAGTTGGAGTCAGGGATTATCTTTTCATTTGTTTGTTTTTATCTGCATCGCTGACTGTTACATTAAGATAAGCAGTTTAATATGTGGACTATTTCTCTATGTAAAATATTACCATGTTTTACAGCAGTGCGGCACATCATAAGCATTTGTCTCCAACATGCTGTGTGTGCCTTATCTGACTGATAATGTAGAAAAGAGAAGTACTAATACGATGTGCTTAGGAATTAATTAGTATATTCAACTGGTTACACAAGCCAGAGCAGTACTTCTGTAAATAGTTTTTCCATTCCTTCAGGACCTGAGCAAGTGATATTATTCTTTCTCCTTTCAGCTATACTTTTGAATAATAATGCATATTACAATGTTAATGTTTATAACTGAAATATGTGACCAGCCTCCACTGTCTCAAAAACCTCCAGAATTGTCTGAGTATTTCTATTGACCTTTAAACTTTAAATATTGCATCCTCAAGACTGCAAATCATCTCATCCTTTCTTCCAAAAAAACAGCAAAAACACACACACACACACAAAACCACCTCCCACACATTTGCAGTACAGTTACAAGGTAGAATAGTCATTTCCTCAGTGACTGACACAAACGACGTTTTAATCTTATCTACCTAGGTGATACTTCAAATCCTAGAATGTTCCCAAGCATGCAGCAATATAACATACCGCAGAAAAGATGAGGCTCTGTTTTTATATTTAATAAGGTGATTAGTTTTTTTTATATCTCATTTAAATTTTAAATCTCTTGGCATTTTTTCTCACTGAGAATGAGAAATTGAAAAGAGAATGATACTGATAAAAAAAATTAAAGTTAAAACGGCATAATTTTTAAAAACATGCCTTAGAAAAATTGCATTTAGTGTAAGGTTATTAAAGCAAAGTACAGAGCATAAATTCTCTAAAATTTATAACATTTTGTTCTCTCCTATCACTCACTTAACAAATGCCTTGGTAACGCTAATTACCACCTAATTTATTGTAGACTGAATAGCAGGAAATCAGTGCTCTCCTATGTCGTATAACAGCTAATCCATTAAGTGGCACAGTAGGATGTGAGGGCATCAGGAGCCTCTCTGTAAGAAGTGATCTATAACTTCCAAAGAAAGGTGGGAAACTGGCTGTGCAGAGGTATGTCCTAATCAAGTTGCAAATGCCTGTTGCATTCATCTTCACCGAAATACATTTATGGTGCTACAGAGCTATAAAGACATCTATGCCATCAGAGCTGGAAGTTTCCCTTTCTCTCATGCTGCTATGCATATTAACTGCAGACCTAGAGCTAGACCTTAGCACAGAGGAAGAATTTTTTTATTGGTTTGATAAATTAATCTGTCATGACTCTTTGCTATGCATTCCAGACTAAGGCTGTTTTTTTTTGTTGTTGTTGTTTTTATGGTGTTTTGTTGTTGTTGTTGATTTTGCAGGTGGTGTTTATAAAGTCCCTATCTTCTACCCAGCTATTGATTTCGTAGAAACTGTAGGAAATTAACTATCCCTGTGATCTACGTTGGGTTTTTGATGCTGGATGAAGGGTTTAGAAATTGCTTAGGGCAAAACTATATATATAATCAACACGATTGTATAGTATTTCTGTAGGAAATCAATTTCAAGCTAGAAATAAGTATGCAGTGCAAATTGTTATGGTAAATGATAAAACAGACTCAATCCATTGTTGCACAGGCTCATGGGGATCATGATAGAAGACAGCTGTGCAGAAATGTTCCTACTCTATTGTATCTGCAGGAAGTTTTATTTTGCCTAAATAACAGCACCCCTGGTATTTTCACAGGTTTCCTATATTTGGTATCTATTATTCACTGGCCGTATTGGATAGATATGTAGATAAAATTTTCTTTAATATATATATATATATTAGAATTTACAACAACCACCGTTTCTGCTGATGTCAGAAGAACTGCAACCTAGAAAATAGCAAATCCTGGGCCACAAACTTTATGTCTTCTCTCCTCTGATATCTGTGAGGAAAAGAAAAGGAAGGGGCAAGAGAAAGTGTAGATCTTTTAATCAAACACGATGTTTAAATCACAATTCAATTTTCAGAAAATTGATGAAAAAATAGCTCTAATTCTTTTCTTAAAAAAAAAAAAAGCAGAAGTTATTTTGGTGTGCATTTATATAATTAAATTAAATAAGCTGTGTCATAATATTGGTTTGGTAAGATTCAAATGTTTTGTCTTCATCCATACACTCTGTATATTAATATCTCTTATTTTCTTTTTCTATCAATATCTCATATTTTCTAGAACCCCCAGACACTTCCAAAATTCATCAAATTCAGGATTAGTTAGAAAAGAAAAAGTAATAAGTGGCGGTGGCGCAAGTGGTAGGAATGCCGCTTTGCAACACCGAAGGCCCTGGGTTCGAATCCCCCCTGTGGCGCAAGTGGTAGAAGTGCCACTCTGCTACACAGGAAGGCTCGAATCCCGGGGGTTGGACTCGATGATCTCTAAGGTCCCTTCCAACCTGCACGAGACTATGAGACTATGATACTATGAAATAGACTTCAAAGTGAGAGTTGCTGACTAAAACAATAAAGCAAGATGGCATTCCTTAAAAACAGAAGTTTAAAATATCTAATTTAATTAAATAATAATAATAATGATAATTAAAAAAAAAATATGAAAACTGCATTGTATGTGGAACTGTGCTGTCAAATCATGTTCTTCCACAACACTGAATTTTAAAGAGAATAATAGGAGCTAGTTTTGAATTCTAATGAGTATTACACATATGATAGAAGAGTTCATTGATCTCATAGATAACTCACTTTGAACAGTCTTTTCAGTTTGGACTCTACGTTTCTAAATAAAATGCAGGCAAATCTGGAAGAGTTCAGAGAAGCACAAGAATATCAGATGTAACCCTTGAGAATTCACCATAGGAGTAGCCTATATAGAATAGAAAAGAACAGCCTAAGATTATTTTCCTTGAAATATATGAAATATTGTGAGATAGAGACTGCTGAACTGTTGTTCTACTCATTTGCTGCAGAGATGATACCAAGAAATTATGTTAGATATTAGGATGCTTTGGGAGATACTGTCATTAGGGACAGCAGCAGCAGTGAAACCTGCAAGCAGAGTATACTGGGAACAGATCAGATAAACCTCTCCCAGAACACACTTAGTACTGAATGAACAAAAATGACCATTTGTCAGTCTTTTTAGCCAGCTTTTTCCTTGATTTTGCTAGCTGTCACCGCCAAAATATCTGCCAAATTCTGTCAAATTCTTTTTCCAGACTCACTTTCCCAAAGTCACCCTCATGACCATATAATGCCAACTAAAAAGTAATTATCCTCATTAGCTAATCAGACTGGCTGAGGGAGCTAGGCTTGTTCAGCCTGGAGAAAAGACCTGATGGCAGTCTTTCAGTAACTAAATGCAGCCCGTAAGCAGGAGGGGAGCCAACTCTGCAGATAACAGCAGGACAAGGGAAAGTGGTTTTTAATTGAAGGAGGGAAGATATCAGGAGGAAGTTCTTTACTATGAGAGAGGTGAGGTGCTGGAACAGCTGCACCGAGGGGCTGTGGATGGCTCGTCCCTGGAGGTGTTCAAGGCCAGATTGGATGGCGCCCTGGGCAGCCTGGTCTAGTATTAGGCTGGTGGCCCTGCTGGTAGTGGTGGGGTTGGAGCATCATTATCCTCAAGGTCACTTGCAACCAGGGCCATTGTGTGATTCTGTGATTCGATGATATGCTATTCAGTGATTGATGCAACTTTTCAGTGTTTATTTTTAACATCAAGCTTTGAGATGTCAGCCTTAACATTTTATAGAGAATAATGTCCTATTTTGTTTGTATTTATTCAATGACATTTATCTTAATACTTTTAACCAGAAGTATTACCAGACATGATGTTTACTCGCTTATATTTTACTCAACCCGAAAATAGGCTGCAGAATTTCACTTTATGTAGGAAAATTACATTACTTTCAGTTGTTCAGTAAATCAACATAATTTTAAAAAACAGAACCATTTCCTACAATAGAAAGCTTCAGAGCACCTTCAGTTCCCACTTCACTTCCAAAATCTGCTGACTGTACCCCTCCAAAGTAATATTTTGGCTTCAGTGGCTTTCATAGGCTATAAAAATGGAAAGCATTTTGAATTTCTGAACTGAAGGCAATTAGTTCTGTTCTGCAATATAGATAGGCGGATTTATCATTTTAAATTCTTTTGACACGCTGATGCATATCACTATTATCACTCAGCAGAAATCATTATCGAGACAGAAAAATAAGCCATATAACAGAATTGTCTTTAAAGCAGAGGAATCAAGTAACGTATTATCAGTGTGGTCAGTGAAGTTTGCCACAGCACTTTAGTAGACATTAAACATTGCATTGAAAAAAAAAAAAAAAAAAGCATACTAGAACATCACATTAAACAAAGACCAATAGCTCAGCACAAGATCCAGTGGGAAGGAGAGAGGGGTGGGGGGGAGGAAATGTAGAACGGGTAAATTTGATGATTTTATGAAATGTAAATATTCTTTACATAAAACAATACTATTACTAGAGATACTTGCAGAAGCTGAAAGTTTGTAACTAATCTATTTCAACACATGTAGCTGAATAAAAGAGAAGTCTGATAGAGAAAAATATAAAAAATACAAAAAAGAAGCCCCAAGCAAAAAGAAGTTGAGAAGACATTCAATTTGACCTCTCCTCAAGGAAAGGCCGTGTATCAGATGAAAACATATGAACTTATTTACCTTCCTAGGGAAAAACATAAGTAAATAAAGGGGAGCAATCTAATTTCATATAAAATTTTATTGCTGTGGCATAAACGTCTGCAAAAATAAGTGAAACAAAGCTACATCAATTTTTACGTCATTCCATAGCATTTCTGAGCCTCTGCAACTACTGAGGTTAACACTAGAAACCTACTTTCACATCTCCTACATGCACAGGAGATTTCAGCCTTTGTCCTTATTTTCAAAGTAATGTAAATATCCACTGTAGTTTAGAAATTAGAAATATTGCTGGAGGTACACTAGAAAGACCAAATTGAGAAAGTATTGTGATGAATTAGCTGTATATCCATGACTATGATACAGAAAACAAGAAAAGATGACAATTTTTTGAAGATTCTTATCCAGAGATGATCTTCAGAAAGGCTGTGCATCTGGCAAGTGAGAAGGAATTTTAAGTATCCTATGTGATACCTCTTCCTGATTAAGACTGTTGTAGTGGAAGACCATTTCCTCCAGAAATTTGGCCTCATCTGACAGGAATTCAGAAAAAATAAATAAATAAAACTTTTTGTTTATCTATGAAAGATTTTTAAACCTCTCATTGAAGTTATTGTGATGACTCCTGATGAGTACAACAGAATTAGTGAGGCTGTTGTAATTGTATTTCATCAACATTTGTTAGCAAGTTACAGTAGTTATAATCCATGAAGAATGTCAAAGAATACCAGTTATTTTGTTCGGTGGGACTCAATTCAGCAAGCTAGAAATAAATCTAATTATTTCTTTTTTTTTTTTGGTAGAAGTTAATTCATTATATGTGAATAATGCATTTTTGTGAGAAAGCCAACCTTGGTAAATCATTCCTTTTCTTTATTAAACAATGTCATCTTTCCATAGTTACATGACGCTTAGATGGACTTTTCTTGCGCTGATTCATTAAGCCTAAGAGAAACAAGCTACATCATTGCGTTCAGCAGAGGAAAACGGATCAAAATGATGTACATACTTAACCATTTATAATTCATCTGAGAAAAAAGCTTTCCTTTGTTCTTTTCTTGCTGGAATTTTGAGTTTCTAATTTCTCTCTTTCTTTCTTTCTTTCTTTCTTTCTTTCTTTCTTTCTTTCTTTCTTTCTTTCTTTCTTTCTTTCTTTCTTTCTTTCTTTCTTTCTTTCTTTTTCTGTGTAAGCAAAAGTATAGGAAACTTACTGAAGGGATTCTTCTAATGAATGATAAGTAGTCTACAGCCATCAAAAAGAGGTTGGGATGGAATCTTTCCTTTCTGTCAGAAGGGATGGGATAAGAATCTGATATTGTTATAATGACAGTGTAAAAAATCTTGAGGAAGGAGATATATGTGAGATTGATCTAAAAATATAACATTTTACTTGAAGATTAACCAGTATTAAGCAATGGTATTAAGAACCGATATCAAAATCCACTAGAAGAAAGTTCTCAATTGCAAGGGCTGCTCTAAAAACCTATTATTTTGTTATTCTGGCCCATGATGTAAGATTCAGATGTTGGTGTTATGGCAGTAGGGGTTGAACCTTCCCACAAATATCACATTACATTTTGTTGCTGTGTGACAGATGGCAACAAAGGGGCACTCTGACAAAATGACGTCTGACATGGGAGTTCAGATGAAGCAAAAGTGTGTCACTGAAATTTCTCCATGTGGAAAAAAATGGCACCCACTGACATGAACTGACACTGAACGTTTATGGAGACCAAACACTGGATGTGAGCACAGTAAAGAAACGGGTGGTGCATTTCGCTGGATGTGGCTCTGGACAGCCTAGTCTGGTCGTTGGCAACCCTGCACATAGCAGGGGGTTGAAACTAGATGATCATTGTGGTCCCTTTCAACCCAGGCCATTCTATGATTGTAAGATTCTGTGATTTCAGCAGTGGAAGCAGCAACATGAAAAAAAGCTGTGTTCCAGGTGGTCATGCTGATTTGTATGAACATGGCATGCAGGCTTTTGTTCAGTGATGGTGGAAATGCATAGCTAATAATGGTGCCTATGTGGGATGACGATAGTGTTTTGTAGCTGAGAATTTGCTCTAATAAATAGTGCTGTTGGGCTCTTTGTATCTCTTGCCGTTTCCATTGAACTAAATAGGAGGTATTACATTTGGTGTGACATTAAGAGAGTAAGAAGCCTATAGCCTAATTGCATTTATTGGTTCAACACATAGTACCAACATTCTTATTCTCTCTTTTTTATGTTGTAGAACCAAATTTCAATCCTAGCAGTGTTTACTGCCTAATTAAAACATCCATTCAATTGTCTTATTTAAGGCATCCACTGAGATCCATTGTTTTGCAAGTAGCTATTCTTGGTAACTGGCTGTCCTTTCTAATTTTATTTGTGTATAAAAGTCAGCAACTGATGAATAGAGATGATTCCTAACAATGAGTGGGAGAAACAAAACACTTTGGATGCCCCAGGCAGGGCTGTCATGAACAGGATATCAGAACCAGATAACTCAGCAGTTTCCCACATTACCCACACCCCTCTGGTGTTTCACTCCTTCTGTAAGCCAATGCAATAGGCTGGACAAACAACCTTGGAAAAATCATTGTAATGCTCCCAAGTTCTCCAGCTACCATCATTTCTGTAGGACATTCACTCTGCATTGGGTGACCATGTGTGCTGTTGATATTTCAGTAGCTTATGTTCAGTATGCATAGAAATCAATAAGAAATTAGGCTATAAGTAAAATTATTAAACAGTTAAACAACTTAGATGAGAATGCGAGCAACCTGAAATGTCCACAAAGATGCAGTTACTACATAGTGAGAAATGTGATCTAATTTTATATTCTAGATATGAAAAGAAAAGCTGAGGAAAATGTAAATAACTCTTTGTTGGTTTTTTTTTCTGGATGTTGCTTGAAGATCAATCTTAAGTACTAAAACTTTCAGGAAAACTTAACTGATCATGGAAGCAAAGCTTTATGCTTCATGTTCATACATTTTTATTAACATTTATGCAATATAATTTATTCTATAGAATGGTTATTATATTTTGCAAAATTGCTCAGTCACAGAAAAAGAAATTAACCCAGAAATTACAAATATGAATTAAACCAGTGTTTAAATATGGTGAAGTGAGGCTGGAAACAACAGTCCTAGTAGAACTTATGTAAAGACTTATGTAAAACACTTTGTGTTAATTGAATCTTATTTTCTAATCATTTCACTTATGCATTGGGTTTTACAAGTCTGCAGTCAATTTATTGTCTGTTTTGACTTCACACAATTTTTATCAACATTATATTTGAAAAGTTGAATGAAAGCTTAGTAGTGATTTTTAAAAGATGAGACCTCAAGATATTTCCCACCTTAATTCAAACCATGATGCTTTCATACTGAGGATTTTGGCCTATTTTAGCACTCAATCTTCATTACCTTTCATATAGAAAAAAAAAAAAAATTGACAAAGATCAGTCCTCTTTGTTCACTTACAGTTTTTTTACCTTTTCTTAGGAACTTTTGGAATATAGAAATAGAGAGGAATGTTTTTACCAAGGTAAGCTGTCTTTGAGTGAGTCATGGTAATTTCAAATCTGATTGTATATTAGTAATTGCTCATTTTCATTAATATACACAAAAACTCTCTGCTGTACTAGCAGGTATTGAACTGAAATGTACTACCTTATAATTATCTTATGCCTCATTATGTGAACTGTTATTTCTAGTGAACCAACAGGACACGAACACCTTCATTATATCTCTATTTCTTTTTCTTAAAAATAACTACTGAATACTGGATTATCCATATCCTGTCTTTCCACATGTATTTCCGAAAATATCTGACAATTTATGAACTATTTAAGACAGCTCTTTCCTACAATATAGTAACTTCCCACAGAATTTTAGGAGAAATAAGACCATTCCTCACTGATGCATGATATACTTTATCAAATATTGTTCATACTGATGCATTTGTTCCTATGCTTTGTTTTCACCTTCCTCTGCCATGACACTCCCTTCTCTTTTTAGCTAGCTGAAGAATTGTTACACAAAGTGTTCAATCTCTATTTTAACATGTGTCTGTATTTATAGAATGTGAGTGAGAAAAATTCATAGAAAAATATCTTATTAAGCATTTCAGCTTTCTTAGCATCTGTTATTTGCATTCTTTCCTTGGAAGGATAATATGTTCATCTAGCAGAATATGATTGATTAACTGAGCAGAAGGGAGATTTTGCGTGTGTCAGTACTTGGAAATGCCGTAGTCTGCAACTATTATGCTCCCAGTCTCTTCTCTCACTTGGTTTAATATAAAGTGCCAATATTTGTAGGAGCATGCCATCTTTCCTCTAGTTTAATCTTCAGTATTCTCAAAAATTACCTTTATTTCATGCAAATAAGAATGATTTTATAAGCTAAGGGAAAAAAGTACACACATTACTTTGAAAAAAATAAATATGTATAGAACCCTTAAAAATGTCCTTCTACATATTTATGAGTTTTTAAAATCTTTTTATGGAATACAGAGTGGTTTTGAGTTGTAAGGGACATGTTAAGGCCATCTAGTCAACTCCCCTGCAGTTGGGGAGGATGGGGAGGATAGGATGTTTCTTTTAGATTGGTCATCCGTATGGTCAATTATATAAAAAGATGGAAGGCTAATCTGGGAAGAGAGTCCTTACAGAGGAACTCAAAAGTTCAGGGAATGAGAATTTACTTAAGATGAAGAACATTTGTGACTAAAAAAGACAGCTCCATGGTACTCATAAGGCATTTTCCTTGGTGTGAATGCCACTGAGAAAAATAGATGTATTCACTTCATAGCCAGTGAAAACTGGAATCAAGTTTACGAGAGAGAAATGTGGATTTGATGCCAGTGTCCTAAACAGAGTTCACATCTGCATTGGAAAGAAGTACTGTGCAAGCTGTAGTTGTGAATCTGCAGAACAGCTCAGCTGGTGCTGGGTGCCAGTCCTTCTCAAAACATGTGGATAAGGGGTTTTACATTCAATTACTTCTTGTCTGCTCCTGCTGTTTGCATGTCAGTAAGTGACAGGATCACATTAATAAGTGTCCTGAAGTGCATATCATATAAACGATCTAGACATCAGTTTCATATCTTCTGCAGAGGATTCTCTACCATTTGAAATATTGTTATGAGAATTTTCTTGAAAGATACATCTTTGGTTTTGCAACTGAAGGTTCATAACTGTGAGTAGTAAGAAGCAAAGAGATACAAAGACCCATGGAGCAATCCCCATAACTCAGGCTGTCACAGAAAGATGACCGGCCCCACAGAACAGGGACAACACCCATTTTTCTAAGCTTAAAGTTCCTACAGTTGGATCTCTTATTCCCTATATGCCTATAGATACTTTAAATTAAGTTTGGTTAATAGCTCCAACCAGTTAAATGCAAGTTGAAAAGATAGAAAATTGCTGTGTTGTCTTTTAGGGTGTGTGAAGACCATGTTATTTATGCCTTGTTCTGCCTTGGGCTTTACGTTACAGACTTCAGTAGATACCAAGAAATAGCTGGTCAGAAAGGAAGATGGGAATTCAGATACATAGTTAGGAGTTTCCAGGGCAGCTCAGCATGGTATGATCTCTGATATTCCCTTCCTCATTCCCTCTTTCCTATTCTCTTTCCCTTTTTGTCTCTCTCTCAGTAGTAACCTACTAATTAATGGAAAAGAGAACTTTACCCTGTTTTGAGGTGGGTAATTTCTTATTTCCATAAACTTTCAGCCCATACTTCTCATTTTCTGCAGTTTTCTGCATAGCTAATTGTTATCTAAAGGTAATTTAATTATATATAGGACTGGTTATGACTACAGTTCTTAAGAAGTAGTCCCATACTGCTCAATGCTTGTTATTTTAAGACTTTCTTTACACATTTTTATAGTTTGTATTATAAATCGAAAGTCAGAGAAACCAACTAAATGTATTTTATATTAATCATCTCAAAGGAAAAAGATATGGACCAGTAGATAGGTGACACAATCTACTTAGGCAGGATGCATTAGGTAAATTTGTGGGGAATACATTATCTTCTTAGGATCTGGATAAATACATAAAAATATGGCCAGTTAAGGTTAACAAGACTGAGAGAGGAAAATATCTTTGGGGATACTGCAGACAGGGAAGCAGGAAATTGGCATTTAAAGGTCAAATATATTCCCATATACAAAATATGAGTTTTCTCCATTGGAAAAGTATATTGTTATTAAATATATATTTTTTTGCTTTTGCAGTGCCTTTTCATCACTTTTTCCCTTTTCTCTTCAAGGAAAAATATGTGTGCAATCCTTCAGCTAACTGGGATACTGGCACAACTGCAGAAAGAAAAGTTGTTCAACATAATGGGAGAGCTCAAGTTGGAATTCAACATAATTCCTTGAGCACATGAGGCCTTCACTCAATTTTCTGTAAATCATTTGCCCCTTTATTTCCTGTGTGCTTGTGCCAGTGGAAAGGAAAACTGAGCAAAGTTACCATTCTTGAACAGTATTGAAAGTGAAGATAGTGTTAATGCATTCTTTGCCTCAAGCAATTTTATACCATTAACATGAAAACATTTCTTAGAAAACATAAAACTACTGAACTTTTATGAGACTCTCTGTAGGAAATAAAAAGATACTAATCTGGAGAAAAGCGTTGAGATCCTTATTGGCCATGTAAAACTCAAATGGATTCAAGCTCAGCCATTTGCTGCATCCAAAGTGACATTAAGTACTGGCACAGTGGCAGAAACTCCCCAGATAAGTAATCCAGTTTTATCAATGTTACCACTAGTCACTCTTAGTAAAACTAAAAAATAAACTCATGAAAGAATCAACGTGACAACAAAATGTCACAAGGAATTTTAAGTTTAATTAAGATATAGAGGAGTATAAGTAGGTTGAAAACATTTTCTGATCAATTTTACAGAGAGTTTCAGCTGTTCACATGCAATCTTCCGTGCTTCTTAGACAAGAAGAACAGATTGAAACTGGTGATAGAATCTGTAACCATCAGAAGAGTTATTTACCAGGCAACACATTCTTCATGAGCTGGCAGGCAGATCTCGTCTGCGATGGTGAAGAAAACATGTTCAAATGCTCCTGAAGCAGAATGATTTCTTCAAGGTACTGAAGGGTCTAGATAAGAAGAAGGGTATGTCTCAAGACAATGTAAGTATGACACTGATGTGCTCATTTTTCCCAGGATTGGGTAGTGGGGCAAACATTTGAGGTGGAACCTGGATAACACACTTACTGTTACTAAAACGCTGATGGAAGACAGAATATTTTGTCTACACAGAGTTCTCCTTTGGGCACCTGTAGAGTATGGGAGGACTGCAAAGATGGAATACCTACCTTTTTCCCTTCTGGAAAGCAACCTTAATAAATTTGTGTTCATTTTTGGGTTTTGAAAGTAAAACGCAGAATGCTTCACAAAACTAGAGCTTTGGACAGGCCCTCCTCTTCTTCACAGATTTTTTTTTTTTTTTTTTTGACCTTATGCATTCAGTAGATAAGAAATTAGTTAAAAAAAACAATAATTTGAGGAATATAGGAGGGGGAATATCACGTAACAGAGAAACTTACACAACCACTGTATATTTTTTTGTGTTTAACTAATGCCAATTTTTAAGGTTGCAGTTATTTAAAAAGGATCAAAACAGAATAAATAAATTATAAAATAATCACTATAGCAAAAATACATCACATTCTCTTCTGCTCTCTTTCACATTTTTTTCTGAAAGATTCATCTTCTGAAGTGCAACCTTTTCTTATGACCTTTAGAAAATTAAATAAAAATGAGGATTTTCCCTCCTCTTTCAGGATGAAAAATGAGCCTCTAAAATTAAAAAATAAATAAATAAATAAATAAAAGTTAGAATCCTTCTTAATAAGTTATCAAAGCCTCCTGAAAGCTACCATCAAATCTCCTAAACTGCGATGAAAATACGCATCAAACTGTCTACCTTCACCACAGTCAGGTTTTGTTTGTTTGTTTGCTTGTTTTTGTTAAGTTCATGTTTCACGTCGTTCCTTCACATACCAAGACTTATGATCACTATGTTCAATAGAGGGTTTGATTTTCCTACTATGGATTTCTGTTAAATAAAAGCTGGATCATTTCTCAACTACATTTCAAATACATGATCACAAACATCCATCACTGTAACTTTTGGCCAGCATCTGCGTGGGCTTCTTGTGGTGACAGAGACGGAAGTACATACCTGATTTAGAATGAAAAAAAAAAAAAAAAAAAAGAAGGAAGGGGAAGTGGAAGGGGGATGTGGAAGGGGAAGAGAGGAGAGAGGAGAGAGGAGAGGGGAGAGGGGAGAGAGGAGAGGGGAGAGGGGAGAGGGGAGAGGGGAGAGGGGAGGAGAGGAGAGGGGAGGGGAGGGGAGGAGAGGGAAAGGGAGGGGAGGGGAGGAGAGGAGAGGGAGAGAGCTAGATTTCAAGGTAAATCAGACATAACCATAAACCAGATATAACCATACCCCACCCTATCCTTTAAGTTCCTCCAAAAATCGGAAATTATCCCTGTTGAGACAGGAGTATGCAGCTATATTCAGTAATGAAATCTTCCCTCTTTTCTTCTATTTCATGATGCCTAAAGCCTACAGTCAAAATTTCTACCATGATTAAATGAGTTGATTAGATGCACTGAAATACACAGAATCCAGAAGAAACACTTACTGTGTGGATTCTCTGTCACCTGACTTGCTTTAACTCCTAAAATTTTACAGTGTTCAGAGAGGAGATGATTTACAGGCTCAGCTAAAAGACATAACTCTTCATCTACAGAGAGCTTCCTAAATAGTATCATGTGAATTGAAGACAAAATTCTGCTGCTCTCTAGTGAATAATTTAATGCACCCCGTGTGAAAAAAATGGCTCTCAAAATAAATAAATAAATAAATGAATAAGTAAAATAAAGAACGCACAAAGCAGCTAATGTGCAGCATGACACAGAAGTTAGCTTGTGTCTAGTGAAAGACAGCTTGAACATATGCTGATGTTCTGAGTGGGATGGCTACAGTTCATTCACATCCATCCTAAAAATATCAGGCAGCATATTGCTGAGAAAGTAGTAGGAGAAGAGCAGCAGCAACAACATTTATATCACTGAACCAGGATCTGTGTGAAGAAGAAGAGAACTGAGAAGTGATGAGGGTGGAGATGTGACCTTCATCTGTTCTTGAGAAGATGAACTTCTGGGGCAGTGCTGTCCTTTACTGCTGTCACATTGAATGTTATCAGCATGATTTTTTTGCTACTGTGACACCCTTAAGAAAGACACTTAAAGAGAGGGTTCATAATGATAACGATTGCTCTGTATGTTTCCTTAGAAGATGGGGAACAGGGTGACACTAACCTTAGCTTACAAGAATAGAAAATAAACCTCTGAAACACAGTATCGGGGGAGCTGCAACAAATGCTCTTGGCTATGTTTTGTGCAATGTGTTTCATAAGCAGGAAAAGACTTGGCTCCAGGAAAAGACTCTGTAAAGATTTTTGCTATTTTTCCCTTCAGTAATGTTTATGGTTTTGCAGTTAACAAGACTAAATTGTTCCTTATGTTCCTCAGAGACTTTATCAGCTCCTAAATGTCATCATCTACAATTTATACATGAAATCACAGAGAAAACTATTGTAATATGGTGGAATATATTTTCATTTTTATACTGTTGAGTATTACCACTTTCTGTTCTTTTTTTTTTTATATCTAGATCTGGAATCTTACAAAAAATTAAAGAAAAAAAGGAACAGAAAAAAAAAAGAAAAAAAAAGGTGTGAAATACATCTTATAGAAAGTGGGAGAAAAGTTAATTGAGCTGAGTTCTTTTGGACTGTAGATATTTGGGACTGTGAAGCATATGTTTCTCTAAAACAATGCGATGGACTTCTAGGTTTCAGATCATGTGAAGATGGCCCCTGTTCTCTAACTATCTATTCCTGCCTCTGAAGAAAACATTAGACCTTCTATGCAGGTGATAACCTCCTACTGTAGAGCAGTGAGGTACTGGAACAGACTACCCAGAAAAGCTGTGGATGTCCTACCCCTGGAGGCATTTGAGGCCAGGTTAGATAGGGAACTGGGCAGCTGGACTCGTAGAGAGTTCTCTGCTCAGTTCTCTCCCAACCTAAGCCATTCTATGATTCTATGACTCCGTACAACAAAGGCTAACATCCATAGTTGATATTAACTGAACACACTTTTAAGATGGCTGAGGTATTTGATTTGGATACGTTCCTATAAATTTCTTTCCATGAAGATGGGTAGAAATTAATATCAAACACCCATGTTTGCCCTTACACAGTTTATTCCACTTTCCCATCTTCCAAGATGTTGTAGTGCACATTATGGCCTGTCTGAGGAGGCAAATGTAGGTCAGTCCTACTTTGGTTTGCTGGGAGGAGAAAGGTGCTTTGGCTTCTTTTGGTCTTCCGCTGTTCTTCCGCTGAACACAAGGCTCATGCACCAGAGAAGCTGCCACCAGACCTCATAAAGTATTCCAGGCCCAAAATTTTTTTAAACATCTTCAAAAAGCCTTCCTTTAATTATATGTTATTATTATTTTATTATTAAAAATTACGTGCTTCTGTATTTGTTTTAGGTTGCTTGGTCTCTGTACACCCTCTTTTCTTTGAATAGTTTGACTAGAAGGAGACAGATATATTAAACAGAATCCTCTTAATAGGAAAATGGATATGAGTTCTTGAATTGTGTTGCTTTTGCAGCTCTGATAAGGAGAAAACACCCGCAGTGTGGTGATAATGTGGGAAAAGCTTCATTGTCTGTTATTTCTCAGTCCTTTGCTGCATTTAAATTATGTAAGAGTCTGCTTCCATCTCAGCTTACTGCACCCTACTTAGCAGCCTGCATGACTTTGCAGTTAATTCTTGCAGCTACTGTAACTGCCTTTTGAAATTATTTGACAGCACACCCTGCAGAAAAAGGCATATCTGGAAATCGCCTTTTCTGCAGTTTTACAGTGTCTGTGATTAACCAATCTAAAGCCAGAGGATCACACTCGAAGGAATTGAATTTCCATACCTGACTAATAGAGCCTGTCTGCACTACCATTTCCAGCCAGTCCCTCATGAAACAGCAACTTTTTGCTACAAAATTCTGAAAAGGGATCATTGAGGAAAAATTAAACTGATTATTAACATTCACGCTTGACCTCATAAGATAAAGATTAAAGATCATTTGTTACTTGGTGATTTTTAACATCTCCTTGGGAGAGAGACTTTTTGTTGTTTCAATTTTAAAGTTTCTGCCCAGAAATCAATGTTACAACAAGCTTTATCAAAACAGAGATTTGAGAGAAAGTATGCTCAGAGGCACATGCCACTGTCCCCTTTTGGAAGAAAGGAAAAGAGACTAAAATCTCTGTAATGCAGTCAAGCGAGATCAAGCCTCCTAAAATTCTCATGAGAAAGGGCTGTCACATTGAATCATGTGAGCTGCTCATCACCCTGTTTTGGGGACCACAACTGGTGTTAATAAGCATTTTGACATTCCTGGTCAGTTACTAAACACGTTAAATTTACAGAGCAAAGCTCAGACTTTGAGGTTCCTGTGCAATATGGCAAGACGATAAGCTCAGCTTTCTAGTGATTATCTTGTAATAACCAAAACTTTTACTAAGGAAGTGCTATTTTTGCTACTGATTTTTTTTTTTTCCCCCCGTTTTACATTACAACAGAATTGTTTTGCTTGTTGGCTTGGGTGTTATGTTTTACAAATACTACTAACTCTTCTTGAAATGCATCAAAAGACTGATAACGTTTTATGAACATGAGGGTTAACATTATCTTCTGTGAAAGAGCACAGTCTATGGTTCAACTTTAAAATTAGTTCTGACAGTTTCTCTTTGATTTGGAATCACCATGGGGTACAAGAAAAAGGATCCCAAAATAACATTTCGTTTCTTTGTGTTTTAACCCCAGTCTTGTATAAGGTTCTCTGTTCAAGTGAAAGGAAAGAAATAATTTCTAGCAACTTCTACACAAGCTGCGAAGAAATAAGGATTTGCTGTTACAAATCATATACTCTTATCTTGAAGTGTGCCAGGTACATCTTGTAATGTGCTAACTTCAGTTCCCATTGAAACTAAATGGGACCAAAGGACATTCAGCACCTTGTTAGCACAGGCTGCTGGCTGACAACAAACAGAGAAGTTTATTCGCAGATGTGCTACACCACTAACTGCTCTTAAGATATTTTTTCCCTTAGATAGACAGCATTGAGGACCTTCCAAGGACAAAGTTCTTTAAAGTGTTTTCAAACTTATAGGCTGAAATAGCATCACAGATATATGTTCAGCTCCTATAAAAAATAATGAATCAGTTGTATGATTAGTATGAAAACATTTCCCATATCTATTAAAAGAAAAAGTTTCCTATTACATAAATGTTCTCTTTCTTTTTCTTTCTCTCTCTCTCTCTCTTTTTTTTTTTCTTTTTTTTTTTTTTTCTTTCTTTTTTTTCCTAGTAGTATTTTACATACTGGCCACAAAGTACACAGCAGCAATATGCAGAGAATCACAGAGATCACTTCAACAGTTTGCAGGGGTAGTAGAATACAGTCTTCAGCAGCAGTAGTGCCATGACTTCCTATGCCATATTATTGTTTGCATGAGAGTTGCTCTGAAAATAACGCATCCTATTTTATTATATTGGCACATGACATCAGTGGTGGACATTGGTGGTATCACAGTAGAAGCTGAACTTTTACACCAATATTAAGTTACATTTTGTTGCCTTGTGACAGATGTAAGCAGAAGGGCAGCCTCACAAAATGGCATCTGATGTGGAAGTGTAGATGAAGCAAAAAGTTGCATCACAGAATTCCTCCTTGAAGACCAAATGTCACTCATTGATATTCATAGGTGGTTGGTGAACATTTATGGAGATCAAACAGTGGATGTAAGCACAGTTAGGTGGTGAGTGGTGCATTTCAGCAACAGAGACAGTGAGTCACCTGCACTGGTGCAGATTTTTATGAGAGAGGTATGCAGGCTCTTATTAATCACTGGCAAAAATGAATATCTAATGGTGGTGACTATGTTGAAAGGTAGCATTCATGGCTGAGAATGTGTTTTATCACTCTGTCAAATAGTGTTATTGTGCTCTTTGTATCTACTAAGTTTACATGGAAATAAACAGGAGGCATCACCTTTGGAGCAACCTATGTGTATATAGTTTAAAATTATACAGGAAAAAAAATCCTCCTATGTATTTCATTAGTAAAATACAAATATCTGCAGCATGAGAAAGGATCACAGAAGTAATGAACACCTGGAATTGTGGCACACGGAATACATATGTGTATGTGTGTTTATACACACAGATGTACCCACTCTTGAGAGTAAGTTACCAAAATTCTCCATTCTCCATTGTGCCATTCCCTCATAACACTATCAACTTTTGCAATTAACTAAGCTACAGATACCTTAAAGTATATAAGGTAAGGATACCTTAAGGATTTAGAAGACTTTATGAATTTCACTTCTCAGCTGCCACTTTATAACCTATTTGTTTCTGTCTGTGGGACACAGTTTTGTGGCCGGCAGGTGTATTCCTCTCCATAAGCTGCTGTCTTACAGAAAAGCCCTGGGTTTTTCTGGAGGCAGCTTCTGAGCAAAGCAGAATGGCTCAGCTGCTGCTGCTGGCATGCAGCAAGGTGCTCACTGCTGTAACAGGCAGTTTGCCCTGCAGGAAAAGATAGGAGCTGCTTGATTTCCTCTTGTATGAGGTAATAGAGCTTGAATCATACTCAGTTCTGTAAGTAAGAGGAAGCTGCTCTGCCTTTGCTCTGTGGGTACAATCTTCCATTGCTAGCAAAAGCAGCCTGATTTATAGAATCGCATAATCACCAACGTTGGAAAAGACCTTCAAGATCATCCAGTCCAATCATTCATCTACCACCAACATTTCCCCACGAAACATGTCCCTCAACACAGCATCTAAATATTTCTTGATCACCTGCAGGGACAATGACTCTACTACCTCCCTGGGCAGCCTGTTCCAGTGCCTGACCACTCTTCCAGAGTAGAAATTTTCCCTAATGCTCAACCTAAATGTCCCCTGGCACAACTTGAGGCCATTCTCCCTAGTGCTATCAGTGGTAGAAAAATTTATGTTGAGAAGTACCTCCCAAGATCTTCTTGCCCAACCCCCTGCTCTCCCAACTCTAAGTGGAGCAATTTTCTAAGGGTCATGATTCAGAGAATCTTGAACACTTCCAAAAGTGGTCCCCTTCATGTCCTGTCTAGTCATTTCATTACAGAATTTGAACACCTTCATAGTAAACATGGTTTTCCTTCTGTCTAATCAAGAAAGAATTTGTCTTTCTCCCCTCTGATCAGGTGTCTGCAGGCAGCACTGAGATGTCAACTGTGTCTTGTCTAGGAGAAACAGATACAGGACTTTCAGCCTCCCTTCCTTAGTGGCATGCTCCTTTCAGCTCCCCAGTCAGCTCTGTGGCTCCTGTGAAATTCCAGAGTATCAGTACAATTCTTGTACTGAAGCTCATACCTTGATACAGTAGATTAGATTTGGTGTCACTGCTGAACAGAAGGGAAGGATAATCTGCTTGGATCTGCTGGCATCTGTCTTCCACTCAGTATTTTAAGTCCAAGTCAGTCTTTTCTTACAAGATGTTTCTTCAGGACAATAGAACAGCAGAAATAACTGCTCATGTGGCTTTCAGCTTCAGCAGCAGGGATTCCTAAGCCTTTGTGATAACATTGGTGAACACTTTTTTTTCCATGTCATGTCTCTACCTTCCCTGTCACTCATGCAACTCAAAGATTTTTCCATTCAAGTTGGTTATCTTATTCTCTCCCTTTTTCAGGATTTCTAATTTGTCAGTTTCATAAAGGAATAGAAACTGCCTACTGCCCTTCATTCACCCAAAGAACAGCCGTTTCATAACACTGAGGCTCTATAAGCTTTCTCTTAAGCTGAATTTCTTTAATAAAAATGAATTTTTAGGTAAAAAGTGTTTCTGTGCATTTTTGTTTTCTTAAATTGATGATGTGTTTTTTAAACAAAAAAAGTTCACACAAATTGTCTGTGTCCTTTGAGTTGGAAGGGACATTTAAAGGTTGTTTAGTCCAACTTCTCTGCAATGAACAGGGACACCTACAGCTACATCCGGTTGCTGAGAGCTTCATCCAGCCTGACCTTGACTCCAGGGATGAAGCAGCCACATCTCTGGACAACCCATTGTGCCCCAGTGGTGCAGTGGTAGAAGTGCCACATTGCTACACAGGAGGCCCGGGTTCGAATCCCCCCTGTGGTGCAAGTGGTAGAAGTGCCGCTCTGCTACACAGGAAGCTCGAATCCCAGTGGTTGGACTCAATGATCTCTAAGGTCCCTTCCAACCTGCATGAGACTGTGATACTGTGAACCTGCTCCCAGGTTTAGTCCAAGGGCCAAATAAGATACTGTTTAATGTAGAAGTAAGGAAGCAGCCAATGACTCATCAAGAAGGAAGAGTTCCATCCTAATATAAAATAGGAAGAGAAAAATACATTTTCTGGGACAAAGAAAACAAAACGATCAAACAAACAACTACAATAACAACAAAAAACCACAACTCCCCATCTAAACAAATTATATTTATACGAAGTATGAACTTGTGCTGAAATGGCTTTATTTAAAAAGCATCTCTCCCTGAATGCATTTCCACACATACCAGACTGGTCCTTTGTATTTGTCTTCCCCTTCCTAGTGAAAAAAAAACAAACAACAAAAAACAGCAGCTTTTCTCTTTTTTCTGCACAGACTGTTTGACTTTTTCCTTAAAAGAAGGTGGCTTCGGAAATCTTTTCATGAAATCACAGTATGTCCCAAGTCATCCATAAGAATCATTAAGTCCAACTCCTGGCTCCACATAAGACCACTCAAAAAACAATCCCAGTGTGTGAGAGTGTTGTCATAGTATCTATAGACTAACATGTTCAAACAAAGGTTTTCTCCTCATTAGTTTATATGGTAAAAGTTTCTAAAGTACAACGGTTTTAGCTCTTTTTAACATGGGCCTTTCTATTTTGAGTGTGAGCCTGATCATTACCAAAGTAAATGCAATAAACATTCAGCTAAGCTATTATCTTTAGCAAAGCTCAACAACAGTTACATCCTCATTTCTGCAATTTCTTTTCAGCATTTTTTTAAGTGTTGGGGTTTTTATCTTGTTTCTCACACTCCAAGAAAGGATGGAAATATATGCTGAGTTCATTTCCTTGATTGTATTCATTGTTTAGTCTGGTATTATTGTGTCTGTTCTCACTCAATTCTGTCATAGGAAGAACTTTGGTTCTTCCAAAAATGGTCAGTGACATCTCTGAACTTTCCTTAAAACTAAAAATTTATCTGAAAGTGAAATGTCATATTTGTTTTTTCCTTGACAAACAATTATATTTACTTTCAGGTTTTCTATGCTGTGATGTAATTTATGTGTACTGGAGAGCGTTCATGGAATAACTATTTTCAAGTGCATCTATTTGAAAGATAAAATTTGACACCAATTTGACTCCATAGTCACTTTGCCGAGTTTACCTACCTGTGAGGCCAGTTTTAAAACAAATGTTGCTAGTGAGATATATAGCCAAGGATTCAGCCTCTGGAATGGGCAGCTGCCAGATTTAACTCCTTGCTGCAGCTTCTGCCAGAGGCAGAACAGGAAGAGGAAAAGGCTTTAAAATACAGCCTGCTTAAGTAATGATGGATGGAGAAAAATATGCCTAAGCCCTGTTTAAAAACAGGGAATTACCAGTGTTTTACCTTACACAGCAGACTGAGCAAATGGAAAGAGTGCAAATGTTAATGGAACCTGTGGTGAAGTACTTAATAAAGACGTCATTTTTTTTTAAGATTAATTTTCTGCCCTATGTTTATTTACACATCTTTCTCCCTCTTTTTCTTTTTCTTTTTTTTTTTTTTTTTGTACTTGCATTTCTTTTCCTAGTGTCAGTGTTGTTTATCTCACCAAAACATACATCTTATGTAAAATATGTTAGTATTATCCCAAGACAGATAGATATAACCATTAATTGACAACAGAAACACATTCTGGGAAAGTCTGTTTTCCTTCCTTAATTTATTCTGTATTTGTCATTTAGTTTATACACAATAGAAATCCTTTTAACATTCTCAAAATGTTAGTGATTATGTAAAAGAGTAATCAAAGTAACCTCTTGCTCTCCAGTTTGATCAGCAGGTCCTGACTCAGCCACACTGGTCTCTTGCCTTTCTTTTCTGATTTCCTGCACCTGAAGATGAAGAGCTCTTGCACCTTAAGGAAAGCTTCCTTAAAGATCTTCCAGCTCTGCTCCACATCCTTGTCCTTGAGGGCACATTTTCAGGGTGCTTTGCTGACTGACTCTGAAGAGCTGGAAGTAAGTCAGCTTTCTTAGAGTTTAGCATCCTGATTTAAATTTTTGTCTGTCCCATATCCCCAGGCTGTGTGAACTCAATCATAGCATGGTCACTACAGCCCAGGCAGCTTCTAATCCTGATGTCACCAATCAGATCATTTGCATTGGTGAGAAGCAGGTCCAGATTTTCATCCTCCCCTGGTGGGGCCATCAATTACCTGACTCAGGAGGTTATCCTCAGTGCATTTCAGGAGCCTTCTAGATTGCCTACAGCTTGCTGTGCTACTTCTGCAGCAGGTGCTGGAGTGGTTGAACTCTCCTTTTTTAAAGTAATCGACCATCTTTTTTTTTTCTTCTTTTTTTTCTTTTTCATTTGTAACTGCCATCTTATGCATTCAAAAAAGCACACATTCTCCCTAGCCTAATTATTTTGAATAGCCTACTTAGTTTCACTACAGAATCATGTTACCTAACAACTCATTCCAGCCCTGCCAGGCATGTAGGCATATCAAAGAATGCATGTTCTTCAGAGGAAATTAAGCCCACACTTGTGCATCTCCAGTTTTTTCTCCTAAAAACAATGTTCTGTCTTTCAGATAATTTCTTCAAAGTCAGGCTGGATGTGGCTCTGGGTAGCTTGGTCTAGCTGTTGGTGACCCTGCACATAGCAGGGAGGTTGAAACTAGATAATCATTATGGTCCTTTTCAACCCAGGCCATTCTATGATTCTATGATTCTACAAAATTATCTTATAGGTCCTTAACTGTATTAGTACTATATAAATTCATACGGTTGCGGTTGCTATGCAAATAGATAATATGTTGAAAGAACTTAGGTATTTATTTTATTTTATTTTATTTTATTTTATTTTATTTTATTTTATTTTATTTTATTTTATTTTATTTTATTATTTTATTTTATTCTTTGCTTAGCATTAAGAAGATATAAAAAGCACACATCACACATCTCCTTTCTAGAATGACTCATTAAAGCACAGTTTGTTTTAGGAATGGCTGCAATTTTCTAATTGTATTCATATCTTCTTATAATAATTGTTCTTTCTCAAAATACAGAGCTATGAACAAGTTTTCAGTAGCCCCTAATTTTTCCTGTCATCCCATAGTTCCAGATCCTATGAGTGTTCAAGAGTAATGCCTCCTGTTTTACTATGTAGGCCCACAACTTCAGTGGTGGATGTTGGTGGTATGACAGTAGAGGCAGAATTTCCCACCAATATTTCACTGCGTTTTGTTGCTGTGTGACAAGGAGCAGCAGAGAGGCAGTCTGATGAAACGGCATCTGACATGGAAGTGTGCATGAAGCAAATGTGGCACTGAGTTCCTTCATACAGAAAAAATGAAACTCACTGAAATTCATTGGTGCTTGCTGAATATTTATGGACACCAGTTAGAGAATGTGAGAACAGTGAGGTGGTGCATTTTAACACTAACAGTAGTGACAGTGGGTCACCTCCCCTAATGCAGATCTTTACCAATATTACATGCAGGCTCTTGTTCATTACTGGTGGAAATACATAGCTAGTAGTGGTGATTTTGTTGAAAAATGGTATTCTGTAGCTCAGAATTTGTTCAACTGCCCAGTGTTATTATGATCTTTGTACCTGTTGTATTTTCCTTTGAAATAATTTTGAAGCATTACTTTTGGAGTGACCTACATATGTTTCTGATTTTGCATTTTTAGAGTGTAAAACATCTTAAAATATATAGCTTCAATAGACATCAGCAGAGATCTCTCAGTTCAACTATGGAATATTAACACTGAAACTTTTTTCTCTGAAATCAACCAAATCAGAGCTTTGTATTTCTTTCAGGAAAGTTAAATATAATTAGGACTGGAGGGAATGGTTTCAAGTTGCAGGAGGGGAGATTCAGGCTGGACGTTAGGAAATATTACTTCTCAGAGGGGGTGGTCAGGCCCTGGAATGGACTGCCCAGGGAGGTGGTAGAGTCACTGACCCTGGGGGAATTCAAGGAACGTTTGGATGCTGTGTTGAGGGACATAGTTTAGTGGGAGCTATTGGTAATAGGTGAATAGTTGGACTGGATGATGTTTAAGGTCTTTTCCAACCTTGGTGATTCTGTGATTCTGTAAATAAACTATGCCATAATTTTTTTTCTGCATTCCATCTAATGCGTTTTCCAAATTTTCTCCTGTTTTAGGGAGTATCTAAACTTAAAAGGAAAGGCTAATACTATTGAATGGTATCCCCCCATGGACATCTTGGTTCATCTATCAGCCATGCCATGTCTGGTGTACTTTAATTATTACAAAAAATTTAGATAAATTCCCTTGCATTTACTGAACAGGGTTACTTACACAACCAGTTATTCCACAGAATGTAACACGTAACATGTTCAAACCTCACCTCAATGAAACAAAATAGAGATGTAATCTGGTCCTTTTTGATACAGGATTTTGCTGAATCTCTCCACTGTATCTGTTCCTTTTCTCAGTCACAGTTGGAATAAATAGGAACTGCAGGACAAGATTCAGGAAAGCATACCATAAATACAATAACTGAAAAAGTTAATGCAATAGTTCTAGTAGTTTACTTATGTAGGGGAATCAAATTCCATTTGGGCAATTATGGTTCCAAGACCTTCGAGATTATATTGCTATAAACACCATCAAGAATCGTGTAAATCACTTGCATTTTGCAGGCAAAAACCAAAATCATTCTAGGGAAGCCCATTCAATAGCACTTAGGCAGGCAATGTAACTATATTTTTTTCCTGGGAAAACCAGAAACCTTCCCTTTCCAGTGATATTCAGCTCCCTAATAGATTGTAAACTGTGAGCCTTAGACTTCTAGTTGTCTACTAAAGAATGTAAATGTAACGATGGAGGTTTTTTTAAGCAAACAACAACAACAACAAAAACAGAAAAAAAGGAAGAGGAAAATTAATAGGCAGAATGCAGAAGCAATTTCTGTTTTTTCCTTAACTATACAAACACTCATAGAAAACAAGATTAAAAAAATAAATAGAACACTCATGAAAAAGAGAAATTACATAGGACTTCGCACATTCAATTCCAATTCTACAGTCCTTCAGTGGCAAATCTAAATCACAAGAAAATGTGAAATCAATAACAGTTATTGTATCAGTGGTTAAAAATGTAAGTCTTTAATACCTGTGGAAGAGCAATGAGACCAACTTTCTGTACAACCTTGGGGAGGCAGAGTGAGCAGGAAAACATAGCTGAATGTACAGGTTCTTCCAAAGGTAATGGATGAGGAATTTAAACACTCAGTGTTTCAAATCAGATTATACTTACAAACAGTTTATATATTACAAATTATATTTTCATGCTGAAAATTTTTGACTTCTTAAATCAAACAGATCTGAAGTAGACTGATAAAAATAGCAGTAGTTTCAATTTCAGGCAAAATGTTTGCATACACAAACAATAGAGAACAATCCATGGCACTGAGGATGTGTTTATGTGTAAAAAGCTGCATTTAGCTGAAATCTATTTTTTTAATGTAACACAGAATATTCCATTATCCCTGCTATCCTGCCAAGAAAGACTGATGATGTTCTGACCATGCTTTTCAGGTACTTTTATATAACTTTGGATTTTCTAGTTATTATACCAGATTCTGCTCTAATCAATAGCCTTAACCGGTAGGAGCTTATGTAGACGTTACTTTTTGTCTGTTAACCCATAGCTATCAATACAGCACTTAAGAATTCGGGTCATTTTTCAGGCATCCAATGGAGAGATAATTTTGAGAAAAATAAATAAATCTGTCAAGACTAAGAAATGGAATTATCTAAATCTGATGATGTTCAGTATTTTTAGCTATTTAAATAATGACATAGAGTGTCTAAGTAGAAAAAGTATACCTAATGCTCAGGTATATGTCAGTTGTGAAGTTAAAAAGCATTATTATTTATGAGGATAAATATTTGATGGAACTTTTGAGATGAGAATCAAATCTTCCTCACACGTAGTCAATATTGAACATTACTGCAATATTATACACAAAAATATTTTTAATACTTTTAGGCAAAGAAGTTGGTTAATTACAGTGGTCTTTTTGGTTCTCCTTGTCTGTTCTTTAAAAATATGCAATTAGGATCACTTGGCATGAAAATAAGCAGGAATTTCTAACTCCCACTGCAAAGATCTGTCCTTATGCACAGAATTAGTCCAATAATTCTTGGAGAATAAACATCCTCTATACAGAGGAGACTAGGATATAAATGCTGCAAAATTGGTATAGGCTCCATACATTTGAACTCAGAGCCATATATCAATGGCAAAGCTCTGCTTATGTGTGTCAGTTTAACACTAGCCAGTGAATCAGACAGGAAGGCAGAAGAAAACCAAGTGCCAATAATATATAATTGGGATTTAAGCTCTCCAAAGTTTTCCAGTATTTCAGATTTGGAGGATGAAAGATTGTTTCACTTTTTGTAGAGGATTGTAATAGAAAAATAACATGCTGTTAAAAATAAAATAAAATAAAAAAAAAAATAGAAGACAAAAAAAAAAAAAAAAGAAGTAAAAAGAAAGATTAGCAAAACTTTGGCAAGGGCCTTAGCAACAGAAATCCAGCATCAAAGCTGTAGATGTGTTTGATGCTAGTGGCTTATCTTTTACACCAATTTATTAATTTTGAATACTGTGCATGCTTTACAATGATTTTTCTGTGAGGAAGCTATCAAGGCTTAGACAAAGAGATCAAAGAAAACCTTTAATGCAAATGAATATGAAGAGTGCAATATTTCTCTTAATTTTATGTCTAGCTTTTCAACTTACATTAATATAAAGGACCTTTTAACGGAACAAAAAATATTTTTTTCTTTAGTTTACAAGTTCCTGTTGAGCTCCTTTTAACAGTTCATCTTCAAAGGACAAATGGTTATTTTTAGAGTAAACTGACTTCACATACCTCTTTAAAGATTGAATATCTGAATAACATGGTATATGTCCTAAAGTGTAACATATATCAAGCTAACTCACAGACTGAGAAAATTATTGAGAATACTTGCTATTATTATTTCCTGATAGATCTATTTGTTCAGTTACTGTATTCAACAGGCATTTTACTTCAGACCAGCATAGGTTCTCCTTTGCCTAAAGGCTTGACAGCTAGGTCTTCCAAGGAGTACTCAGTTTGAACTGGCTCTGTCTGATAACCCCTGGTCTCTTCCCACAGGGGCCAATCTTACTCCTCAAATCTTGCCACATAAACCTAATACACACTATTACTGGGAATAGGAAAATTCTGGAGCAGTTACGAGTTAGGCTGATGCTTTTGTACAAGCACAAAACCTTATGATTTTCTGTGTGCTTTGGATGACTCCTACGTAGATAGGAAGAGTGTCCAGTATATTCTTAGCTTTAATGGCTACTCCGTTGCATTATGCATTTAAAGAGCAGCTGTATATAGCTATAAGTGTACATTTGTTACTCTGTTTTTCTATCTAGTTATTCCAACTACTCCAAGTTGTAGGTTTGTTATATTAATCCATAGATACTTGTCAGGCATAACTATCTCATTGTAAAGTAGATACCTAAAATATTTGTGCCTTGATTATCAAGAGAGACAGATGACTTAGATGTAGACATTTAGAGTGAGCAGTTATGTTTGAATTAGGGAGTTGACAGCCAGGAACACAGGTGATGTTCATGAATTCACGGATATATGGAGGTCTATTTGGGACTTGGATAGCCATATAAATGTTTCTGAAATGTACTTGGTCTCTATCAGCAGCTGTGAACTCTCGTTAAAATTAAGACAGAAGGAACTGTCTTTGACAGTTACTGTTTTTATTAGGTTTTGATTGCTCTGTATTACCACAAATGCTGTTTTCTGTAATGAAGTACTGTTGGTAGTAGCAATCTCACACCAGTCTTGGACAGTAAAAGCTCCTTGCTGCAAAGTCAGCGCTTTGGAGAAGTGACCTTCAAGTTAAAATCAAAACACTCATACCATAAAAGTAACAATTTCCCAACAAGCAATTTATGCTTGTGTTTGGATCAATAGTGTCCCCAGAATTTATGATTATTGACATTCCTCTTTCATCTACAAGAAGGCCAAGATGTAAAGCACTATTTGAGTACAAAACAATACTGTCTGTTCCTCAGCAAGTGCAAGATTTGTGTGGAATCAATGTCCCTAGCTGTAAATAGTTTAATTTCTCCCAGTAGAACAGGAAGACGTATGGGAACTCATTCAGCTTGTTTTCTTTTAGCAGACTTGCAGAACCATAAAACCTGCTCTCACTGTTTTCTGTTTGCCTTTGCTGAAGCTCTCAAATATATCAGAGCAAAGGTGATTATGGCTGAGAAGCTTTTGTGTATCTGTCTTTTGTTTAACTAAACAAGTGAATTTCTACAGTTCTCAGAGAACAACTATAGTGGGGCAAAAAAAAGCAGTCCCTCTGGCTATTTCATTTCCTATCATACCTGCCAGCTACTGATACTTCTTCCTACAAAGGCTGGTCAGTGATTATTCAAAAATGAGACTTAATTCACTTTCCCAGGTATGATATGCCATTTCTGTGAAGGATCTTTTTCCTCTGACATTTCAATCAGAGGAATGAAACAGCATCTGACCTTTACTTCACAAAAATGGAAAGTGCTCTACAAATGAAAACATACAAACAATCAAACAAAAACAAATAAAACAACAACAACAAAAACAAAACCAAAACAACAAAACTTCCAAGATATCCATAACCAATGCAAGGAATAACACTGTGTATGCAATTTTGCAGCCTAAACGTAATATTTTTTTCTTTCGAGGCAATTTATGCTAAGACATTTTCCTGCGGCTTGACACAAAATGTTGCACAAGACATCTGTCTTCTGAAGGTAGGGTGGGAGGCTGGAGAGCTATCTTAAGGCATTTCAGGTAGTGATAGACCATGTTTGGGAGCCTGAAGCACTCCCTGTTAATCAGTTACTTTTCACACTAAATTAAATGTGAATTGCAACCTCCACCCATCACCACATTTACGCTCCACTGGTCTGTTCCACTTATTCTGTCCCTGAGCAAGCTGACTTCTTAACTGAATTACACTCATACTTAAAGATGCTCAGAATAAATAATGCAAGTATTAATAAAAGAATTAATAAAATAATATCGTATTCACTGAAAACGGAGAAAAACCACAGAACATTCTACTCATTGCTCAGGTCTCCAGAATGGCTTAACTCCCCAGGAGAATGGAAACAGGCCTGCTGCCAGTTCTGCAATAGACATGGCTCAGTGGATCCTGACCCTGAAGCATAAAGTCTTTTCCCAAATTGCACTACACTTGCATCCAATAAGGTCCAGGTGACCTAATGACTGTGCAGTCTGGGCATCACCAAAACTTCAGTGCATCTTCTAATATTAGCACCTGAGGGAATTTACTGGGTTAAATATGACACAATGGGCATTTTTTGGAAACAACTAGAAAGGAAATAACATCTAATCACAGTCAGATATTGGTATGTTATTGAAACTTTTAAGAGCTTCACTCTTCACTTGTGAGTTCACTCTAATGCTGCAAAAGTAACACAAAGCATCTTTTAACTCATTGGTACTGAGTAATGGATGTATTCTAAGGTCACACAAGTAAAATTTATATCTGAAATATGAAACACTTTCTTTTCTATCACTATGAAATATTGTAATTTCAGATCATTTTGGAGCATGAGATTGATTTATTTTTTTTTTAAACCAAGTAATTATTCACAAAGTCCAAAATTTCCAGTGAAATAATCCAAATATACCTTTCTATATATTTTTAAACAGAAAAATAAATAAATAAATAAATAAATAAATAAATAAATCTCAGCATTTAATTCAAATATTTCCTTTAAAATCTTTTTCCATTCATTTTCACTTGGGCATAATATTCATTTCAGTTTGAGCACTCTGGTATATTTTCTTTAGGCACCAGCATCTCCTACAGTTACTTTCCTCGTGATTTATTTAAAGTATTATAACATTTCTCTAGTGGATTTCCTTGTATGATCTTTGAATATTTGCACGTAGCAATCCTAAACTAGATGAAGATGCATAGTGTCTGTATGTGCAACACACAGAAAGTAGCAGACAGGGATCATTTAAGAAATCTAATTTAACAGTACACTGGTCAGTGTTTGGATGCTGCCTGTTTCTGCGCTGCTCATTGCAGTCTGTTGTTTTTCATGGAGTTGTTGCTTAGGATCTGCAATGCAGTAAGTCGTTTTCACTTGACTGCAATTTTTTTGACATTTGTTTTAAAATCCCAGTACAATTCTCCACACATATATATGGAAAATGTTTCTAATATTCTTTTTAAAGTACAATTTAGAGGTGTTGATTGTTAATAAATAATGCATCTGGAGACATAAAGAAATTAGTACACTAAATGGATCAGATAAACATTATTGACAGAAAGAATCCACTGAAGACACAAAGCAGTTTTGAGATTCATATTATTCACATCATGCCCTCAAATGAACCATTGCGATGAGTTTTCTGATGGCACAGCATGCAAAATTGCTCCTGCCTCAAAAAGATGGTAAGCTGTTATTTCACAGCATGGAAGTCCCATCAGTTTGTTGTGTTCTCTAAATGTAAATGATTTACAATAAATAATGAATGGCTCTCATTTTTGCCACCTTATGAAATGCACTGATTCTGATTATAATAATGTTATGGTAAAAAATGATAGTTTGTTTCTTTTCTGAGAATGTAAACATTTCCAAAGAAGAAAAACATTACCCTAGTCCTTATTTCCAACTAGCTTTTACTCTTAAACCTAAGGATTAAAAATAGGTCATAAGAATGAAGTCATTCAGTGAAGCAATCATTTGTGTTTAAATACCTTAAGTGAAGTCTTTACAGTATTAAAAACTTAAAATCCTGTTCAGGTTTCAACACAGAAACGTCATAATTTTTATTTATTTTTTTGCACAGAAAGAAGGCATACAAGAGCAGTTTATCTGACATTCTTGCCCCATGTGCATTTTCTCATGAATGTTTTCTGCTTTTCACAGATGCTCAATTAGATGTTGTAATCCTTTTGGCTATGGGACACCAGAATTAAATTAAGTGTCATATACAGCCTTCTCTTTGAAGTCACTGCAGTTAACAAGAAGACTGTGTAGGAGAGTTATACCGTCTGAGGTGAACAGCTTAGGTGATGGTGATTCAGAATGAATTATCTAAAAGAAAAGATAAATTCCCTGTACACCAATTGGAGACAGTGTTTTCAAACTGATGATATTGGATTTTAAGCACAAAGTCAACCACTGAAACATACAGATTTTTTTTTGTCTGATTGCTTGATCAGTTTAGGGTGAAACTAGAAATGGCCTCATAGCAGATTTCTCCTGCCATTGAGCATTCAGGGTCTCAGATTCTCTTCTGAACACATGCATACACATAGAGGTGTAGAACAGCACAAGGCTATGAGCACATTCTAGAATGGATCACATATATCTGCAGTCAAAGGAAATTCATATCCCTATTCAATCATTCTTCATTGCCTATTATGTACAGGTAGAAGGGGCAGGAAATTTATTCATCATTCTTATCACAGAAGGTGAAGGATTCTGCAATGAAGACTGAAAGAATTATAGCACATAGGAAGGAAATAACAAACTGTGGATACCTAGGAGGTTAAAAAAATGAGGCAGAGGGGAAAGGGTAAGAAGAATTTAAAGACTGAATGCTTTTATTAACTTTGTTTTGCACATACACACCCCAAAGGAAGTGGCTGCAATAAAATTCCTTCATTTTCCACAGAACCTGACAATGCATCCAAATAGGACACTTTACACTTCAGGATGAGCCTGTCTGTATAGCTTTTGTTATGTAGTTAGCATGGAAGTCATTACACTTGATTCTTATAAATGTGACTTCATTAGTGATGAACAAACAGTTGGAAGAACAATAAATGGAGAAACAGATTTTTTTAGAAATGCAGATATCCCATAGGATTATTTGTGGAGCTGATTTATTTTTTACAATAAAGGATAATGATTAGGCAGAATTGACAGATAATGCTACCATTTGAGAGAAAGCTAGAGACTTCATTTGTTTGAATCCATGCGGAAATGAAATGTGAAAGTGAATTTAAAATGACATTATGAGATGAAAATTGGAAAACTATTTTATACACTTTCACTAAACTATTGTTTCATTCAAACCTCTCATCTTACTTCAGTTTCACAAGTAGAAAACACTGGACAGGGAGTGGATTTAATATAACTACAAATACTTCCTTTAGTGTGGCTCTATTTATTTCTAAAATGTATTTATGACATCTGTCGGAATGGAGAACTCAGAAGTTAAACATATCAAAAACTGTATTGCACTGTCCAAAGCACACACAGAATGTGTTTCTTATTCTCTATAAGGAGGAAATAATTTGCCTCTCAAATGGTCTACTAAAATATCTGTCACAGCATGATCTAATATAGAATACTTGGATATATAAATGGTTTGCAATTTAATGGAAGGTGGCATACATGTAATCTAAATAAAGTACCTAATTCACTATAAAGATAGGAAATCATAACAATGGCCAAATCAAGCACTACTGGGCCAACAATACAAGCTGTTGAATAGCAAACTGTACACAAAATTAATGTTAAAACCCAATGACAAGATAGTGTCCAGCAAAATCTTAAATGCAATGTTGTAAAACCATGAAATTTATTTTTACTTTCTTTGGTGGCACAACACTTTCAAGATGACAAGATAATCCAAATTTTATTAGGAAAAATAATTAAAGTCATCAAATCATAGGATCATCTATGTTGAAAAAGGCTTTTGAGATCACCAAGTCTAACCATCAAACTGAACTATGGAGTGTCACCACTAAATCATGTCTACTAGTGCCATGGCCACACATCTCTTAAATTAAGGTTGATGATTCCACTATTTTAATGGACAGCATGTTCCTAATCATTCTTTTTCAATGAAGAGATGTTCCTGTTTCTAGATACCAATATAAATCTTCCTTCATGCATTTTGAGGCTATTTCCTCACATTCTATTACTTGTCATCTGTGATCAACACCCTTTTCATTAAAATTTCCTTTCAAGTAGTTGTAGAGAACAAAAAAGTTTTAGAGAGTCTTTACATTAGTCAACTTCCTGAAGTTCAAGAAATCTGCTCATGTACAGAATCATTATCAAGCATACAGGTATGTGCAGAATTTCTGATTGTCAAACTTTATTCTACAGTAAATCACTAATTTCATCATAAGCAGTAAACTTGTAATCACTTTCCCTAATTTTTTCAGTATTTCATGAGCAGTGCAGAGAGAAACAATAGGAAGATAATGTTTTTAGTTCGTTTTTTTTTTTTTTTAGTTCAACAGGATTTTTCTGAAATCTTGGAATACATTTCTATCAAATCTTGCAAATACTTGCAAGATTCAGATTGTACTCTGGCTCATGGTGGGAAGGAAATTAGTGTACAATAAAGAACATTAGAGCAGCTGAAATAAGTATGATCTTCTAGGCAGTTGTGTTGTCCTTGGCAGTGGACAAGTATCAGATGCTGGGGATTACAAGTAAGAAATTAAACACAATACTCCCTAGTACATTCTCCTATCTTGCAGCAATCTGTTCCTCAAGAGCTGTCAAATCCATAGCTATTACCATTATATTTAATTTGCTCTCATGTATTTTTCCTTCTCTTAAGTAGACCTCTGTGCATCCAAGGGAAGAGTTCTGCACTGTAATGATGCTTGTGAGAATCATCTCCTCCTGTTTGTTTTGACTCTGTCTTCAGACAGTTTTATCTGGCACAGGAGCTAGTAATCCATCTTTATTTATCTTCCTTCTGGTGTTAATCTATCAAATGGCTTCTCGCTTTTTTCATCCTAGCCAAAGATTTCTAACTTATCAGTCTAACTTTACTCAGTCAAAGGCTCACCTATATTTTTTATATTACTTATCAACTTTCTTGTTGGGATGCATTTCTTCAAGCTCCTGTTAAAAAAGGAAAAAAAGAAAGTGCAAGAACTTGTGGTTTGAGATAAGGTCTGCTTAATAAGAAAGAAAATCAGAAAACTAAAAATAAATAAATAAAGAAGATTTGAAAAAACAATAACAACAAAAACAAAAAATATACAAAACAAGTGACATACAACACACATTCTTAGCACCAGCTGATGAATGCCCAACTAATTTCTGAACAGCAGCAGACAACCTGACCAGCTTCCTGAGTTTTATTGTTCACATGATGTCATATGGTATAGAGCATTCTCTAGGACAGTCGGGGTCAGCCATACTGGTTCTATTTCCTACCAGCTTCCTTTGCACCCACAGTTCAGCAACAAATAAAACATTGGTGCCTTAGCAACTTTGTTCTCATCCTAAATCCAAAACAGCAACATACCAGCTACTAGGAATTAATGTAATTCGATTCCTGTTGGAACTGGGACAAATGTTGAGAGTTTTGATTTCAGTCTAAGCCTCTAGTGTAATAAACATTTTTAAATAAGCAAAAACCAAGTATGAATATTTTAGGCTCTTCTTTGTTCAGGGCCAAGTTTCTAACAGGTAACATAAGGGACAAATTACTTTAGGTCTTAAGAGACTCATTTCAGCAGAAAACAAAGCAAATCTTTCAATATGTACACAGTATTCTAGCGTATTAATGAGCAGTGTATGTGTCAAAGCTCACATTTATTGAAATAATGACATTTGTGAAATTTCTAATTTCTGTAGTGTTTAGATTTGTAACTGAACCAATACAACTGCAGAATTTAGATGATTATAAAATACCATTAACTGGGAAAAATAGAGAAAAAGCAACATGACATTTCCCCTTAAAAAATCAACAAAGAGAATTCCATGTTCAACTAGATTAGTCTAATCTCAAAATCTGCTTATTTGTATTTAACTGCAAATCATTCTGACCATTTATTTTATGATCATCATCTGATGATTTATTCTCTGTTTGAGTATGGCTTATACAGTCAGGAAAGACATGAGCACTGTATTTTCAAACATGAAGACTGAATTTTGATGACTAAGTGACTTTCTTAAGTCTTCCCAAAGGAAGACTTACTACATTAAATTTACTACATTAGTAAATAATATAAAAATGACATAAACTCCACTCTTTTCTAGAATATATGGATGTTTGGATTACAATGTCAGCTCTAATATCACTATTTATCTGCATCAAAATTCCAAGCACATTTTAAGGTCTCGTTAAACTGTCACTCAAAATAAATCATTAAAAAATAAAATAAAATAAACATATAAAACATAAGCACATATATATTTTTAAGTTAATGAGGACATTTCAGGATATACCAATTGATTTCCTAAAAGTGCTTTTGGTTAGCTGAATATAGAGAGCTATTGTGGGTTGGAAGATTGCATTCAAGGAATGATTCTCACTTCTTTTGACTTCCTGTACTGGTCTTTACTGTTCTGTTTCACCAAAACTTGGTGTTGAGATGTGGTCTGTGTATAATAAGCTGATTCCTATTCCTGCATCTCTTCCTATTTCTGTAATCTCTTATTGCTGTGTTACAGTGAAGATTAAAATAAAAAGATGAAAACAAACTGATTAAACTGAGAGCACTTTAGTGCATTCTGTATAATTGCTAAATATTTGTAGAGTTAAGTCTTCCTATTAGGCATGTATTAGCATTTAATACATGAAGATGCAGTTCTTTGATTTCGATTTTGAAAAACACTGAGCCATAAAAGTACATTGTGCTGCAGAGGTGTAATTACAATGCATCCAACAGAAAATTCACTACACATTTGATTTCTACTTCGTAATTGTCTTTGTGAAATACAGTTAAGTTCTGACATGTAAAGTGCTTTCCATTTCAAGTGTTTTACTTTCTAGTGAGATAATATTTAGGATGAAATATGCAAAGCTTGTTGCCATGGATTCAAGAATTTATAAGCCAAACAACAGAGTTTGAAAAACTGAAATCAAAGTTAAGTTAAAAACTGTTTCAGTTAGATAACATAACTTGAGTTTAGAATATGCAGCACTGAACAATTTATAGGAAGACTATGGAAGTAGAATAAATGTTGCTGTTGACTTTTTTTTACTTTTAATGTAAAAACTGATGAAGTCCCCACATTAAGAAAAGTGAGCATTCAAGTAAAATGTAAAGAATAGTAACTATCTTTCATCTTATTTGTGTTTTATGTACACAATTATATGATTACTTTAACTGAAATATTTGGTTTAGGTTTCCTGGTTGAAATAACTGCCTAAACACATTCTACTTTCATACCAATATAAGGTTTTACTTGAATTCAAATAAACTTGTCTAAATCTACAAAGTTTATTTTGAAAAGAGGAAGCATAAAAAAAACCTGTGATCTCTGTATCCACAGCCACATCAGAAACACATTTCTGTGGAAGAAAGTAATGTCTTTTTTCTGACATGCTGCCATTTCCACAGTTTTCCAGGACAGAATCTGCACACCTGCTAGATGGACAAGAACATGCATGATGTGAACCATCTGAAAGACATCCTTCAACCATTTCCCATCAGTGTTAGAAAACAGATAGGAAAAAACTTTCCATATCTTTTGATATAGCCAATATTTCCTTTTCTAATTATGCTTCTTACTTGTGTTTTCATTTGAGAATAAGGATCATTTTGTGGTGAATGCTCCATATTGATACTGTAATGATGCTACACTGTCTCAGGTTGCTTAATTTCTTGTCTTTATTCCACTGCAGTTCATCTGGAGGATCTTCATTGATCATGTTACTCATGATCACTGCTACTCATGATAGAGTCATCTCTTGGATACCAAGTGTTATCTCCTCCAACCAACACATTTCTCTAGTCTTCTCATGCCATAAATAGTGAATATGAAGAAAACAATACTCACCTTGAGAAGACGACTAAAACTGTATTGAAGTTAATATGTTTACAACTCCTGTGAAGTCCAGAAAAAGATTAAACACTCTAGCTGCAATAGCAAAACTCACCTGCCCAACAAATGCAACTTTACAGATCTTCTACAGAATGCAAGCCATCATCGGGGATCTTGTAAATCCAGCAAAGTGGAGGTATAACCTGAGCTGAACAGCCAGGAACACTCACTTTCACCTCAATAGTAATTCTCTTAAGTTTTATCTAGAACCTGTTTTACATTTCAAACAAGTTCTCATTTTCCAGTTGCTTAAAACTCCAGTCTAATATCTAATATCCTTGATGTGGAGAAAGAAGGATAACATTAATAAGCTGTGCAGTGTTCCTCTCTACAAAATGATGAGAGTTGGGAATTGAACTAGATGACCAATTAGGGTTCCTTCCAACTCAAACAATTCTATGATTCTGTGATTATTTTCTTATTTAGTATTTCATAACACAGTAGATCTGTTTTTCCTTTGGGCAGACTGGGGTTTTACCACAGAGGAAGAAGACTGTCAAATATCACGAGTAGGAGTAAAGTGTTACAGTGGAATCCAGAAAACTGTTCATTTGTACACTAAATACATACCTCTGGACTTAAGAAAAATGTGTATTAACATTAATGTGTAGTATACATATATGCTATGTGACAGTTAACAGTCTTAAAAATGTATCAAGGTTTGTAGCACCTGAAAGATAAAAGCTCTGATTTTATTTGTTCATATATCAGTAAAGCCTTTCTACAAGTTTTTGATGAGAAGGCTTTAGGTTTCTCATTAGTGATGCTTCTTGCAGGGCATTTTCTGTCATGAGAAAAAGAAAGGCTGGCTTCTTGCAGGTGGCTGCACTGTTCTATTGGAATGAAAAATAGGGAAAATATAAATAAATCATTGGTTAAGCCATCATGTAGAAATAAATCATCCTACATAATCTTAGGCAGGAAAATTTGCTAACTGCACTGCTTAACCTCCTTTTGCACACAGAACACATACATGGGGCATGTCTATCTTCTAGGTGTCATTGCAGAGGTATGCAATTTGTTGTGACTTAGCTGTCATCCTTAGGTATTAGATACCTTTGCTTATGGAACCCTTGAGCATGTTAGATACTTGCCTAACCTCAGGCAACTACATCAAGTATCAAGCATCTCATCAGTTTAATCATTTCCTAAAAACTGTTTGTGGCACAGACATGATATGCTTTAGCAGTAAGCTTAGAAACCTATAATCCCATAAAGTCGATTATCAAAAAGTTGGTGTCTTAACTGAGTCCTACCTCTATATATATATGTGAGATAAATCCCATCACCAAAGATAAATCCTTTTCATTACAAAGGTTGAACTCAGTATTTCTGATGCTTTCTGAACCTTGTGATGAGCTGTGCCAGGAACTAGAGGGGCAGAGAAGAAAGTTGATAAAAAGAGAACTGATTGTGATCATCATTTTTAGATCACTTAAGTATCTTGCCCTTTGTGACATATTTGGATATGACCCAGTTAGACAGAGAAACTACATGTTTCTCAGCAGGTATCTACTTGACTTTTATAAAATGTACACTTAACAAGGTGCAGTAAGTAAAGCATTTTCAAGCTCAGTGCAAAGCACACACTCCTTAGTTTGGCTTTTAAAGTTTAGCGCTTTTTTTTTCACTCTTTTCTTTTTAGATTAGAAAAGCACTGGCCTCTGCGAGAGTCATATGAATTTCCAAGAACTGTTCTACCACTAATGTCAACCTCAGAGTTATAAGAATTAAAAAAAAAAAGCTTCATAACCTTTTTACTGCAAAATCTCTTCTTGGAAATTAACATAGTCCTCCTATTAGCAAGAGACTGTGTAGGGCAGTTAAAAATCTATAAACTAATTAAAACTGCGCTTATAAATTGGAGCTGGTTGCACATCTAGTGTTTTCAACAGTACTTCAGGTTTTACAAACATGAGGAACTCTTGAGGGACTAAGGACTACTAAGAAGTGGAAACCACCTGGCCACTGCCTTTAAACTAGAAGCAATGAGCAAAAGATATGATGTTTCACATTCAAGTACAGAAGTAGTGGACCAAGTTGGTAAACAAGGGGTATAAGATGGGGTGGACAGGACATGCCTTGAAAATTAGAAAGAAGAAATGAAGGGGGGGGCAGCATGTATACACAAAGATGTACTTGCAGCATTCAGGTGGAAATTCTCATTGCTTTTCTGGGATTCCATCATGCTTTTGTGCCTCTGAAGTGCTATACTTAGATGCACACAAGAATAAATACACAAAATTACAAATGTGTGCAGTTGTAGGGTTACAATATGATTGGGATTAAAGATGTGGTAGGTTAACTCTCGTGACTGGAGATAGTCCAGGGAGGGAATGAGGCATTTTAGGAAGGACTGGCCAGGAAGGTGAGAAGGTGAACTGGACTTCGTGTGAAAAAAGGGGAAAATACCATCTTGTTCAAACATAAAAACAGATGATAAAAATTATTTGATTTCAACCTGAAACATTTGGTTTTAGAGAAGTTGGACAAGATGACCTTTGAAGATCCTTTATAACTTCTATTCTATTCTATTCTATTCTATTCTATTCTATTCTATTCTATTCTATTCTATTCTATTCTATTCTATTCTATTCTATTCCATTCCATTCCATTCCATTCTTTTTGATTCACATAATCTTTTCTGTAGTTTTGCTAAACTTTGAACTAATGTTCCAAAATCTGTGCATGAAAACTCAGTTCAAAACTGAAATTTAATTCAAGTTTAATTCTATCATATTTTGCATTTATTTTGGATCCTAAAATGAGCAAAATGCCTTCATGGGTGATTTATGTTATTCTAAATACAGGAAAGGTCTGTAAATTCTTTTCATAGTTACAAAGTTATATTTTCACTGAACTGATATTCTAAAGCAGTAGCACATGACTGAATATATGAATATGACTAATTATAGCCTAAGTCCTCAAACAAAGTGCGCTTTATTTCATATTTATTTACTCTGCTTTTGTGAATCACTTCCTTCTCTTTTTGATAATTCATTCTGATATGTGTATTTAAAACTTCTATGCAGTTCTCCTTAGAAATGACAACTTATTCTTCCCACAGCTGATATTTATTAAAAGGTGACATGATATATTTTCTGGGACAACTTTTATTTCAACAGTGGTTTTCCTAAGGTAAATAGCTGAAGTACATGCTCAACTAACGGGAGTCTAATTTTTAAGTAGATCACTCCCAACTTTGGTGATTTTGATTGTGATGAATCTGTCCGTGAATTAGCAGGAAATAAATTATGGTATATTATGCTAAAGTTCACAGAAATTAATCTTTATATTCACTTTCCATTCTACCACAGAAAGAAAAAAAAATAAATAAATCTTTAGGCCAAAGGTAAAGCTCCACAAAATGTGCTTTATCTGCCATTTTTTCACCATTTAATTGCAACAATGGTTATATTTTTGAAAGACACAATACTGACATAATTTATTTAAGTTGCAAAAGGTTAGAACAAAAAGGCATCGTGGTATTCATCTGCTCCCATTTAGAACTGAGGGCTTTTTGTTTTTTTTTAGTTTGAAAATTAGTTTTAAGTTCAAATTTTCCAGTCTGATTTAGATCTTGTGATTCATTCATAGTTGCAGGAGAGAAACAGACACCTTCGGAGTGCAATTCATCTCACTGTGACATATGTCTAGGAGAGCTGAGATGAATCATTCTCTGGAGCCCCCGGTTCTTTTCACTGATCATAGAAAGAGCCAAGCTCCTAGAGTAGATCTGTAATCTTTGGATATCGTATCTTAAGTGAGACAATTCTCAACCTTCTATCATAATTCCTGCATGTTAACATGGCTCCCTTTATCTGAAATCATCTCTGTCATCTTTAAAGCGAGCTTAAAGAGTTTTCATTTAAGAAGGAATTAAGAACTGTTTGATTCTAATGAGTACATTAGTAGTCTAGATGTGGATAAAGAAAAACAATGTATATTTTAAATTTAAACTCATTGTCCTTTCTTTTATTATTTTTTATTTGTCTGTTCATTTTAGTTCAAACAGTTAGTTCCATAGCTAGAAAAACCTCAGTGTCAGAACACTGAAACAGGTAAATCCAGAGGATGACTTAGAGCATCATCTGGTGTTGATTTACTACAGACATAGCTTAGAAGAGTTTTCACCTAATACTTGCCAACTCACAATAAATGAAATGAATTCATGTTCAGGCAGGGCTTAAAATGACACGACCAGTTGATGACTACTCTGATTCCATGTAAAACAGGCCATAAGTTTCACTGTTATATAAGAAATAACTGTTTCACTACAGAAATTCTTTTTGCTGTCAACAACTAAGCCTTGATTTGAGTACATCACTAAGAAACAGAATTTATTCTCATTCAGATAGAGGGTCAGTACAGGGTGAATACTGGAAGAAAGCAAGCCAGTTCCTGCCTGGAAGTATTTTTATTTTTTTTTTTTTTATTTCTTGCTTCAGCAAGAAAGCCTGTTTTTATGTCGTTCTTTGGTTGGTTCTTGTTTGTATGATTGTTGACCAGACAAGCTTTGGAACTCCTCTTGGTTTTCTTGATACTATCTTTACATCGTAGGCAGAGCTAGAGTGAGGTCTGTTTACATCAATGTGGCTGTTCCGAACATTGGCCATGTATGTCTATCTTCCTTGGAGATGAGGCTCTCAACATGTTAAAGATGTGTAATTTAACATCAAAATAATTTCAAAAAATAAAATTGTTTCACAAAACTGAACAACTAAATCATATGTGCAAGAAATGATTTATAAATAATCCAATTAAAATACTAAATTATTCCAACATCCTGTTTTATTACAATTTTTATAAATCACTTCTATACTCAGACCTTGACAACTCTTCCATATATCCTGAAATCTTTAGTTTATATAATATATCTATTGATAAAACAATGTCTTCCACGCTTTTATTTGTTATTTGGAAAATAAATCATTGCAATGTTATATCCCTAAAAACTGTTTTATCTAACAGTCTGCTAAGGAGGTGAAATTTTATTGGCAAAATAATAAATTTATTGATACAAAAAATCAATGAAAAAAAAATAATGCTGAGTGGAGTTAATTTTTTCTCTTCATTTTGGATTTTATTATGACTATGTCTATTTCCCTTATACTTATTTCTACTCTGCTCTTTCCCACAGAGCAAACTGATTCAGCTATGATTTCAGCTGGCAGTGTACAGAAAAAAAAATTCCTTATCTAAAGAGAATCTCTCCAGTGGGAGTTATTTTACTTGGCTTTGCACTGTACAAACTGTTCTGAATATGCTCTGGCTTCTTAGCAGTGCAAGGAAAAATGGATTTTACTGCCTTGAAGATGAAGGTTGGATTCTTCTGAGAGGATTTGAAATAGTAATTATTTCTTCCAAGAAAGTATTTATGCCTGTAGCAGAGATAATTGCCTATGACACCTACACCCTGATGTGGCACAGCATTCCTGGGGATGCCTACTGTAAGAAAATATCAAGAGAGATGTATAAGAGATGTATCAGTTTTCTATGGCCTTAATAAGCCTTTTCTACCTAGTTCTGGAAAAGGAACTACAGCCACAATGAAGACCAAATGTTGTAGAGCAGAAGTTCAACTTCTTTTTTTAACTTCTTTTTTAATGAAGTCACTTCTTCCCCTTTATTTGTCTGGTCTTAAATCTTAGCATACATGCATATAAGAATTAGAGTTCACAGATGCAGCACATTTAATATCTTATTATCTACTTTACACGATCTTTCTTCATGTTTATTCTCCTAAGTTAAACTATAAATTAGAAATTTCTATTTTATTTAAGCAAAAGCTTCATAGATGTGTTTAGTAGATGTCGTGAGTCTTACTGAAGAGGGCAGATAAGAACAACAAACTGGCAGTGTATTATAGCAATAAGATGTAAAGATGGAACAGATAAGTGGATTCACTGTAGGTACTCAGATTGCTTTGCTTTCTATAGCTAAGTCAAGCAGTGATGATTACCTGCCTGGGTGATTTAGTCTCACTGGCTAAATCAGCAAACTGATGATTTCCATTGTTCTGTGTACCATTAGGTAAACAGAACTACTGCAACAGTACAGAGTACATTTGGCTAAGTATGTGTTTTATCATGGTTATGCACACCTTCATCTGAAGTAAGAAAATAAGCTTCAGAGATACTACATTTTAATATTACACTGAAAAGTCTCCTAATGTAGAATACAAGTCATGGTTCATTAAGCGTCACTGCTACTAGGACAGATTTCAGGCTAAGGTGTAAAGGAGTACAAATGAAATACCTTGGAACTATAGTTTATACTTGGGTCTAAATTTTCTGACTCCTTTACAAATTTATATTAATAAACTAAGGATTATCTTAATCATTTGCTTTCTTAATATCGTTAGATTTCTTTTAATCATTTGCTTCCTTAATATTGTTAGATTTCTTTTTATTCATATAGGCATATTTTACCCAGCGCATTGAAATAATTATTTCTTTTCCCTACCCCCCAGGGATTCTATAATGCAACATGTTAGCTTCTATGCACTTTAAGGATATTTGGGTGCCAAAAATGGTACCTTTGAAATCAAAGCTACACAGTCAATGACTAAAAGGTGTTAGCACACGTTTGGAAATGGTGGAAGAAATGGAAAAGTAGTAGCATGGCCTGAGAACTTTCCTGAAAAATAATTTGGATGTAATTATCCTAGGTTTTGGGGAGGTGATCTGAGATGGTTAAGCTGTAAAGAGGCATGTAGTGCTATGTGACAATTCCTGGACCTTTTTATTTCCTAGTTGTAGAATAGCTTTAGGGTGAGCCAACTAGATACCGGAATATTAGGGATAATATTTGCAAGGTAAGTAGTCCAAGGAGAAACTCACACTTCTTTATGTAACGCAGCTTATAGACAACTAATTGTAAGTTATTTAGGTATTTTGCTACAAACAATTTAGATGAGTTACAGCTCATTTTACATAGTATTACAACGTGTGCTATTATGTTGTATTAACATACCTGTGACACATGAGACAGATAGTTACCCTTGTAATTATCTGAGCTGTGTCACTCTGTGACTTGAGGAATTATTAAACTATGGTTTTGATGAGTGAGACCAGTCTGCTATCAGTCATTGGACTGGTCACTTAAATGCTAATGTATTAGACTAATTTTTTTCAAGCTGTGTATTCAAGAAATGTCTACAGTTATGTTTGGCCACAATTACCTTCTGAAGAAAATATTATGTTTTGAATTACTTGCCTTGGAAATGTTAGTTTGGAGGACAAGACACTTGCTTCCTGAAGAAGACTATTGCAATACTACTAGACAAAGCATTATGTATCTTGTAATATTTGCATTATAATTGACATACGGCAGATGGTTGGTTTGCATAAAGAGGTGATATCTTCTGTTAAACTATCTGATGTGCCTGATGTGTGGGGGAAAAAAAAAGAGAAACAGCTAGAACTCTGTTCCTAAAAATAATTCCTTCCACTTTTGCTAAACTCAGGGGAAATGAAAAATGAAATGCATTGGTGCTGAGAATATTTCTGATAATAACATTCTTCTGATAAAATCCCAAAGCATATATCAATAATAAACTTTAAAAAAAAAAATAAATAAAAATGTGATCACTTTTAGCTAAAAAGAAGCCATAAAAATATAAGTAAAACAAAGTAGACACAAGTGCAATATTTTATAACCTACAAACGTGAGAGAGGTTATTGAAGTAAGAAATATCCACATTCATAATTGGTACTTGGTAGACAAAATACCTTTTCCAGACTCCATTTTCTCTCTTTTTGTTTCTTTTTTTTTCACCAAATGTTTTCTGTGCACTAAAATCTGAAAACTATGTATCTTCATACATGCAGTCTATTAATGCAGCTCTAATTAATGTATTTCTAACTATGAATATACTTGCTATTTATTTCTAAGACTTTTTTTTTTTTTTTTTTTTTTTTTTGAGCTTTATTCCTACTCATAATCTCTTACTCAAATGAAGAGGCCACAGGAAAGCAAATTTTGTTAGTTAGTTTTATGGTAACAAGCCATGAAAATATAAATATACTTAATATAACCTAGACATTGTAACTGAGAATGCTTAGTTAACACTCTTTAGATTCCACTGTTCACATACAGTCTAGTTCACACCCAAACTAGTTTTCAGTTACACCACTTATTTCAACTAAGCTTAATGAGTAACTGTTGTATTTTATCTAGCCATTTACTTATGTTACTTTGTTTGTCTAATCCGCTTCCATATTGAGACACAGAATTAACCTCAGTTATTTCTTCCCATTTTAACTCAGTACATATTTCTTTCCACTTGCAGGCCTTTCTCACAAACTGCAAGGGCTGCTCTGAAAGTAATACCTTGTAGTTTATTATTTTTACCCATGTCAGAGGCAGACACTGGTGGTATGGCAGTAGAGGCTGAACCTTCCCACCAATATGCCATTACAATTTGTTGTCACGTGACAGATGGCAGCAGAGGGGCAGTCTAACAAATGACATCTGACATAGAAGAATGTATGAAGCAAAAATGTGGAACCAAATTCCTCCATACAATGGAAACTGTACCCATTGGCATTCATCCACACTTACTGAATATTTATGGAGATGAAACAGTGGATGTGAACGTAGTGAGGCAGCGCATTGTGCTTTGCAGATTTTTATAAGCTTGGCATGCAAGCTGTTGTTCATCTCTGGCAAAAATGCATAGGTAAGTGGTGGTGACTATGCTGAAAAATAGTGTTCCATGGTTGAGAATTTGCTCTATCAAAAAGTGTTATTATGCTCTGTAGTTTCTTTGGAAACAGATAGGAAGCATTGCTTCCGGAGCGACCTACATATATTTCAACCTTAGAATTATATTTGGATCCCAGAAGATGAATTTAAATTCATATAATTTAAATGTGATTTGCTTTTTCCTTCTGTATTGTTGAAATTATGCAGATTTAGGAGTCACAGGCTGTGTGAGTGATAGAAGCTTAATCTAAAACACTTCATATCTTAAATTGTGCAACTTCTCATTTATACGTGTGTTAGTCTAAATAGACAAAATCTTGAGGTGTTTATACAGAGCAATCTAACTTCTTTCAGAATTGACAGCAGAAGAGTGGGATGGAACTGAATGGATAAAACCTAAAATTTTCCTTTTTTTTTTTTTCTTTTCTTTCCGATGAACTTTTCTCTTCACTTTGAACCCTACTGTTACACAAAATTTGCATCTCCAGTATAGTGTTTGTTTTAATCAGCCTTCTGCATTTTTTAATGTATTCCTTCTTTTCTGATTGCATTGATTTTTCCTTTAGCAATTTTTGCATTTCTTTTCTCTCTTTCAAACCATCATAGATTGTTACAGGTGCCATAAAAATGGTCACAGAGGAAGTCTTAAGAATGGTACTGCTGATAAAGTACCTAGGGATGAATAGGTGATAGAATGAAACTTCTTACTCTTAAATTAGTCCCACAAAATAGACATTATTTGGATTACTGCTGATGGAGGCTAGTGTTGCGAAGCTACAAATCTCTTTAAAAGATCTTCTTCTCGAATGGAAGAGAAATTTATTTTGTTTTCTTTTACTGGAAGGGGTAAACTTATGATTAGAAATTAGTGTTGTATTCTGTATGTGAGGCAAAGTGGCATCTCTCAGTACAGAACACAAACAGAAGTTTCAAAGGCATAAAACTGGAGGCATTAGTGTAATTGTCCACACATCCTTTGTGTGGATAATTACACGAATTATCTCCTCTTGACTCTCCTCTTGACCCACCTGCTCCTTTGTAAGCATGCAGTACATTAGCAAGACCCATGGGTATACCTTAACTCCAGTGTTCTCGCCAAAAGAGAGTTATCACCTCTGTTTTATCTACCGACTGAAAAGGGATCTCTTCAGTCAAGCAAACAGCAACAGCCGTTTATATGTAAATAATCACATCAAGTCCACTGAGGAAAGATATGATCTAGTTAACTAAAGACAAGTCTCTAAGAGTTTTACAATGCTTGTTATAATTTACCCTTCAGCCACTCCCACTTGAGAAGTACATGGATTTCTTAGAAGTTTCTTGTCAAATGTGCCAGCCCCCTTTATACGTCTTAGTGTATATTCCAACTATGGCTATCCACAGAGTGAAACAAACTCCAGTTTCTTCATAACTTTTTTTTTAGTTTTCTCGTAACTAAAAATTTGGCCAATACACAAATGCTATTTATATCCCCTTTCTATCCCTTGGGTGTCATAACGGAGTTATATATTTTATACTTTTATGTGCTCGGATGAGTTTAGCTGTCATGTCATTTACAGCAAGTCTTGCTATCTTGCATTATTATTTCATTTTTATCCACACGGAATACATTTCTCTTACATCACAGCAGTTCAAATATGAAAATAATTTCCCATAAAAATAAAACACAACAAAACAAAACTCTACAGAACTGTTGACTACTTTAAATGAAATTCTGCGAATCAATATAGGTCTATGGTAAGGTAATAATTTTTATGGTTACCAAAAGTTATAGCTGAAGAAGGGAAACAGAAAGGATGAAATATATGCAAAAAAGCTAGTTCTACTTCTTTTGTATATATTGAATAGAGATTAGACTGATAAAATGGTGATAGTAACAACAAATTGAAGCAAAAGAAGGAAAAAACAGTGGGGGGGGGGGGGGAAAGGCAAGGGAGAAAATAAAAGTATTTGAAAAATGCACAAATTACAGTTTATGACTAGGAAAAAAGCTATAGCTTCTGTGTTATGAGGATTTTTTACACTAATGAGTAAAGGCAGAAACCCTAGGATGATCCCTGTACAGGAGGGTTGTATAGGCAGTCTCCCTGTACATGCACAGGGGGGCAGGCCCTTGCTTGAATTCCATAGAAATTAAAGAAGGGAGGAACCCTCACTAAAGGCAGAATTTGGGGGGTGGCTTACTCGGAATAGGCACGACTTGGGAGGAGTTTGGTAGAATGGGGGTTTTCTCTTATCAATCCCACACTGCAAAGGTAGAAGCTCCTGGAATTCCACATCTGAAACCTTCAGATAAGAAACTGGACCAATCACCACAAAGGAAAACATTCATACAGACTTGACTATACACTGCTCATGTCCAAGAAGAAGTGAAAAACAAGAAAACATTCAAGGATTAGCATAGGACAGCCCACTGTCTAGAGTGAGTTAGCATTACTTCCTTAGTGGAATCATGAGTGTGCATTTTGTGTGGTATAAATATAACTGCTTGAGAGACACTAGTTGCACAACTGGGGCAATGCAAACTCCCCAGTGCACCGGTGTATACACTTTAAATAAACTACCTTACCTTCTAACACTTGTGAGTCTGAGTGCTGTTCCACAGGCCACGAATCCCAAAGGACATTTCTCCAAAATAGTTTTTTTGTCATAAAACTGTCACTCATACAAAGAGCTTGCAATGTCCTTTAGCATACTTTCAAATAGTTCTCACTTTCTGTCAGAGGCACTGAAAAAGTCGCCACCTCTGGGGTTCATGAAACCAGTTGTTTTCCTTAAGCACTGTGCCATAGCAGTCAGTTTCCCGGCTTTATTGGCGATTGGACAAAAGAGGACAGAGATTCTCTAGTCCTAGACAATGCTGCTCACAAACAGACAGCATCCAACCAGGGTGTTTTTAGCTGATCTATGTCCTCTCAGATCACCATTGTCCTTGTTCTCTTTCTTCTGTCAGAATTCTTAAAGTTTTCTCAGTGCCTTTGGATTTAGGATGATGTTCCCTTAGCAGGGTACTTTATAGGTCTCTTGCAAAGTTATTAACACATGCAGAAGTTCACACAGTGAAGTGACCGTGAGTTAAAAGCCAAACCACAGCATACTGGCCTCCAGACTGATTTCTGAACAGCATATGTTACTAAGTTAAGCAAGTATGCTTAAATGAAAATACAGTAATTCACTTACTTGAGAATGTGAGGAATGACTGAACGTTAAATCTACACTCATTTCACAAGGATAAATGATCAGCACTAGCAAGAAGAGGGAAAAAACTTTCTGGAAGATTATTGGTTACAGTTTATTTTCTGTTAATTCTGAAGATGATTTTGAAATACTATTAGGGATCTTCAAACAGTACTTGTCCACAAGTGAATGGAAGTTGTGAGCAAAATGGGTCTTGGATTAACATGATTACAGTTCTATAAATTTGGAAGTTTAGAAGAAATTACTGAGTCCTTATCTTGTCTTGACAATTATCACTGAAGCAAGTAACCAAGTCTTTAAAAATAGACAAAATAACTGCCACTGGAGGAAAGAACTTATAATAAAGGGACAAACAAGTACTGTAATGGCTTGCTTAGGTTGCTAGAACCTTTTCATTTTTACTAGAATTCTCCAGCTGTATTTCATCCCAGACAACTTAATAGGAATATTACAACGGAGTTTTGACAAAAGCTCTTAAAAACAGGCTTCTTGAAGAAACAGAATTCACACTTAACAAAACAATTATTAAAAGTTATCTAGCAGAGAAATCACCTAGTTGTGCTCAAAAGGAAAAGGCAATTTTCTGACACTGTGGATGTTATGAAATATTCATAGCATGAAAGATTTCAGGCTCAAAAGCAAATATATTCAATGTCAGTTTGGAAACAACAGTAAATATCACAACTCAGTTTGATTCCTGGCATTGGATAAAGCTGTGAGAACCCAGCACAGGAACTTTCCCACTTCACAAGAACCAGCAAAACATACACAGTAGGAATGCTGAGGATGGTAACAACATCTCTAGATTAGATGAGTTCTTTATGAAAACACTGAAGAACACTGCAGGAGAAGGTGATAAGACTACCAGCTTGAAATAAAAACATTACTTAGTCATTTTCATTCTATAAGTAACTATGATAACTGAGATAGAGATAACAAAAATAAAAGAGCAGTAAAAAATCAAGATGATAAAGGGAACCATAGTTAGGGTATGGCTATCAAACTGGAAACAAACAAGCATTCAAAATAACAAAAACACAATAACTTATGTTTGCAATTCCACCAAAGCTCAACTACTGAAAAGCATGACCTGATCTTGGAAAGAAGGAAGTCATGCTGGACAGTGGATTAATGGTTGAGTGAGGAATTGAATATGTGTTCCAGAAAGAAAGGAGAAGCTCACAGAATGAATGTTCAGCTGCACCTGTCTGTGTCCCAGTGCAGCTCATCACACCATCCTACCAGATGCATTTTCAAGGAACTGTAAGCTGGCTTCCTACTCTCAGTCAACTGTGAGAGACATTTCACAGTTAAATAGGATCCCCAGAGGCAAGTTTCATTGAACTGAAACCCTGTGAACTCATATGTACCTTTTCTTCCCAAATGCACACAGGGTCTTGGCTGAGTACTAATACTCTTTCATAACTACTCTACTTCTACACCAGTGAAGGCAAAACTGATGAAGAGCATTCTGGTCACTGAGGCCAGCTGGAATGTAATAGCACTAATATGCTAAAATGCTTTCCCTCCAGCAAAAGAGTAATGACATCCAAACAGTCTGTGTGGAAGTGATCCATGGTGCACTCCAGTTCCTGAGCCTTCTTGGGGAACTGTTTTGGAAAGCAGTCATTTGTACAGGCTAAGTACTGTCAGGGACTTCTTCTAGCTATTGACTGGTGTAGATAAAAGTCATTCCAGGACACTGGTCCCCATGTGTTTCTGATTTAACTAGTACAGCTACTGTGTTTGGCTATATTCAGTGTTTTGTTTTGTTTTGTTTTTTCAGAGAATTTAATACATTTTGCATGACACAGAAAGAACTCAAATTAACATAAATTTTTTTGACCTCAGGAAAAACAGGAGGAGATCAGGCTTATAGCTCTAAGAGTCTTACAAAGAGAGAAAGTTGTTGAATAAAGTTAAGCTACATGCAAATTTAAGTGTCATGTAACAGAATCAGAGAGGCATTAATACTGTAAAATGTACAGAAGAATGAAGGAAAGACTGATAGCATTCTCAGTGTGCTGTAGATTCAAAACAGAAGAGGGGTCCTCAAAGGTGTATGCATGGAAATGCATGTCAAATTCCATAGATATAATAGGAATTTCAGACTTCAACATTATCAGATTTTTTATAGTGACTATGTAGATATCTCAGGGAAAAAAATGGAAATTATTCAGGACAACATTTATAGGAATACTGTTGTAAAGGAGAATTCTGAACTTAAAATATACAGAAATTATTAGAAATTATCTCCTAAAAGGATAACAGTTCCCATTCTGTGCCAATAAGTGGAATATGAAATCAGTAAACACCAATTTAGCAGAAGGCTCTTTTATGGTACATTTCTTGTCTCTGTTTTGACAGTGCCAATTTATTTATTTTTTTTTAAGAGTTCTAGTTTCCATCATTTACTGTTGCAGTGGAAATCACTGGATAAAGTTTTAGCTCTGTCTTTCTGTTACTTTCTTCTTGAAATGCTCGGGATTAATTAGTGAAATACAAAGTGGTCAGAATATGTATTAGAAAATTTATATAAACTTAGCTTCTATAAAACGTATATCTCTGAATAGTGGATCACTGCTAAACAATGGTGCTATTATCAAGTACTTGACCCTCTTATGCCTTTCATCTCCCTACTTAAAAACAAATAAACAAACAAAAAAAAATATGGGCAAAAGAGCAAGTAGGACTATATCATTGTACCAAGTGTAGTTACACAACTCAATTGACTTTGAATCTATATTCAGGGACTTCCCATCTGGAATGAAATTTTACTGTGAAATACCATTTGTTTTGTGGTTTGCCACGTGTAAAAACAAAATCAGAAAATCAAGTTGATCATACTTGCTATCATTGGGATTAATGAAAAATGTATCATGCCTCAGTGTCCTTTTTAATTTATAATTTGTTTGCTTTTCAATTATTTCTGAGTGTCAGGGAAAAAATAAATAAATAAATAAATAAGATTTATTCCAGCATAGAAATGAGGTGACTGACTAAACAGTCCCCTACATCAAGAACTTTTTGATCAGTTTTCCAAAAACTGAGTACTTAGTTTATTCACCCAAACACATTTGGGAGCACTGCAAAACTCTGTGCTATCTTTTATTACCCTTTTTTCAAGATTATACATTGTTTGCCAGAAGCTCCTGTTTTGCAATTTTATGTTATTCTTCTAAGCCAAGAAATACTAAAGATGACTTTCAAAGTGGAAGCAAATATATCTTTTTTTCTAGCACTGTTTCTATTAGTATACAATTCTGTTGTCGTTATCTTTGGGATCACTGTTTGTGACTCTGCTCAGCTCAGCTTAATCTCTGTGGAACAACAACAGCATAGCAGTAATACAGTTACCTTCCAAATAATACAGTCTGAACATTCTTTTCTATGAAGAAAACAATATTTTTTAACTCCTTTAGAAATCTTAGAATGTTCATATTAGTTTATTCACCTAATGGCCATGTGAAAAACTAAATGTCAAAGCCTGTGAATAAACAGTGAATAACCAGTGAATGCAGAGCTATATGCTGATGTCCAAAGATCAAAGATCCCCACGTTAAAGATGGAGGAAGAGGAGATCTAACTGCTCTTGGAAGACTGTATTTTTCTTCTAAGTGCCCATTATCTGTTGTCTGTGACACTGAGAAGGACCATCAAAATAAACTGTAGCTGCTAGAAATAAAAACTGGGTTGCAGTGACCAAGAGGGAAGTCTGAGTGCAGTAAAACACTGTACTACTTTGAGTCTGCAACCACATCTGCCTCACAATAAATGTGAATTACTTTCCCTTGCTCAATGAAAATGTGAGCAGCCTCGCAGCTGCTAGCTACTGCTCACTGGCTAGCACCATTTTCTTCCTGACTGCTTGTTTGGGTAGACAACCTCCCAAGTGCTCTGTGTGGTAACATGCTTACTTATGAGCAAGTCAGGATCTATGTGGAAAGGCATTTTAATATCAAGCAACATGTCATTGTGCAAACAACGATATTCCTTGTTCACAGCAGTCTGCAGTACATCACCAAGCAGCCCTCTCTTAAGAGATACCCTGTGCTGATTGTGTATCAACCTTGCATCAGGGCTTAGTCAGTCGCTGTCTTTGTTGTTAGAAGGATGAGAAATCAAGCTGCATTCAGGAAAGCCTCGCTGTGCATTCTTCATTGATTTTTAAATCCCCAATGTTTTTTGGCTTGGTGGTTTTTTTTTAGATGAGAGGATAACCGCAGTTTGTACAGCATACTCATCAAAGTATCAGAGAATAAAGGTGCTGTCTGAAATACAAATCTGCACATACAAGATGCCAGAAGCCGTAGGAGGCGAGGCTCACCCTTCCTGGAGATGCAGTGAGCTGGAACTCAAAGGCTGGTTATTTTCCACTCGCCCTTGACTTGATGAATTACAATGTCATTTAGCAGCATACAGATTTATGAATTGTTGTTTGACTCACCCTTTTAATGCCATTAATTTGTATTGATAAGTGAAATGTTTAGGCACCTCTCAGCCCTACTAGACAGAGAACCTTGAAATGATAATGATACCTTTGGTTACATTTTTATTGAGAGCCGGAATGTGGTCCTCATCATTTTTTTCTGTTGTTTACATACCAACAAAAAAATCCAAGGCAATTAAAAATGTACCTTAATAGCAGCAGATTCTCTAGTTGTTTTTTTTGTTTGTTTGTTTGTTTTGTTTTGCACACAGAAACAGCTTAAAAACTAAGAATGGAAACAAAGGAGCTGTGAAAGCAGTGTGAGCTTCTCAGCTCTCAGCAAACTTATTATCATAAAATCATATGTAGAACCATAGGGTTGTTTGAGTTGGAAGGAAAGCGCAAAGGTCATTAGTCCATCTCCCCTGCCATTAACAAGGAATCCTACAGCTTCATCAGATTTCTCAGAGCCCCATCAAGCCTGACCTTGAAGATCTTCAAGGATGAAGCATCCAACACTGCTCTGGGCAGCCTGTGCCAGTGCCTCACTACCCTTACTCCAAAGAACAATTTATCTTCTATTAGTCTGAATGCATTTCCCCTTGTCCTATCATAACAGACCCTGCTAACATGTCTGCTCCCTTCTTTATTACAGACCCTCTTTAGATACACTGGTGCTGACTTCAAAATTCCTCAGAACTTGTCTCCGTCACCTGCCTTCTCATGACACTAAAATACCCCAGCTAAATGCCCCAACTAAAATGTAAATAAAATGATCCATTTTATTCTTCCCTCCCAGAGAATCTTCCTCTCCTACCCCCTTCCCTTCTTCCCTGGTTACTACTAATGTCAGCTCTTTTGAAACGCTGTCTTGATTCATGATTTCAACCACTGCACCCTTGGCACTGACCAAGAGCCTCCAGCAAAGGAAACCCATTCAGTCTTTATCATTCTTTCATCTTTTCATCTAGCATTGTTATCACTATATCATATCACCTTACAAAACCACATTTTTGGAAGATCCATCCATACTGCCTAAGCAGCATTCTACCAGGGTCATACCATCATATGCTGCTTAGTACAGAGAAATTTAGTTTCTTGAAATGGGCAGCAATACTCACAAAACACAGAAGAAAGGAGTGATAGATAAACTCTTTATAAATACTGAAACGTATGTCAGATGTCCCAGTGACATCTCATCCTGTGATGACTTGTGATTTCATGGTACAGATCAAAATAGAGTGTATTTTCTTCCTGTTATCCTCTCTTCAGTTCAAAATGATGGCAGAATGTGACTGATGTATCAAAAAGAGTTTGGACAAGGATTTGTCATTTATTGGTAAAGCCTCAGTGAACTAGAGTAATTTTGGAAGTCCACTTCTATGTAGTCCATGTGTTGATTCTTAATTCTGTGCTGGCGTATTTGTAGCAGGTAAACAAACTGAGGTAATGTACAGATCTGTTTTCACATTCACTGAAAGATGGAAAATTAAATATATATTGTCACGGGTTAGTTAGATTTACCTATGCCCGTGACAGGGGAAGCCACCCCACGCCCCCCCCCCGGGGCCCGGAAAGGAGGGGGAAAAGGGGAGTGGGATAAAACAGCGACAATCTAAGGAGGAAAAACTTATTTTACTAAATATGATATCGAAATACAAGATAACACAATATAATATAATTAAGGCTAACAAATCGAACGAAACAGAGAGAGAGAGTCTCCGAAAACCGAGAGGCCTACTGTGAACTCTAGGCGACACGGCTGGAACGCTTCCCACTCTCCGAGCAGTTCGAGAGAAGAAGGAGGGCACTCCAGCCTGGGAACGAGATTATATAGAGTCCTGGTCCCGTGACTTATTGTTACTCCTGTTGTTCTCTGGGATATGTAGTCTTCTTCTGTGGACTGCACATTCAACAGAAGTATCCATACTTGACATGATGTTATGATGTGGAATACTGATAGCAAAATTACAAAATTACAAAACCATGACATTCCACCCCTTATTCTACATTATTACATCATGGTTAATATATACATATATATACATATATATACACGTATGTAAAATTGTGATAGCTAAATAGTAGAATTGCATGTAACATAACTAAATGTACAACTATAATAACTAAAATACACTACACATGCAAACATATATATATATATATAGATACATAAAATTATTGACTGCACTCCCCCAGCATCAAATTCCCTTGTGGCACACATTGAACATCCCCATCCTTCTGCATTACCCACCAAGTGCACCCAGGTCCCTGGGCGAAGACAGTTCCACGGATAGGTTTGCCCTTTCCAGAAGCTGGAAGGACCCAAACAGCTTTTCCCAACATGTTCTTTACATGTATAACAGGGACCTTATCTCCTTCTACAGTGTGTAGGGGGCTAGATTGACTAGGACCATCACGATTGACAGATCCTCTAGTATTGACCAACCAAGTGGCTTCTGCCAGATTCTTCTCCCAGTGCTTAAATGTTCCACCACCCATTGCTTTCAACATAGTTTTCAACAACCCATTATATCGTTCAATTTTACCAGAAGCTGGTGCATGGTAGGGAATATGATAAATCCACTCAATGCCATGATCTTTGGCCCAAGTATTTATAAGAGAATTTTTGAAATGTGTCCCATTATCAGATTCAATTCTTTCTGGGGTGCCATGTCGCCACAGGACTTGTTTCTCAAGACCTAATATGGTGTTTCGAGCAGTTGCATGGGGTACTGCGTATGTTTCAAGCCACCCAGTGGTTGCCTCTACCATAGTGAGTACATAACACTTACCACTGCGAGATCGTGGCAAGGTGATATAATCAACCTGCCACGCCTCCCCATATTTATACTTTTGCCATCGCCCTTCCTCCCAGAGAGGTTTCATCCTTCTGGCTTGTTTAATTATGGCACATGTTTCACAATCATGAATAATCTGCGCAATAGCGTCCATGGTTAAGTCCACCCCTCGGTCTCTGGCCCACTTGTATGTTGCGTCTCTTCCTTGATGGCCTGAGGTCTCATGAGCCCATCGAGCTAGAAATAATTCGCCCTTATTCTGCCAATCCAAGTCGATTTGAGCCACCTCAATTCTAGCAGCTTTATCTACCTGATGGTTGTTTTGTTGTTCTTCAGTAGCCCGACTTTTGGGCACATGTGCATCCACATGACGCACCTTTACAACCATATTCTTTGTTCGGGAAGCAATGTCCTTCCATAGTTCAGCGGCCCAAACAGATTTTCCCCTCCGTTGCCAGTTATTTTGTTCCCACCGCTGTAACCACCCCCATAAGGCATTTGCCACCATCCATGAGTCAGTATAAAGATACAGCATTGGCCACCTCTCCCGTTCAGCAACATCTAAGGCCAGCTGGACAGCTTTTACCTCTGCAAACTGACTTGATTCTCCCTTACCTTCAGTGGCCTCTGCAACCTGTCGTGTGGGGCTCCACACAGCAGCTTTCCATTTGCGATGCTTCCCTACAATGCGACATGATCCGTCAGTGAATAGGGCATATTTCTTTTCATTTTCTGGTAATTCGTTGTATGGTGGGGCCTCTTTAGCACGTGATACCTCTTCTGCTGGTGATGTTCCAAACTTTTTATCTTCAGGCCAGTCCATGATTACCTCTAGGATTCCTGGACGATTGAGGTTTCCCATTCGCGCTCGCTGTGTAATCAGCGTAATCCACTTGCTCCAGGTGACATCGGTAGCATGATGGGTGGAGGGAACCTGTCCTTTGAACATCCAGTTCAGCACTGGCAGTCGAGGTGCCAAAAGGAGCTGTGTTTCAGTCCCGACTACTTCGGAAGCAGCCCGAACCCCCTCATACGCGGCTAAGATCTCCTTCTCAGTTGGAGTGTAGCACTCTTCAGACCCCTTATATGATCGACTCCAGAATCCCAGGGGTCGGCCTCGGGTCTCTCCTGAGGCTCTTTGCCACAAACTCCAAGTGGGGCCTTTCTCTCCAGCAGCAGTATAGAGGATGTTCTTTACATCCTGTCCAGTCCGTACTGGCCCCAGGGCTACAGCACGGGCTATCTCTTGTTTAATCTGTTCAAAAGCCTGCTGCTGCTCAGGGCCCCATGCAAAATCATTCTTCTTCCGCGTTACCTGATAAAGGGGGCTTACAATGAGGCTGTAGTTTGGAATGTGCATCCTCCAAAAGCCCACTGCACCCAGGAAAGATTGTGTCTCTTTCTTGCTAGTTGGTGGAGACATGGCAGTGATTTTGTCGATCACATCTGCTGGGATGTGACGACGTCCATCCTGCCACTTTATACCTAAGAACTGAATTTCCTGGGCAGGTCCTTTTACTTTGCTTCTCTTAATAGCAAAGCCAGCTTGTAGAAGAATCTGGATTATCTGCTCTCCTTTTGTGAAAACTTCTTCTGCTGTATCGCCCCACACAACAATGTCATCAATGTACTGCAGGTGTTCGTAAGATTCACAATTCCATCTGGGGTGTAGATGCCAAAATTCTGACCATACCACATCTCGTAAAAGTACCAGGCAGGTGTCTCCATCAGTATCCACCTTACTAGGCTATATATCTGCACAATTCCACAACACCAAATTATGGTGTTAATAGTTGACCAATACTTTAAGAAGATCATAATTGCTTTCAATCCCTTAAACAGAGCAACTGGGATGAAGAGTGGATTCATAGCTGGCAGGCTCTGTAAAAGTCAGAACTAGCTAGCTTTGCTCTAAGAGAGAAAGAAATCCCTTTGTTTTCTACACAAAAGTTAGATAGCAGTGCTGAGAATGTACAGCAGCCCTTAATGTTGACAATTTGTCTGGTATTTCAAGGTCACGTTCTCCGTGAGCAGCTACGGAAAGATAACACTCCCAACACTCCCGTAACGAAGCTCTTTAAGAGCAAAGAGAGAGTTGTTCTAAAAGCTAAAAAGCTCTATGCCCGCATTCTCCACCAAAAAAATCTGTCACGGGTTAGTTAGATTTACCTATGCCCGTGACAGGGGAAGCCACCCCACGCCCCCCCCCCGGGGCCCGGAAAGGAGGGGGAAAAGGGGAGTGGGATAAAACAGCGACAATCTAAGGAGGAAAAACTTATTTTACTAAATATGATATCGAAATACAAGATAACACAATATAATATAATTAAGGCTAACAAATCGAACGAAACAGAGAGAGAGAGTCTCCGAAAACCGAGAGGCCTACTGTGAACTCTAGGCGACACGGCTGGAACGCTTCCCACTCTCCGAGCAGTTCGAGAGAAGAAGGAGGGCACTCCAGCCTGGGAACGAGATTATATAGAGTCCTGGTCCCGTGACTTATTGTTACTCCTGTTGTTCTCTGGGATATGTAGTCTTCTTCTGTGGACTGCACATTCAACAGAAGTATCCATACTTGACATGATGTTATGATGTGGAATACTGATAGCAAAATTACAAAATTACAAAACCATGACAATATATATGTTACCTGCTCTGCAGAAGATCATAAGATTTCAGGTGTATCTGCATAAGCCAAGGATCTGATCAAAATCTGTAGAGCAGAAATTTGTTCTGAAGTTCTCTTATTTCTCATACTTCTGATCTGATAAACATTTAAGACTGTATTTAAAATGGATAAAATCCAAAAGACAAGAAAACAGAACTTTAGCCTACTAATAACATCAGAATCCTATACATTTTCATAGGAAAGTATAGCATCCCTTTTTTCATATCTTTTCTGTTTCACTTCCAAAAAATTTCTAGAAAAATGTCAAAAGAAATGGCACAATACAGGAGAATCTGAACTTGCAAATTAATATTTACTCCAGTAACTTAAAGATTAATGTTGTTATATGAATATAATGCCTCTGATTTGAAAACAAGAGAACTTTCGAGATGTGATTCTCCAAAAACAGAACATATCCTCAGGGAATTTTTAAAATCATTATCTTAAATAATGAAGAAAGTAATAAAACTCAGAAGTATTTAGCAAACAATTGTATTTCCAAAGAGCTAATTTCTAATTAACCAAATCTGTCTCACACTGTGAAGTTCCTTGAAATTTTACTCTGAGGTAAAACTAAAAGGTTTTGACAAATTTTTTGTGCACTCTGAAAGTAATGCCTCCTACTTTATTATGTTGCCCCTTGGCATCAGAAATGGATGTTGTCGATATGGCAGTAGAGGTTGAATCTTTCCAACAATATTCTGTTGTGTTTTGTTGATGAGTGACTGATGGCAGCAGGGGGGCAGTCTGACAGAATGGCATCTGAGGTGGAAGTGCAGATGAAGTCAAAGAGTGGTACTGAATTCCTCACCTAACAGAGTGTCAGCTCTATACATGGAGGGTCTGGCCTTCACAGGCCACTTTCTACTAGAATAAGTGAAAACTACAAAAAGGATGGACGAATGTAGTCTGAACTGTGTATCTAATGAGAACAGCAACAAAAGTAGTGCATGGATTGGGTAATGGAAAAATATTTTCTAGAGATCACTGATGACAGCAGAGATGACATTTTTAATTTGGCATTCTGAATTCTCAGGGCAGCAAATTCCCTTAATCTAGCAAGGAGAGGTAAAGGCTGCATGAATGTTGCAGTCATTATAATTCTCAAATCTTCACATATTTTAGCTGTTAAATTCACGGGCATAACAGGAGCTAATCCAAATATTTTTTGTATCTGGTGAATGAGTGGAGTGTTGGCTAATCTAAGAAGCTTAAGTGTTAATTAGTGAAAGAGAAATCAAAACAATCCCATTTCCATGCACATTATTCAGGTTGGTTATCATTAATTTCATGCTTTATAGTAATTCCTGTGACAGATGAAGCTATAAGAGTATGCTCGAGGTAAATGATGTAGAGAAATTATTTCCATCAAATGGATAACCTTGTTATTTTGAAAGCAATAGACAAAATGAGAACTTTCATGTAAAACACAAAATTGTATATAACAAGCTGGAAAACAATATATTAGGAAACTACATAAAAATGCAATCTTGAAAATAAATTTGGAACAGTAAAATTAAAAGATAAAATAGGTAGAATTCCTTCATCGATATAATTGGTTAAGTATGCAAGCTTGATCACTGAATTATTAACAGAAGAAAAAAATAATGCTTTAATAGCATGATCCTATAAATATAAAAAAGGCAGGAGAACTTAATATACTGATGTATGTTTGACCAAACCTATGATCCTCATGACTATGTAACTGTTCAGAAAGATGGACTGACATACTTCAAATTCTCTTTAGCAAGAAGTTTATCTTCTTAGTTTAAGCTGAACATCAGCTTCTTCCATAGCCAGTGAAGAGACTAAAAATGTCCTGTAATCATCTCACTTGTCTTGAAACGCTACCATAGGGTGGGTGCAATGAATCATGCTTTCAAAGACTCTGTTCTCAAATAACCACAGTGGTAATTCAGAGTACTAATTTAATTACAGGCAACTTCATCTTATAGAGTGGGAGTTAGGAGGGATGCAGCTTAAGACATCACATATTACTATGTGAGTATGAGTACCCAGAGATCTCAGTCAAATTCTGAAGTGAACTGTGCTGTGCATGCATGAATATCAGAAGAAAATATGAACAGTTCATATTCTAAATATTCAAGGCAGGGCAAAGAGTTATTGTTATCTTCATTTTACAGATGGCAGAGGAAGTTAACGCTCAGTTATTTCAGTGAAAACCAGAGACAAGGAGATAAATCAGATAAAAGAAAAACATGGATAATTTGCATGCAAATTTTGCTGTAAGCATACACTTAGTATATCCTCCCTTAAAAAAAAAATTAAAAAAAAATACAAAGAGCTTTTGCAGAATGCTTTTATACAGCCCTGTGCAAAGTCAGCGCTTATGTGAGCAATATGTGCCTCTGTCCTTGTGCCTTACCCACGGAAGGTAACACCTGGTTAATTTACAATCCAGATAATGTAACTGAGGCTATAAACACAGGTATATTTGGTTTGGAGTACTGATGAGGTCAGGAGGCCAGTTCACTCAGCAAAGCAGTTTTAATATATTCAAATGATGGCAACATTTTTGAACGCAACTATAGAGAGTCAGGTCTTGTTCACATGTATGATGAGTATTTTCAATTTCCTAATAAATTTATCCCAAATAAAATCCTTTTCCCCATCCACCCCTCAAACACATGTAATGTAGATTTAATGTTTCAGTCACCTGCCTCAATCTTCTGACCTGCTCCTCCTGTACCTAACCAGTTTCTACTGCAGTCAGAGCTGACTGAGATCATTCAAGGCACTGACGAAGCCTTTCCTCCTTTTGGAAAAGAAGCAACTACACCTAGGTAATTTCTCACACGTTGTTTTAATATCCTAAAACTATGTTTAATATATAAAGCTTCCATGGGCAGTTAGTCCTGTCTTCTACTATCATCCCTATGACTTTTCCTACCATTTAAAGTGAGTTGTTCTCATATTTCAGTCTGTTAATTTTCCGTTCCAGCATGCACATGGAAAACAAATTATTCATCACCTTCCATTGCAGATTTCTACATGTTTGAAATTACTAGCATGCAGAGCTCCCCTATAGTTTTTGTTGTTGTCATTTCTCTGCACAAACACAGACTGTGTAATCTTCCTTAAGGGAAGAAAATGAAGAAGAAAGACTTCAGCAGATTCAAAAGTTGAACCCATTTCTCTAAGTCTTGGTCCAATGCTGTAGTGATAAGTTTGTCCCTCCTTTATGGCATGGTGACTGCCTTGCAAGATCGCTGTGTAATTTTTTAGATCTTTCATTTTATGGAAGTTTCAAAATCTTCATAAGAATCATATTTCAGGAAAAAAAAGAAAAAGAAAAAGAAAAAGAAAAAGAAAAAGAAAAAGAAAAAGAAAAAGAAAAAGAAAAAGAAAAAGAAAAAGAAAAAGAAAAAGAAAAAGAAAAAGAAAAAGAAAAAGAAAAAGAAAAAGAAAAGGAAAAAGAAAAAGAAAAAGAAAAAGAAAAACCAACAAAGAAAGAAATGAATCATAACAACACAAAACCTGGAATGTCTAATCTGGAATTTCTAAGCTGTAGCTTCTGAAAACTGACTGCTACTCATCTTTTCATTTCAAATCATATTTGTTTCAATGACCCTTGCCAAAATACTTTTCATATTATCAGCAGAGATGCTCATGCATAGGTTTGATTATGGAAGGCTACCTTACTGTTATAATAGAAATTACAGTTTCACCGGTTGCTCACATGCTCTGCTGTTAGTCTTTTCTCAAAACCTGAGCAGCCAAATGAGGGAAGCTTACACAGGTTAGAAATTCCAAACTCTAAAAGGCTCTAATCTAAAATCTAAAAGTTACAAATCAAAATGTACTGTATAAAATGTGAATGTCAATTGTCAAAATCATTCATTAAATAATATATACAATATATAATAATATATATAATTAAATAATATAATCTATTATCTAGTCTTCTGTTTTAATGAATAATCCGAGAAAAATGCACAGGTGTTAAACTATAGATCGACTATATGCTCACATGAGTATGTAGATTTTTTTTCAGACTAGAAGAACAAAAATTTCCCACTGGGTGGGTTTTTGATCCAAACTCAGATCCTCACACTAAAAGACTGGGCAAGATCTGTGTGGCGCTTCCCTAAACATTCTTTTTGAGCAAGCATCCCAAAGTGCATCTCCATGAGTCACTCAGTAACCCAGATTTCCAAAACAGACATACATTGCTGATCACACCAGAACACATGGAATGCCAAATGCAGGAATGGCATACACTCCACACCTATGGCCATGCTTCACTGCCTTCCAGAGAGATTCTCCTGGCACATGACTAGCCCTGGAAGATATACAGGATGTACCATTCCTGCTGGCCTTTGACAATGAGAATATACTGACCTGTGACCCATGTTGTCAGAAATGCATAATTGTCTGATATACAAATGACCTGTAATTTATTTAGATTTATGGTTTGAGATAAAAGAAACCTTTGGGATCGTTTCAAAATGATCAAGAAGGTGATCATTTTGGAAAACATTGACTCAGACATATCATCAGCACCTCCCTAAGTCTGAGTGGGGAGGAATACTTCAAGAGCACATCCATTCCTAAGGGGACTGTACCATATTAAAGTGAAAGATGTACAGACAAGCTGTACAGAAAATATGATTTTCCCCATGCATAACATGAATAGAACAAGATGTCAAGCTGGGGGATGTATTCTCATCACTTGCCCTTGTAGTAACGTAGATTAAGCCACAGCTCACTATTTTTGCACCAGCTGAAAACTGTAATTGATGCTTGTCTCCTATGATCACTTGTGCCTCACGTTTCTTTGGGAATAAAAGGTTTTAGAAATAAAAATCTGGGGCATAATAAGTATCCTATTGATTCCTTTCTACTTGGATGATCCATAAATTCATCCCCTACCACATCCTCCAGAAATCTCTAGCCACAGATCAGTTTAAAAAATGCATTTAGAATTCTTTTAATTATGGGAAAAGGTAAAGCACAGAATTCATACAGAAATTTTCTTTTAGTCCTTTTAAACTGAAATTCTATTTTTACTCTTTTTGTTTCTGCTTGAACTTATAATTATGGAGCTTTTTGCAAGGCACAAAGAAAAGCTCTTAAAAACACGTGGCAACAACTGCATGTGAGAATAACTCCTTTTAACATTTTCTTTCCTGCTACCAGTTCACAAGCATATCACCATCCAATTTAGCACAGTTAAGGACTTGTGCTAAGGTCTAATTGCCAGGGATTTACAAAACAGCTTCTAACTAGAGCTCTGCTGCTCATCCACAGCCTTGTTTTCATTTGTGCACTGTGTTCACCCATGTTCCTACACAGTCAAGTTTCATTTTTCAGCTTTTTAACTTCCATGAGCACTAAAATTAACTTTAGAAACCACACTAACAGAACAGAGTCTCACCAGCCCTGTTCCATTTTGTTCTTCTTTATTGAATTGAGCCTCAAAATTGGCAATTGCATAAGAATACGTGACTAGACTGTCACATTGTGGAAGTCTGCTTGGTATGCATCTCACGTCCTCCCCAGGCTTTCTATCACTTAGTGCTGACAATGTGAATGGATGCAAAGATTTACTGACTGACACTGCAAAGTTGCCATTGTCAGGAGAGGCAGACGCCCTAATGAGGTGCAGCACTGCTAAACTAAAAGGGAGAAGGAAAGGGAGAAAGAGAGAGAGAGAGAGAGATGTTACCATGGCTACACAATATTTTTTCCATATCTCTTTTTCATACTGCCTTCCCATCTGTGTCTATTCTGCAGATAGCAGTTGATTATGTCTCATCAAGATATTTAATAACTCCCAAGTTATTAATTAGTGCAGATTCGAATAGGATTCTGCCTTTTTGTAAACATTACTCATACACTAATCTTGAAATATATTACATAAAGCAAATAAAATCACCCCTACCAAATTTAACTACATATACATCAAGAGATCATGGAAACCAATTCAATAGAAAGTTGTCTGCTCCAGACTTCCTCGCAATGACCACTGTCTCTTATATATCAAGGCAGTGAACAAAAGAGGTTCTTGGACAGTAGCTTTTTAGTATCTGGTTGTAATATTACTGAAATCTGAAATACAGAAATAATAAAATCACACAGAGATTTAATTTGTCCCTTGAGTAACAGTGTCCTGTAGAACACATTTACCACAATGGCATAAGTCCTAAAATCAGTAAGTGTCGGTGTCTATACTCAGTCATTGGGAAAAGAAAGGGATCTTCCAGAGTATTCCAGTCTGTCCTGCAGGAGAACCTCTGTCCTGTCCCATGATGCTCAGTAAGAGTCTTCTAGATCCAACTACACACACACATCAAAGTCAAATTGAAGTTCATGTATTTGGTATCTGACTGAGGCATGTACTTTCTAAACCTGCTCATTAACCTCCTGCCTACAGATCATAATCTCTACTGCATACGTTACTGCTACATAAACTGTACCATGGCAAGTGGAGCCATTATGCATTTGTGGAATTAATACCTTACAATAGAGGAGCAGATTAAAGCAGATGGAAAGCTGTTAACATGGAGGATGGGTTGTCCAAATAAGGTTTTTTCACATTTTGAAGGTGAAAATTACTCATTTTTACGTATTTTGCCATTGATGGAATCCTTTACTGAAACATCATTTTGCATAATTCAATGGATTTGAGCATGTTTATCAGTATCTTCTGTGGATTATTCTCTACCAGCTTAGTTGTGGTCTTCTGGAGACAACAACAATCATTTCACTGACTTCAATGTATTCTTTTCAGCTAATTATTACAAATAAAACACTAAATATATAGTTAAATCATTTCCAGTGTGCATATACTCTCCTTCTTAACAAACTGTTTTATACTGACTTTACTTGTTTCCAAAAATATTCAAAAGCTTCAGAATATTTATACAGTAAATGATATAAATCATCTCTAGGCTGAAAGCGTCAAGATGTGAAATAATCAAAAGAACTTGAAAAAGATTTCCTAGATATTACACATACATTTACAGCATAATTTCCTTTAGCGTCACTGGGAAATACTCTTGTGACAAGAGTCAGAGACCTGCTGTTGTGTTACAAAATGTGATTAATCATTAATGAAGGTTTTTGTGTCACTGAAATACAAGTGTCCCAAGAGCCACACATAAGACTTGTAATTCATTTCCCTGCTGAGCAAAATGAACTTTTCCAGTCCCTCTTCTACCATTCTTACTGTATCATGTAGGCCTTTAGTTCGTGTGAATCATCTCTGCATACAGTGAATCATCTCATATGAGTTACAGAAGAGTTTCCTCATTACATGCTTCCTACTTTGAGAAAGACATGCAAATAATTACTAAATAGATGCCTCAAAAGACCATCTTGTGCTCAGATCCCCATCATGCTTTTAAGGCACAGCATATACTCAAAAATATCCGTCCCTGAAATTCCAAATGCAAAGATGATGCCATTCTACAGTGATTTCTGCACCAAAAAAAAAAAAAAAAAAAAAAAAAAAGTTGTGAATACATTATAAATTTGTCAGCTAGTGTAGGATAAACATATACAGTGAGATAAATTGCAAATTAATGTTCAGTTTTGCAAAGACATACAATACAGTATTATGAGTTCCACTATACAGTTTATGAGCAGAAAGCCCATGAGAAAATAAATATGAATTTAGACAAAACAACTTCTTCCAATAGACATACTGAAAAACAGTACATACTTTCTCAGTGTGGAAATCTGGTCTGAGGTGCTTCTGAGATGGTTCTATTCTTTTCTGTTCCCATATACACTGAAAGGTTATAGCATGCTTCCATCTTTAGTTAACCTTATATGGATACTGTAATCAAACTAACTACAAAATAGAATGGACAACATTAAAGCCTATCATTTTCAGCAACATTTTCCAAAGTTCCACAGAGAATAAGAAACCACAGATCATGCTTAGAAAGTCCCCTCACACTTCCTAGACAGTGGATGACACAATCTTATTCTACTTAATTTTACAACAGACGCAGTTAACTGATGAATAATCAATGTATTCATTTCTATTTAAGGTAGCTTTTACCTTTGACTTCTACTGACAAAGCCCTTTGTCAGTAGTACCTTTGACACAACAGAGATTATCTGCAAGTCCCCAGAAAGCAAATTAACCTTAAGATCTTTCTTGAAGTTAGGTACAAAATGTACTATCCAACAATTTATCTGTTGTCAGTGTTTCCAGGAGATAACTCAGACATATTTCCTACCTTGGAAATTTTTTCATCTTCAGTATTCCACTTTAGTCTAGAATATTGTTTTCCTCCTAGAAAGTAATCAGTCTCTAACAGAAAGATATTAAACTACCAAAAGATTAGCATGATTTCCAGAAATTAATAGAAGGCATCTCCTGCCAAATAAAATAGATTCTACAATTCAGCCACATAACAACTGAAAAAAATACAGACATTCGAGTGAGTTACCTTCTTAGAAATATGTATATGTATAATCCATATTTTGAAGACAAATGTCAGAGTAAAAACCTGACCTATATTTCCAACATGAGGAAACTGCTATGAGGAAGCATAGTGAAGACAAAGGAGCCTAAAGGGCTGAAACAAAACACTAATTCATAGCTGTTTATTACTTAGCAAATACTCCAGAGCAATAACCTGGAAGAAGAAACAAAAACAAACAAACAAACAAACAAAAAACTAGCTTATCTGCACATATCTTGTTGATAAAGTTTTCACTTGTTATTAATTAATCAGAGAGTATCACACAGTACACTCTTGGCCACATTTCTGCATTGCAGTACTGAAAATATAGTTACACTGCTACTGTCATTACAGTATTCCAAAGTAATTACATAAAATATTTCACAAAGAAAAAAATGGCTTATTTATTTATTTATTTTTAAGTTAAAGACTATAAGAAAATAAGTACACATTAGAAAACAGAAGGGAAAGCAGTATCCAATGAAAAGAAAGCTTTGTTTATGCTATGTAACTTCTTCACAGATGAAAGTTGGTTGACAAACTTCTTTAATATAGTCTTTGTTTTAAGGTGTTGACATGCATTTCCTCAGTCATCGTAACTCATAGGCATTTTTATGCATGTGAAACTTTTCTTTTGTATTCTAACATATAGTGTAGTTTTAATTTACTGTAATGAATTGTCTCTAAATACATTAGATTTTGAGCAAGTCTGTGTTCCGGTCTGGATTTATCATAGAGTCATAATAGGGTTTGGGTTGGAAGGGACTTTAAAGATCATCTAGATTCAACTCCCCTGCCAAGGGCAGGGACACTTAACTCTATATCAGGTTGCCCAAAGCCTTATGTAACTCGGCCTTGAGTAATTCCATAGATGTGGCATCCACAGCATACCTGGGCAGCATGTGCCAGTGCCTCACCACTCTCATAGTACAGAATTTCTTATTGATGTCTAATCTAAATCTTTCTCCTCCGAATTTAAACCCATTATTCCTTGTTCTATCACTACACTCCATGATAAAATGTCCTTCTCCAGCTTTCTGTGTGGCCTTCTTTAAGTTCTGGAAGACTGATATAAGTGTCTCTGAAGCCTGCTTTTTTACACATTGAACAACTTCAACTCCCAGCTTGTCTTCATAGGGATGTGCTCCAGCTCTCTGATTATCCTTGTGGCTTCCATTGGTTTCTCTCCAAAAGTTCTGTGTCTTTCTTAATGCTGGGATCTCCAGAGCTGAGTGCAGTACTGATGGTGGGGTCTCACATGGACTCAGTGGAGGGGGACAATCATCTCTCTCTCCCTGCTGGTCATGCTTCTTCTGATGCAGCTCAGGATACAGCTGGCTGTCTTGGCTGCAAATAATTTTAAATAACCAAGCTGGGAAAAATAAACATTCTGATTTGGTTCTGTCCATAATATATTCAGAACAAAATCTCAAAGAGAATTCATGTTGAGTTGCAATATCCAGTCTGAATGTATCTTTCAGTCTGAGTGATGAAAAACATGAAATTCTTTCAGGATTGTGACTCATTATTTTGAACATGATTATAAGAATGGCTTGATTCACCCTAAAGGTTTTTCTCAGTTCCAAAAATTGATAAAAGCAGAATCATCATGAGTACAAATGCAAAGCAAGGATATGTGGAATTTTTTGCTGATATTTTCCCAGTATCTTCTTTGTAGCACAGAGAAGTCCACAGATGGAGGTGGTCATTATGTATTTAGTAAACTCAATGGATTTATTTTCCATGGAATTACTCACTCTTCCCTAACATACATGCAAACTCTCGGAATTTCTATCTTGGGAATCTCTAAATTTGGACTACATTTTTGCACATTTCAGAACCTTGTAGGCAGAAACAATGAAAATTATCATGCAAAATTAATGAAGAGTTCCATTTATTTTGCATAAGTCCTCATTCTCCTCATCCATGTGTCTGTTAGCTAGAGATCTGGACACACCACATTACAGTTAAGACAAAAATCAAATGGAGATAATGGCTTAAATTAGAAATGTAACCATACAGGATATGGTCACAGTGACTTTATCATATACTGCAAAATATAGTCATGATTTCATATGATCATGAGGTCAGTAGAGGGGGAATGGGACCAGCTATGTGGCCAGATCAGGTTCTTCAAGGTTTCATTTCTACTCCAGGCGTAAAGATGGCATAGCTTTGGGGGCAATCTGCTCTTCTGCTTCCTTTCCATTAAAAAAAGGATCCACATATTACTTTAATCATGTTGGGTTTAACTTCTTCCCATTGAGCTCCAATTGGTGTTTGGCCTGGAGACTATAATAACTGCTGCTGAATCAGGGTATAATCTGATTCAACCGTTCTTCACTGTTCATGACACTCCTTCCTTCTTTCAGAACAGCAGCCAAACTAATTGTCAGCCTGAATTTAAAGAAACCCACTGTCCCATTTTAGAACCGACTGTTTAATGACCATCGTTCACCTTATTTGACAGTATAGTTTTATTTCTTACTTATTTCTTGCTTTAATATGCCAAAAATAACAATGTTGCCCATTGGGAAGTCTTTCAAAGAAAGAGGAAAATGTATCAAAATTATCTTCCTTACTTTTTACTGAAAAAAATAAGTAAAATCAGGATGAGTTTTTTTTTTAAAAAAATGGCTTTATTAGCACAATTTTGTTCTGTGAAATGTAGAATTTATATTTCAATAATCCAATTACAATCCAAGGGTCTCCTAGCATCGGGGCATCATATAAGATAGAAAAGCAGGTCTGATATGGATTTGTACTGCAAGCAATTTCTGATTCCATGTTAAAATAATTTGAGAAAAATATTCCTGTAAAGTACATTAAAAAATGTGCAGAATGAGTGTGTTTGCATTAGGAAGTCATACAAGTCTTTGTAGCCTACCTGTCTTCTTGCATCTAATTTTTTCATATATTCATATATTTTCTGTTAAATAAAACTATAACTGAATAACAACAGCAACAACAAAAAACTACTAGTTATGTGGAAACTGAAAAAAAAAATGCAGATGTATACATACATCTATAAACTATGACTGACAAATTCATTAACACAGTGAGTGAGAAATCATTAAATAATCTGGAATACAGTGCTTTCCCAATTATGGTATGTGGTGTAGAACCCATCTAACCTAATTTAATCATATCTAAGAATCAGGCTATATAGCTTCCAATAATAATTTTAGATTCTCTGCAAATAAAAGCAAAGAAGAGAGAGTGATGTCTTCATCCTCAAATGACAGGAATAAGTCAATCTTAGGCAGTACTTATTTCTGTCCAGACTGGAGGGAAGCTACATATAATAAATACACAATGGGGTGATGGTACAGAATTCAATTTGAGACATTAAAATTATATGTCAACATAAATTAATCTGCCAAACCAAAAGTCCAGAAGCATAAAAGCTGTCTAGGTTCTCATTGTGATCAATTAAGTTGTAATCGACATACATACAACAGTCTTAAGCAAACTCACTTGACCAAGTGAGGGTGGCAGCTACAGTCATTATAAGTGAATAACTAACTGGTCTGTAGTAATTTTACTGGGTGGGTTTCTATGAGTGATAATGACTGTTTAAAAATGTGGTTTACCTGTGGGCATGAAGCGATTTGGATTGCTTTAGGAATCTCACCTATTTAAACAAAATGAAATTTAAAGGCAACCAGTAGCAAATTTACACACCTGGAAGTGAGGAACACCAGCAATACATGGTGAGTATAGGCTGTGTTTTGTGCCCTGTTTGAACAAATAGGTCACATAGTGAATGTGAGCAGGCAGCAATAGCTGTGTATATGTGAGGGGTGAGTGAATATCCAAAATGGAATTTTTCAAGATCTCAGGCACAAGCCTGGTAATTAGATTGTCTTACCTGTGAGACTTTGGAAAAGCTACAAACGAAAGGATTTGTATGTTTAACGGATAATTCAATGCCAGCTTGCATTGCACTTTTGTGATTCAGAAGCATAGATCAGCCATACAAAAACAGAAAGAAAAAAAAAAAAAGACAAAAAAAAAAAGAAAATAAGATCCATAAGGTAACCTCTTCCTGTTTATAGCACTGACAAAAAGAAAACTAAGAAAGGATACAGAAAATAAGTAGATGGTAGAAGAAAGGGTCTCCTAGAGTGAGACAAAGCTAGATTTTCCAGTGATGAGTGCCACTGTGCCATTAAAATGCTTGAGTACTTAAGAATACATCACCTAATTCAGGATGCGGTGTAGTTAGAAACATAGCATATGCTGTTTTTACTAGTGGGAATGCGTATCTATATTTGTATACCTGTGTATTTTAAAACAAATTTGTATATATGTAAGTAGTGACTGCCAACCAGAGAGGTGCAGGTGCCTGATGCCCACATAGTGTTTGGAAGCATGCATACATGTGTGGATTAGTTCCAGTGCCTATTTCAAAATCTACAGCTCTTTGGTCCTGTGAGTAGTGGTGCAGCTTATCTTTTTTACTATTGCTATGGATCATGAATGCATGGTTCACTGCTAATCAATTCCTAACTATTCCATACACTTTTTGATCTGTTTTGATGAACAGTTTTCCCATCTAACACCAGTGTGTCTGTCTATGAGTGGCATCCTGCTATATAGACACATGGATATAACACACAAATGCGCATCTGTGCAGCATGTGTTGTGTAATGCATTTGAGTATCTTTTGCTGTACACATTCAAAAGGAGCTACTAAAAACAGACATATATTTCATGTCTTCAGGGAAAAAATATAAAGATTGCATTCAGAAGCAAACATAAAAATAACTCAGAGAAGAAAGAATTCAAATAGGAAGGATTTTTCAAATGGATGATTAACCTTAAAAAGAAAATAAATGTTGACCTGAAAGAACCTCAAGTGGTATTGCAGTACCACAATATTCAGTGATATTCAGTAGTACTGAAGAAGAACTTTCTATAGCAAGCATGCTTACTAATGTAGAATTTGTTCACTTCTCTTTTTACTCAGTACAAAATGACTTTCTTTGATTATCCTCCCACATTCTTTTCAAAATAGGCCCATGATTTATAAAGCTTCTAAATAGCTAGATTAGGTAGTCTTAAAGGTCATGGTGACATCTGAAAATAGTTCCTTAACATTTTTTAATGTTATGGTAGCTTAAGATACTACATTTGAATAGTAAAATATCATTATTAAGACTATCAAGGAAAAAACCTGCTAAATAAGCATAACCTTTCAGCTTTTGTGTGGATTTTTAGTACCATAAAAAATGTGTGAATAAAATCAAAGGTCTGTTTTAGACTCCTCGTGTTAAAGTTGGAAAAAGACTGATTGTAGTTTAGTAAAGGTTTAAAGTAAAAAAATCAGTGCTCTTTCAGTCTCCATTAAGGAAAGAGGAAAATAACTCCACAATCTATAGTATTTTTAAGGGGCCAGGAAGATAATCAAAGTGCTGGAGCACATCTCTTATGAAGAAAGACTGAGGGAGTTCAGCTTTATTCAGCTTGGAGGAGAGAAAGCTCCGGGGAGACTTCATTGCAGTCTTCCAGTGTTTGAAGGGAGCTTACAAGCAGGAAGGAGCTCACAAACAACTTCTTACATGGACTGATAATAATAGTACAAGGAGGAATGACTTTAAACTAAAAGAGGGGAAATTTAGGTTAGATATCAGAAGGAAATGTTTTCCTCGGAGGATGGTTAGGCTGTGGCACAGGCTGCCCAGAGAAGCTGTGGATGCGCCATCAATGGAGGCGCTCAAGACCAGGTTGTACAGGGCCACCAGAAGCCTGAGTTGGTGGGTGGCAACCCTACACACAGCTGGGGCTTGGCACTAGATGATTTTTAAGATGTCCTCCAACCTAAGTCATTCTACTATTCTATGGTTTATGTAGATTCTGAAACACTTTACATATCCCAGTAATCCACTTTTGGAGATATCGAAGGAATCATAGAAACATAGAATTGCTCAGGTTGGAAAAGAACTTAAAGAGCATCAAGTCCAACCACAACCTAACCATACTACCCTAACTCTAACAACCCTCTGCTAAATCGTGAGCACCCTGAGCACCACATCCAAATGGTTTTCAAACACATCCAGGGATGGTGACTCAACCACCTCCCTAGGGAGCCCATTCCAGTGCTTTACTACCCTTTCTGTAAAGAAGGGCTTCCTGATATCCAACCTAAACCTCCTCTGGCACAACTTGAGGCCATTTCTCTTGTCCTGTCACCTGTCACCAGTAAGAAGAGACTTGCCCCACTCTCACTGTAAGCACAATTCAGACACTGGAAGAGAGAAATAAGGTGTCCCCTCAGCCTCCTCTTCCCCAGACTAAACATCCCCAGTTCTTTCAGCCTCTCCTCATAGGGCATATTCTCCAAGCCCTTCACAATCCTCGTTGCCCTTCTCTGGACCTGCTCCAGTACTTTCATGTCACTTCTGTGCCCAAAACTGAAGAAGGTACCCAAGGCCACTGGCCTTCTTGGCCACCTGGGCACACTGCTGGCTCATATTCAGCTGACTGTCCATCAGCACACCAAGGCCCCTTTCCATCAGGCAGCTTTCCAGTCACTCCTCCCCAAGCCTGTAGGGTTGCCTGGAGCTGTTGTGACCAAAATGCAGGACCCGACACTTGTTCCTATTGAAACTTACACAGTTAACCTCAGCCCATCAATCCAGTCTATCCATGTCCCTATGTAGTGCCTTCCTCCCCTCTGGCAGATCAATGCTCCCTCCCAACTTGATGTTATAAAATAAGAAAGTTTGAAGGCATCATTTCCAAGTAATTTAAAATGGGGATAGACTGTTTCACCATAGCCTTCAGTGATAGAATACTAAAAGATGTGCTCAACTTCAAGACAAAAACCAGTGCCAATGCCTTGGTCTACCTCAGCACTTCACCTAATTCAACCCCACAACAGCACAATTTTGAAATCCTTACAGACGAGGAAGGAGTCTTGTTCTACAGTTCAGTCATTCAGTTGATGCTGCAGCAGCAGTATATAGAGTTTCCTAGAGGTGGTAAAATTTATCTCAAATGGTATATATAGTGTTCAGCTTAGGATTCTGTTCCTCTTCCACCAAGGTCAACTCAGGTTTTAGTGGTGCAGACAATAACTGTAGCACTGACAAGTCTGGTATCTCAAGAAGTTAATTGCTGGTTTGGAGATCTTTCCAGACATCAGTAATTGCTGAAGTGCCTAAATAGAAAGCATATGTTTCATTTCCCTGAATAAAAAAGTAATTCTGATGGCTAGGAATAAACAAATGTAATGTTTCAGTAGTACGCAAAAAAAAAAGCATATTTTTTTTCTACATGTTTAATGAGAACATTCCTCCAGACTAAGCCTCCAAAGACTCTGGCATGTCCTTAAATATTCATTTTCTATTCTTCTTCCCACTTGCTGCAACCAGTAAAACGAAACAATTATTTCTTATGCCTGAATGGCTGGACCAGTGAAATAATTTTCACCCTGCATTGTTAATATTCATCTCAGGATACATTAAGCTGCAGAGCTGTTACCTTAAGCTTTAGTTGAGATTGTTCTGCCTGTGAAGAATAATCATTTATAAAACTTATTCACCTGTTACATATTGTTTCTGAAAGTCACCAACTATCAAAAAATCAAATCTTGGAATGCACGATCATGTGGAACAATCATTTATATGGGTAGCCATAAAAGAGAAAAAAAAGAAAGAATGAAGAAAAATTGTAAGTCCTCAAGTCACTGTAACAATTAGATTTGTTAGTACATGTTGGTCAGATTAGAACACTTCATTCTAAGTGCCTGCAAGTGCTGAGGAGTTCAGATTCATGTAATTGAATTTCTCCCACTTATGGTTGAGTGTCAGATTCAAGAGTCCCTTCAACATGGAAATCAGATTCCAGATAGTGCAGCCATTCCAGTTATGTAGACTAGTTAAAGGTCCACAGGATACGATCACCTTGATCCCCTACAAATACATCAAAATAAAATAACAAGCATGAACATAGCTGAGAAATTGATTTTGTAAACTTCTCAATGGGTCTTTAACTCTAGGATACTGGACATTTTTTATTAGTTCATTGATTTTTGAATGCATATGTGCGTGTGTTTTAAGGTGAACTAACAGAGGTGTGCAGAAGCTTATTTGTATGTGTCTCCACCCTTCTTTTTTCTTGGTTCAAAGATCACCCTGTGAGACTTTTTGGCAGTAAGGACTGCCAAAAAAAGTATTTTAGATTTGCAAGAATTTATTTGGAGATGTTTGCCTTCAAAGGGAGTGTTCAGAAGTGTTTACTGGCAGAGGACCTGGCGAGTTTCCTCTTTCCTCTTTTCCTCTGCTAATTTAAATTTTCAAGGCCTGGGTGCTGGGAATAATGGAGTTCCTGCTGAGATCCCAAAGCCAGAAGTTATCACTCCTAAAGAACTGTTTCAACTGCTTTGTACTATAAGTAAGAATTTGTACTGTCATAGTTGAGCCATCAAGTGAAAAACACAACCTCTGGTGACCCATGCTACTGGAGCTCATCACCTGACATTAGGAGCAACACTGGAACCTTGCTGCTGACCATCTCTCTTGTTTTCTACAAAGACTCCTTGCTTTTACTTTCTGTCTCTTTTCTGTCACCTATCCTCCCTTCACCATCTCCCTATATGTGGCTGGGATTTGTAATTAACTGGTAGGGCTAAAATCTGATCTGTTGTGTCTTAATCTCACCATCAGGTATACATATATCAAAGAATCTCTTCTCCCTCCAATAATTGGAGCAAGACAATATGGTATTAGATTAATATATTGACACCAAGGATTAATATCTCTCATTTATGTCTTTGTTATTGTTGCTGTTGTTGCTGTTGTTCATAAAAAAAATTCTTATAGACTACCAGGGCAAAGATAATTGCAGATAATCACATGGTGATATTTAAACATGTCTGGTTTATTCAAGTTCATTCTCTGGATTCTTTTCTTTCTTCTCTTGTCTTGTACTCTGGGCATATTTGTTATGTTAGACATACTGTTACAAACCAAACAGCTATGTGTGCTGTGTAACATTTATTGATTCCATCTGTTTTTTGTTTTTTTATTTAAATCATGGATGGTCCAAATGTTAGTTAAAATCTGTTTGCCATCAACAAACTAGTTGTATAAAGACATGGGAATGGCTTTTCTTCATTGAATACATTAAATTATATCTTGGAAAGCATAATATATATACAAAGATATTTATAATTGCAAAAAGAATATCAGTGACAATAGTAACATCTTTATAACAGCATTATGATGCCACCTCTATGCATGGGGGTGAAGGCGCTAAGAAAATAACAATAGAAAAGAGACAGATAGATATAACAGACAGAAGTCACTGTGCAAAGAACCTGAAGATAATGTATCATTTTTGTGACTGCTTTTACTATATAAACACATTCATGAGGCAAATACACCTACGAGTATATTTGTGTGCTACTGTAATTTAAGTTTGTGGGTGAAAGGTTCTGTTAGTTTAATGAACAGCATATTATTTTCACCAGCAAAGTGCAGCTAACCTAACAAGATTTGTTGGTGCATATGTGGTCTCCAGCATATGAAAAGAGGGTGCTTTGCACACATTGAAGGAAGTTTTATGGCTGCTTCAGGAAAACTGGTCTGCAGTTTCCACGCACAAGTGTTATAAAGGCTGTTCATATTTGCCTACAGAGACTCCTGTTATACTAACGATTTCTTTTAAAAATTCAGTAACTGGACTATTTCTGAGTTTTGCCAAGGAGAAAATGGTCATCACTAAAGGGTATTTATTTGAACTTCTGTCTCCCGATAGGATACTGTAGGCTTTGCAATAATGTTGACAATTAGGGGATATCAGTTTTTATTTGGCCTAGGTACTGAAGGAAGAGGTTATTGAAATTGCTTGGGCAGAATTGTTTCTACTGAAGTAACACAAGTTATTAATTTTGTAGCTTTTATTAAAGCTAAATTTAGGTGCATTTAAGATTGAAGTACATTTTCCAAAACAAAACAAGCAAACAAATAAAAACAATCCTTTATTATTTTTTTTTTCAACTAATATATTTTGAGATGATAAAAACATTTTCTCCAGATGAAGCAATTAAATGAACTCAGGCAGTTTTAGTCAATCCAAAAGAGTATTTTAAAGAAAATGTTTTTCCTGACAAATTCCACTCATTCGAGGTATAATTTAACTTCAGGTACTATGCCAGTAGGAAACAGGGAAACAAAGACATAGAAGAGATGCATTTTGCAAAGATGTATATTGCACATATGAAGAGTAACATGAAAATGTATGCACTGGAAAGAAGCAAAAAGCAAAAGGCTGCAAAGAGCAGTGCAGCCTGGGGAATAGCACAGTAAGTTGTAATGCTGCATATGTGCTAAACTGCAATGTTCTGCTGAACATCCTGACAAGGTGTTCAGCACTCAGCCATATGTCCATAACCAGTTTATGTATGTGTTAATTTAGAACAGCAAGATGATTCATTTATGTCTCATTCTCATTCCCTTGCACTGCATGGTAGTGTGAGTGGGTCCCATTCAGCTCACCAACTCTGCTTTGAAAAGTAGGTCTGACTAGTAAGAGAAGTTGAAAAACAGTATTATTTAAAGCTACAGCTATTCTTATACTCTGCACCGGAGAGTGAATGAGGCAGAGGATGAAAGCAAGATATCCTGTCTGTAATTGACTATGTTAATGACTAGCAAAGAGATTTTGGCTGAGCTCTACACTATGTCTTCCTGCACATGAGCCAGTCTCTTCCAGGAGAGAGCCCAGCCTGCCTCTCAAGTGCCTTAATGGTGCATGGGACTGAAGAAGTGGGAGCTGAAGTGAGATATCCTTTTATGCGTAGACCCTGTCCACACTCTAGGTGTGTTTTCATACCTCGCTCTCCAGATTCAGTTAAAGACAGTGCCTAGGGGTATGTTTGTGTCAGCTGGTTTGGAACAAGGTAAGTTTACACCTAAACAGTTCTCACCTTTGCTGAGAGTTGAAATGAGAAAATGAGAGCTAAGGTGTTAAGAGAGTATTTTCTTGTTTGTTTCTTTGTTGTTTCTTCAGCAATGAACAAAAGCTTGAAGGAAACAAAAGGAAATCTCTCTAATTACTGGTAATTTGTTGCTTGTCAACTAATTATGTTGGTGAAGTATGATGACAATTTTTTCCTCAAGAAATCTAAAAGCAACATATTACTGAGGCTTCTTGTCAACGTATTAAAGAGTGGTTTTCTAAAATATCAGATTATATTTAATTGTATCATATTTAAGAGGAAAAAGCAAGCATTGCAAGGATCTTAAAATAGATTTGGGCAAGTGATGACCTCTCTCAGACAAGGATTGTACTGCTGTGTTATTCTACACAAGGCAATATATTTTCAGAGCCAAGAAAAGATATTTGTAGTTCATAGATTCTCTCCAAGAACACATACTTGTGTCTCATTCACTGCTATAGATGAGATACTACATTACACACTCAGAAGTAGCTCTTGAGGAAGTAATGGAAATAAAAACTTTTGCACTTCCGCAAAAATAGTGTAAAACTCTGATAATAGTGCAACATATAGTTGAAGAAGGAAGAGCCTATTACAAGAGGTTTGCACCTCAGTGCTCTAGCTAAATGTTGCTCTTCGTGAGCTCACAGAACAGAGAGAGATAAAACATAAGAAACATGAGCGATTCAGATCCTAGAACAAATAAAAATGTCACAGAATGAGAAAGGTGAATAGCAATGACCCAAGAGAAAACAGTGAATATTTATTTTAAAAACTTTTTCCAACTCAGTACCACTGACCTTTTCTCAAGTTTCAGAAGCAAATTAAATACAAAACCCGTCCCATAAAATTAGGAAATCAAAACAGATAAGCAAATTAATACAATTATTTGCAGTCATTTGGTTCCATTGAGTATTCTGTGATCTTTTCCTTTACCTTTAATGAAATGGAGCAGAGTGCCCTCACTGCTGTAATTTGACTTAGAATTGTAAATAACACTGAATATAGTTTATCAGCCCCAACCTCTGGTCTTCTGAAGGTTGTGATCTGGACTGCATGGCAAGAGATCAAATATTTTGTAGAAAGCAAAGTTATTAAATAAATTGTAAGTGTGAATTTGTAAAACATAGACAAAAGTAATAGCCTTATGCATTTTTGGAGTCATCTAGTTTAAGTCTTGCCTCAGAAAGGTACTTCAATTCATTCTTTAATACTTCTTTAAAACCTGCCAGTACTTAGGCATGCACTTCAGTATTTTGTAGGTCTGAAGCCTGAGAACACAAGCAACATTGTAAAGATTATAGACTTCAATTGGGATTTAGTAGCTTTGGAACAGGTTCTTTGTAAATAGACATTGTATAAAATCTCATTGTCTTTTCTGATAGCATTTTTCTCACTCTACTGGGTGTAGTTATCTTTCAAAGTCAACTTTCTGCTGTTCTTCTTCAAAGGCTGAATTTCACTGTCAGCTGTGTAGGTGAAATAGTGCCATGTCTGGTTTGAGTCAGTTTTGCTTCCATGAATGTTCCTTCTTTCCTGCTTGTTTCACTCCTGTTTGATTTGTTTGTTTGACTCAAGGCAAGAGTGAGACCTTGGCCTTCAGGAGTGTTGGTGCTCAGGAAGTTAAAAAGTGACTACAACAAATAACACCAAACCAGACCCTTTTCTGGATATGAAAACCCACTTTTTCAAGCCCCAAATTCTGATTATTTTGATCCTATCCATGCTCAACATAATTTAGCATTATTGTTCTAATAATTATTTCCTGTACGTTGAAAAACTATAAATCTGAGGATATTTAATCTCTAGTTTGGAAATGCTTCTGCCACTACAAAGTTTTTGAGTAAAACAAATTTGGGGATCACTTGTCAGAGATTTCAACCCCCCCTGTCTGTTCAACATTAACATTGTTTGGGAGCCCTGAGATGAGGAGAAAAATATTTGTTTTATCTGACCTGCATATGTGCTAGTGAATAGCTCAGATTCTTGGTCCACTGTCTACTGGATTGGTATGCACCAGGCACACTGTATCCTGTGTAGGCATCATGCTCCTGTCTTTAAAAAAGAACGTGGCAGAAAGACTCATGCTTGCTTCTATGCCTCTGATGTAGAATTACGACTCCAGACGTGCTCCTCAATCCACCAGGTTATACACAGGGTAATCAGAACATCAGAAAAATACAAGAAAAAGATCCCTGATCTGAAGAATGCAGCCATGAAGAACCAAATACAAAGCAAAACCAAAAAAAAACCCTAAAGAGGTAACTCATCTGATAGCCATTACAATTGTTTGAATTTCTCCAAAGCGTATTCCCTTTGCTATAGCTGCCATGCAGAAATCAGTGCAGTCTGTGACTTCAAGTAATATTTTTTCCACTAGGGTAGAAGTAATTTCCCTTTGCTAGAACAAAGATGGCAGAAAAGTCTGAGTACTTATCGGTAGCAGCAGTTTTTAAGGGATTTTCTTTTTTCTTTTTCTTTTTTTTTTTCTTTTTTTTTTTTCACTTCTTTTTTTCTGCAAAACAACTTTGCACACCATTTTCTGCAATCAGGGTTTTCCTGTTCTTATTAATGTTCACTTTTCTTTTCACTGTGGTTCCTTCTTCAGTCCACATCATTTGCTTTGCATTGCTTCACATTTACAGTTTCAAATTCGTTTCAGATGTTGGCCTATGGAGCTGTTCCTGGATAGATGTCAAGCACATCACTTGGCAGATTTCCTGTCTTTATAATTTTTTAGAATTATACCATTTTACTAAAACAGTTTCACTTTTAAGGTATTTTCTGCTTTATTTAAAGCCCATTTAAAGAACCGTGCAAAGATTTTCACTGTAATTTGTCACATGTTCAGATACTGATCACAGATTTCCAAGTGTACAGGAGAAAAATAAATTGACTTCACCATGTTTACTCTGTGCTCCTAATTTTAGGGATTTCACCATCGAAATTCTAGTATTCTCATCAGCTGCAATGGTGGATTCTGATGTATGGCACAGTATTCAAGTAAAATAAGATAAATGAATGCAAGTTACATTGATTTTTTTCACTCATTTATTCTTAACATTTCCACAGAACTCTCTGACATGTTATTTTCAGAGCTGAAAATGTGATGAATAATCACTCTGTTTTCATGAGCATGGAGGAATGTTTTGGGAATTTGGTTATGTGGAGAGCTGATAACTTTTAGGAATGTAACCTGAGCTTCCATGATTCATTGCTTTCAACCCTGTATCTGACTGAATGGAGCAGTAGGAATTCAAAAGAACCAGTATCAGTGGTGATGATGCCAAAACCTGCTCCTCATTAGCATGTTCACAGAATCACAAATTGCCAGCAACACCTGGGTCCAACTGGCCCAACCTCTGCTCCAACAGGAACACCCAGAACAGGGCACTCAGTGTCAGGTCCAGGTGGCTTCTAGAGGTCTCCAAGGAGGAGGCAGACTCTGGGCAGCCTGTGCCGGTGCTTCATCACCTGCTCAGCACAGAAGTGCTCCTGGTGATCAGATGGAACACTCTGAGTTCCAGTTTGTGCCCATTGTGTCCTGTCCTGGCACTGTTCACTGCTGACAAAAGCCTGGCTCTTCTCCATTCTCTTTGCACTTCTCCTTCAGGTATAGGTGGACACTGACAAGAATTGTCCTGAACCTGCTCTTCTTCTGGCTGAGCAGTCCCATTTCTCCCTGCCATTACTCACTGGAGAACTGTTTCAGCCCCCTGATGATTGTGATGGTCTCTTTCCCGTATGTCCATTTCTTATACCAGAGGGCCCAGAACTGGAGAAAGCACTCCAGCTGGAGCCTCGCCAATGGTAAGTAAAGCAGAAGGATCACCTTCCTCAACCTACTGGTGATACTTTTACTAGTACTTAGATCGTTAGCCTTCTAGTGGCAAGAGCACAATGTTTACTCATATTCAAAGCCTAGATCTTTTGCTGTCAAGCTGCTTTCTTGCTGGATGCCCCCAGCATTCTCTGGAGCAGGACTTGTTCCTCTGCAGGATTCTGAACTTCTCCTTGTTGAACTCAATGAGATTCTTGTTAGCACACCACTCCAGCCTGTAAAGATCCCTCTGCACATCCCTCTGATGAATCAGCTACTGCCCCAAGATTTGTGTAAGCTGTAAATGTATTGAGGGTGCTCTTTACCTCATTGTTTAGATGATTAAGAAAGAGGTTAAGCAAGATTGGACCAAGTATTGACCCATATTCCAGATGTTTTAAGTAAGATGTTTGAGAATGCAGAATGTAACAATAAATCTTTCAGAGCATCTGAATTTGCAAAACATGTATAAATGTAATCACCCTTTTTTGCTTATCAAGCAAAAGCTTATCATATTAATGTCAGCCCCAAAAGTGTCACATGAAGGCATGTTCAGTGGTGTTTTCTAACTGCCCCATGGTGATTCACTTAAAAGTCATTATTGACATTAATCCCACTTTTACAAGCATTGAATCAGGGTTCAAGTTCCCATTTTAAAGTAGCTGAGAAAGTCAAAAGCATATTGACAAACTGCAAATTGAATCCCATCTGGCCAACTGCAGTTGAATTGCAATGAAAATAAACATAAAATTCTTTGTAGAAACATCACTGAAAGCTATGGTGGTTTTTGTTTTTTTTTTCTTGTTCTACCAAATGAACTGATACATTCCCACTGTCACTGTTTATGTTTTCACATGAACTTGATTGTCATCAGAGTAGCAAACCTGAGAAAAACAGGGTCCAAACTAAAAACTGAAAATTGTATTCCAATCTTGTTCTTTGAATAGGGGGACTGTCTTTCATCCTTGTGTTTTATAGATTCCTAGGAACAATAAATCCAGCACCCAAGCAGGCCAGAGAGGCCAGTACATGTTTTTCTCCATTTTTCAGTGAGGCATCTGTATCACAGACAGAAGCACCAACTCACTAATGTCACAAAGTCTGATTATGAGCAGGCTGTCCCAGACATCAGACACGAAGCTATTTTTCTTCTGCAGCAGTTCTTTAATTCACTGTCACTGAAAAGATTGGTACTGACTGTGCTGGCTGGTAAAAAAAAAAGCTGATAGATGCACTGGACCATCAGTTTTCACCAGCTGCTGCTGGAGTTCATAACAGGGGAAGAATTCCAACAAATGCACAGTAAATGGCAGATTCATGTCCACACTCCACCAAAGAGAAAAACTGTAAAAAGTTAAAATTATTGCTATAAAATGGATTCTTTCACTGCTGTTGAAAGTGTGCCTTCAATTATAGTTGTATATCATTCTGCCCATCTTCTACTTGCTAGAACTTCACCTTATGCTATAGAAATAATGCATATATTTTTAATTTTCATTTTATAGATCTCTATTTCACATGATTGCACAGATCACTTTTCCAGACCTATTCTTTATCACTTACTCAATAATTTTATAAAACTATGTATTTGTCAGATATTTTTGCATTTTTCTCTTCAGCAGCATGATGGGAAAGATTTTTTTCTCTCTTTATGATTTATTCATAAAGAGAAAAATGCGAGTCTGCTGATGTTGCTGAGTTTAGTATACTTTGTTTTAAGTAAGCAGTAGAAAACACTGCATGCTAAGTTCCAGAGGGAGAAAGGTTTTCCATTATTTTCTTAACATCCTAGCTTCTAGCTTCTAGAATGGCATGAAATTTCTACCAAAACAAAACACCGAGTTCTGGTTTTAAGAGAAATCATAAAAACTTGAAATATTTACTCTAACTTATCTCTGGAATTACTTCGTTTTCAGATAAGAAAGGTAACACAATTGGAAATTGAGCCTAATTAGAACTCCATAGGGGGCACTTGGTTCTTTTCTCTTTAGCAAAACAGGATCTGTTTGGCTCTCCTCTTAGAAATGATTGAAAAAGAAGAGGGATTTTTTTTACAGTCTTCTTTATATTTAGTGATTTATTCTAGATCCCAGAATCCCAGAATCATAGGGGTTGGAAGAGACATCTAGAAATCATCTAGTCCAACTCCCTGCTAAAGCAGGTTCTGTACAGCAAGTAACACAGGAAAGCATCTGGATGGATCTTGAATATGGAATACTGATAGCAAAATTACAAAACCATGACAGTTATTTAGCAGAAATTGAAAGAACTCCTGAAAGCAGCTGTCCTCCCAGGTATCTGATTCATTTTCATAGCGATCTCCATTAATGATATTGAATCTTATTCCACTGCTAGATTCTAGATTCTAAGTGTGCTATACAAAAAAGTTATTTCAAGTGGATGCAAAAGCTCATATTTCTGAATGTATAAGACTTGAAAGAGCACTGTAAAACCCTTTTGCTTTGATGCCCAGAATAGCTTCCTGTTGAGAGATGCTTTAAATGCGGTTTTGGACATCTTGGGTTTTATTTTCTTGAAAAGTCAAGTAACATTTTTTTACACTGAAAAGCTTTGAAAATCTTATTTTTTTAATATTTTTTAAATATATTTATATTTTATATTTTTTATATTAATTAATTAATTATATTAATTATTAATAATTAATAAATTAATTATATTAATTTATATTTTAAATAAATTAAAAAATATTTTAATATTTTTTAATTCTTTGTGTTGTGAGAAACTGATTTATTAGTGGGGCCTTTTGCTGATGGCACACATCAACTTAAATAATAATGTTAGTTTTAGGGAAAAATAAAAACTAAAAGGGAGAGGAAAAAGAAAGAAGGGGGAAAAAATAGAAAATGAGAAAGAAAAAAAAAAAAGACAGAGAGAAAAACTCTGCTCACTGTCCATCAGTGACCATTGATTGTTATTGATTGGTTTCCCCAGCATCTCCCTGGGCCTCCTCTCCAGAACAACTGGTGATCCCAGCAATGTTTTTCTACAAGGACAATATCATTTTCATTGGCCTATTCCACTCTCCTGTTGTTGCTTCTTGTGAGTGCTGCTAATGCTGATTGACACATGCTTTGTGAACAGCCAGGGCTGGTGCTTCAGGCAACAAATTGATAAGGTATGTGCTTGCATATCTCTTAGCCTCAAATACATATCTTAAAAGCTGCAATCAAAGTACAGAAAAATAGGAGGAAAAGAGTGAATCTTATACTGGGAATAATTTCTTTCCTACAAAAGTCCACTTATTGGGTTGTTCAGGAGCAAGGCCATCAGAATAACAACATAGGAATGACTGCATAATAACAAAGTCAGAAAAAGTGGAAAACTCTGCCATGGCAGCGTGGGTGAAAGACCGCAGAGCTTCAAGGAAAAGGCTGTCTACAGAACTGGAGATAAAAATACCTTAACATTAAAAAGGTGAAGGGACCTAATGCACTGAGCATCTCTTCTGTATTTGAAAATAGGTATATTGTACATTACCTCTGTTTATTCACTTTCTCCTCTTTTTCTGATAAGTGAATGAAGGCACCCCTTTCTCATATCATCTAGATCCTACTGCCTCTTTTCCCTCTGTCTTGACATCTCTGAAATACACTCCCTATTAGGACATTTGCATGCCTATACAATACACAGAAGAATCTCACCTCTAACCACAAAAAAAACTTTTTTCTATTTCTCTGAACAGCAACAGTTATTTTTTTATTTATTGAATAAAACATTTTTTTCAGCTTTGGAGCTGCCTGGCAGAAGGCTGTCTCTTCTCTTAATGACCTTTTTACTGATAATGAAACATGACTGAGATATCAAACACCACGATACCTGTATTAGTGCAAATCCAGTGCAAGCTACAGTTGTGAGCATCACAGCTTCATAAGGTTAGGATGCAGCAGCACAGCTATACTATTTTCAGCTCTAAAACTTTTCCTTTTTACCTTACACACACAAACTGAGCTTTGTACCCCAGAGCTTTGCATTCAATTCTGATCCCACTGAAGTCAGAAGTGCAAACAGCTTAACAGTACCTTGCATGATCTTGCAGTGAAGAGTGAGCTGCTTTCTTTGCTCTGTTACTCAGCAACTGACAGTAGCTGCTTCAGTAGCACAGGACCCTCTGCAGATTAAAAACACTTCATCCTCACGTAATACATTTTCTTTAAGCAAATACCTAGGGAGAGTATTTGAATGCAAGAAATTATAAGGAAGTACTGATAGGAGAACTACTGTGCTGTTTCTTGTCTTTTTTATTGGCACCAGCAAGAGTTCAATGAGTTGAAAAGGGGATGAAATGATTTCATGGACTATTAAGTACCAGTTTGGTCTTACAATAGAACTGTGAATATGTCCTCAGTCTCGTTAAAGCCAAGAACTGGTGGAGAAATCACTAGAATACCAGTTCTCCTGTAAGTTTCAATATGACTTGTCAGTAAGAGTTGGGATTGGAGCTGATACCAATAAAGAAAGATTTTTGCATATGAAAACATAAATGAATACACTCTCGGTCATAAGCAGCATTCACAATAAATTTGGGTCCAAACTTCTGGGGAAAAAAAAAAAAAAAAAAGTTGTCTTTTATCAGTGAAATAAAATGTTCAAGTAGAAAAAAAACAGGTTTAATCACCTACAGACATAAGTTATTGGAATGTCAGAGTGCTAGTCAATCCCCACTAAACCTACCAAGAGTCAACAGCTCTCAGATACAATCCAGATACTTAAGCAAGGAAATTTAAAGATATAAATATGGACTTGGCCAGTTTTTGACAGCTAGGCTAAAAACAATGGACTATATCACTTATTTCTCATTTACAGCTATTTCTAAGGGCCAGAATTTCATTATTTTTGTTATTTTCACCCATAAATGTATAAAGTGCTTGACTACGTCCATCAAACTTATCTCTAATAAGTCAAATAAGCTCTTCAGTATAAGGCATTTTCTCAGAACTAAAACTGAGTTTCATTCTTCTGCTCTCTGTTGTTTATATACACACATATAAATTTTTTTTAATAAAGATGTGAAAAATTGGCAAAATTACAGAGAAAGGGAATCCTTCCCAAGACCCATTTATATCAAGTAACAACTAAGTACATTCTAAGGGATCATAATACGCCATTCATGTCCGAGAAGTTCAATAAGAATTTCAGTTAACTTATTTCTTCACTATGGCCTCTGAGTTAGAAACTCTCCTTTTCCAGGATAAACTCATTGCTATATAGCCTGACTTTGTTCAAGGAGAAAAGTATTTGGGGTCACTCTATCCCTCTCACCATGTATTGCTATGTCTATCTTTGTAACAGCCTTATCGTTTTGTGATATTTAATCAACTGTTTGCATGTGATCTGACAAAGAATTATAAAACAGTTTGAATATAGATTTTGCCAAAACAGCACATTGGAATACAAATCAGGCTTTGTTTTTCTCTACAAATTTTAATGTTACGCTGCAATAGAGATTGGGTAACAGGAACTCTGAGTAGGCTGAGCTGAGTTAGACAGCTGTAGTCAGATTCTGAGTTAAAAATACCCTGATTTTTTCATTCAAAATATTGCTATGTGATGTATGTCTGTGAACCTTAATTCCCTGATAATTTCTGTAGTATTTTTTTTTAATTTCTTAGAAGTTTTTTAGAATACTGGTTTACATTAAATTTCTTTATGATCATGAACATTATAAGTATAGACATTTTTATGTCAGAATGATATCTGTAAAGATTTGAGCAGAAGGATATTACAGAAGATTACACATTTATTTTGAGATTGATAATTATTTTAAATCTGGAAATATTACATAGAAATGAATAGAGTTATGTGCAGTGGGAAGCTGTAGTTTAGAATCACTGCACTTCAGAAATGTCAACAATATTGTTTGGTTTGGTGCCAGGGAATTAGAGCATCCATGTTCTTGTAATACTGTAGCACTAATCACAAGACTAGAAATATCACAGCTGAGGAGAGAGATTTTGAAAGCAGCAAGACGAAATAGAGTAATCACCATTCACACTGATAGCAGGGATCTGAATGTGGCTTTGCCCAACTGTGTGAGCTGGTGCCTTTCAGAATTACCATGTGTTCAAAGGACTTTCACAGCTTTCTCAAGAGGCCAGAAGCAGCTGCTTTATTAGCCTGCACTGCTTAACATTTTGCAGGTTTCTCCCCTTATCTTTCCAGCAACACTTAGCAAAACCATACAGGTGGAGACTCTTTATGAATTTGATGACATCTGGATGTTAATGCTGCGTTGTCATAAGCCACCTGTCCAGACATTCCTTGTCTCCCCAGGATGCTGGCCTACAGCAGACAGGGGAGTTTTTCATTGACAGCTCTTGGGAGTTCGAGTCAACTAGTCTTCTGCCCAGCCTAGAAACCTATGTATGCATGAAAAATTGCCTCAGTCAAGGTATATCTACCCATTATCTATGGGGACATTTCTATGTAATGCTGCTGAGATTAGAAGAGCAGACGAGTGTGACATTAGCCTTCTGCAGTGAACAGGTTGGAGTCTTTCTACTGAAGTTTTATTATGAGATCTGCATAGTCTAGGATCCAAGAGCTCTCAGCAGTAAATCTAAGTTATGGGTTACGGCATTATAACTCTCTTTGATAAACTACAGCTGACTTTGTGACACAGGAGCCTGGAAGTGTCACAGGCAGACTCTGCTCAGCAGGATCACGTAGGCTGTGGCCCTCCCATGAAGTGGGGCTTCCCACCACCATGTGTGGAAGACAGTGGTTTTCTACATTGTAAGCTCGAGAACTCTTCAAAAATCAGGTGTCTGGAGGAAAAGAAAATACTGAAAGAATTTTGTGATTATCAGTTTCTATTTACCACTCATAAGGATAGAAAATAAAGATTGCAGTCTGTTAGGTATCCCCTGGACGACAGAATGTAGAAAAAGACAATCTATAAGCACCTAGATTTCAAAAATAAAAGGCACATAAAAAGATAAACTACAGAACAGTTGTTTTCAAGAAAGAGAAATAACTCAGTAGTTTGCGCTTTAGTTTATAAAAAATGTACAAATTAATGGTGCAGAGAAAAAAATAAAAAATAAAAAATTGGATACCAAAGAAAAGAAGATGACATAAAGGCTCTTGAAAAATAAAATAACAAAATTAAGTAATTACAGCATGAAAATAAAAGCAGTTGATTTACTTGTGGTGCCCAGGGTGGTGGACTTGATGATATCTAGAGATCCCTTCCAACCCCTATAATTGTCTGATTCTGCAGTTGTGTAATACAAAAAGGCACAGGTGAAGAGAAAAAATTAAAGGAGAAAAGAATGTTTAAGTCCCTCAAACCATGCAGTGTCATGGTGTCAGTGAAAATTCAGAAGCTAACACAGAGAATGGAAAAATCAGATTGTGGCTGAAGGAGCCTGAGATGTGCAGTGACAGAACGGTGAGTAGGCAGATCTAAAAGATGGATTCATCTTGCTTCCTCTGTAAGGTCGTGCAAGGACACTGCAGAAGAAGGTGAAAACTAACAAGAACAAGAAAAATATAGAAAATTACACAGTACCACTGACTACTCAGCCTGTTGACTGTAAATTTCCTGAAATCATGGAGTCCATTAAAAAATCATAGGCAAAAAAATAATCCTATTGAACATAAAATAAGACCATTCTGAAAACAACCAGATTACAACTTACTAAAATGCTCCAAAATATTTTAAACTTTATTACCTGAGGACAGAAGACTGCTTTTCATCAAAACAGCAAATGAAGTAATTTTACCCTTCCCACTTCTCTAAGAATGGTTGTGTGAGAAGGGCAGAATGGCATTAGTTGCAGGAGACATTTTTTCTGCAATTATGAAGGAGGAAATCAGATTTTCTCATGAAGTTAACATAGCTAAGGAACATTTTAGTTTACTTGTGAGTTCGACTGGCACTTCTGGATGGTGACTGTGTCAGTTTTTTCTTTATTTCCTCCTTTCTGTGTGCTGTTGTTGAGTTTGATATGAAGCATCTCATTCACAGAATCTTGGCCAAGAATCATTTGATTATAAAGCAACTATTCATCTGTTGATACTTATTAATGTAGGCTGCCCATATTCAAGTATTACTACATCAGCTGAAATAATGCAGATACAGGAAAATGACTTGAAACATTTACCTATTTTGTGCAGTGAGATATATGGCAAAAATGGATTTTGAAGATAAACTGAATTAAACAGTAGAAAAAAATCCAAACTGTCATTTAAGTGGACCTTCCTGTGAAGGAAGAGGGTGATGCATGGGAAGGCTACTCTATGGTTCTCACCTGATACACAGATTTGTTGAGACGCAGCTGACTGCGTATGACACTTGGCAGAAAAGCAGCAAACAGTAAAGCATCATTCAAATCCTTTCAAGAATTTTAAGTAAAAGAAAAATGCACAGAATAAATGTTCTGTTCTTGAGACTGTCAAAGTGCCGGTGAGGCAGACACTGAAAATAAGATATCATCTTGACTGAATATTTGAAGTGCAACACTGTAGTCATTTGTAAGATTTATTTTCAGGAGAAGTGAAAAATAGGGGTCTACTTAACTACCTGTGCATTGCATATTGCAATTCCTGCATTTTGCATATAACACTTTAACTTATAATTACATTATGAAACCTTGGTTTGGATGTTAATATAGTATAGTGAAGTAAAAGGAATTCACAGGCATTTTAAGTTCTTAATTAATTTATATCTTGGGCACCTTGTGAATGACAGGCAAGGAATACAATATGAAAATTTGTGAGAACTGTGTTGAATCTCTGTTGCAAGCTAGGAGGCAACAGGAGATGGGTTTACAGGCAAGATATGACCAATCACATCCTCGTAAATGAACAGGAACATGTTAGAAGGGAATCAGGGTGCATTAGACCTGGAAGGGAAGGTGTGATGTTTGATTTCTGTCATGGAATGATATCACCATGGTAGAAATAAATAGTGATAGAATGTCTTTTAATGCATTATTATATTTTATTTTTTAAAAGAGCTGATATGTTCTCAGAGCAGGTGCAGCAGTCAACATGAAGACTACAATATAGATCAGATTCTGAAGCAAAAAAGAAGGATATTATTTTAATTTCTAGTCCAGTAAAGTTTCAGGAAACTACATAATTTTCTTTTTGTGGTTATTTAAGATACAGCTTCCCCTTATAATAAAGAATATATTTTATTAATTTTGACACGTTAAGTCACACACCTATGACTAATCACTAATTGAGGAATAATTTTTACAATACAAATCTCTTCACTAATTTTGCAGGGTGGCTGGAAAAGGGTAATGAAAAGATTTACCAAATCATATCCCTCCCACTGGTTCAGCATCTTGTCATTTTCAATAGGATTAAAATCCCCCAAAGTTAGGGAACATTTCTCCCCCAGCTTTAGACCAGTCTGTATAACATTTGATTTATAGTCTCACATAGCCCTTACATCACCATAGCATGAGCCTACCCTTCAGGCTGCTATTATAGGTTCCTACCTTACTTCAGTTGCAATGCTTTTACATAACTTTACTGCTTGGAAGAAATAGAAGGGTGTTATTTTTAAGCTATTTAGAGCTGCCTTGTTTGAGTGTTTATTTATAGCCAGAGGAGTTGCTTCTTGCTCAAGGAAAATGATGTTTTGAAGCAATTCTTTATACCAGGGACTGCTCATTGTATAACCGAAGAACACTGCAAAACCAAGGCCTACGTGAAGGTTTTTACCACAGATTGAGATTCAGCTTGGGTATAGTTTACAGGGCTCGCTTTTAGCCATGCAACGAAACCATACCATTACCAGTGACTAAATTGTTGGCAAATATGGAGAAACTTTAGCTGTTTGTTGCAAGAAGTCAAAGAAGTCCTAGGAAAAAGAATAGACCAGTCATGTTCGAAAAAAGACAAAAGATGTATGTGGTATTGCAGTCACATGAACAGATAGTTACTACGTGAACGGGAAAGTTTTAATATACAGGTACTAAAATGAGAGTACCTATGCAGTAATACGGTGTTTACATTAGATATTTTCAACAACACTGCGAGAAAATTTGCATAAATTACATTAGCAAATTTTCAGTTGTATTTTTTTTTTCAAAAGCTGTTCATACACTTTGAAGTAATACTACAGTTTTGCATGGGTCAACCATAAATACAAAAAATCAATAGCAAAAAATTTCCAGGAAAAATAAGTTATTTTAAGTCAATTCTGTTTGCCTTAAACCAATTCTGCAAATCCATTTCACCACCTGAGACAGGCACAGTCATGAAGACACTAAGCAAGAGAACTCATAAATATAAATGAGTTGACCTGGAAGAAATAAAAAAGTTCCCTTTTTTTCTCCAGTTCTTTTGGAGAAAAACTGTTGGCACTTGATGCAAGAGATCTTTTCCTACCATGTCAGAGATGAAGATAGCTGCAGCGTTCTTCCCCTTTCTCAATCACCAGCTAAGAAATAAATCTGTTTCCTTCAACATAAGTAGCCAATTGAAAGGGCTATTTTCTCTCTTGCATTGGCTGTATATGTGTGCATTTCATATCTACAACTTCACTGTCATTCTCCCATCCTCTTTTTTGTCCCATTTAAAGGATCTCAGAAAGGAGCAAGAGTAGTTTTATAAGGAATCTTGTCAGTCCTAATCTGTAAGGATGAAAGAACTTGGACCACTTCTGTTCTTCTTAGGCTATTTTTTTTTTTTTAATTATGAGGCAAATAAGTGTGAAAGTTTAACAAGATGTAGAGATGTAACTTAAGCAACTTCCAGAGAGATTTCCTACAGGTATTTTCTGTTAAGATATGTTTCAATAATGCAAACTGAAGAGCAAAAACCCTTTTGGCACAGTGGAATTGTCATCAAACTTGCTCAGAAATGTTCATTATTTTTAATAGATTAAGGAAGTTTGTTTTAGATGTCCTATAAATACCTAGGAAGGAGCAATTCTATCAGAAATAATACTTATTTTGATTTTGTATGCAAAACTTGAATGATTATTTTTTCTTTTTCGTATTTTTTGTTTTCTTTTAATCTATTACTTCTAACACAGGAAATAAGGCAGAGAAATAAGACTTGAGTCTTCTGAGAGAGTAGTTCTATTAGGAAAAAATGTCTCATGAAAAAAGCTTTGTTCTTTGTTCACATTTTTATACTTCACAAGGCTTCATAGTTAGCTTACTGTCAGTTGTGAATTCCTCTCACCATATTTGCTAGTAGCGTCTTTGATGTCAGAAACTGGATAAGTGTTTTTAACTTGCTAAGATGGAGAAGAATGATGGGAACAAAGCAGCAGGAATATTTCTCCTCTCTTAGATAACTTAAGCTTCTACAGAGAAATGCCCCATGAATTGCCATCTTCATCTCTGATTGTCTGACAGCTTTTCTCCTATTCTAACAATATGACAGCACGTGTGTTATACTGTGGGGTGAGAAGAGAAGCATTCCTTCCAAACCTTTCACCTGCATTTGAAGTGTTTTTATTGAACATCACAGGGGGGATTCAGACATCAGTGATCACCACCAAGAGTTCCTACGGGAAAATGACCTTCTGCAGTCCTCAGTTTTGGTGGGGTCTTTCCTTAGGCTTCTCATGATCATCTCTACTTCTTGGCTCCTCCAAAACAGGTCATCAAGATTTTCTTTCTTCTTAAACCTTCATTCCACACATCTTTTATCAATATACTACCTAAAATGTTTTGAAGACACTGTTAGTGTCTGAACTTCAACACTCAGAAACAAGTTTGTGTGCATAAGGCTCACCTAGAATCACAGAGTCATTTATGTTGGAGACCCTTAAAATAATCAAGTCTGACCACCAACTTAGCCATATTTCTGTTTGTGTCCTCCTAACTTTGCAAGTAATAAAGATGATATTTTGGTTTGTTGGGTTGGCACCCCGCATATTACATCCTTACAATAAATGGGAATTCCAACATTCCAATGAAATAGAATGAACAATTTCTTTTCTTTTGTGTAATCTACCACAACACCAAAATTTATTCAGATGAAAGACAAACCAAAAACTTTACAGAAATCTCTTTCTTATGCATAGATATCATTAAGAAGTTGATGTTTAATCCAGCAGTTAGCTTTGCACCACAACATTGTTTGTTCACTCCCCACTTTTCCTGTGGGATGGATGGGGAGAGAATCAAGAAAAGCAAAGAAGAACTTGTGGGTTGATATAGAACTTAGTAAAACAGAGAAAAAGAAAAGGGTAACGATTATGACAAATATATATATGTAAATATATATATGAATGTTTATAACAAGTAATGCTCAAGTAATTGCTCTCCACCCCTAACCAATGCCCAGATATCCCCCACAGCAATGAAAGAGAAAAAAGATGAACTCAGCCCCTTTAAAGCTCTTCCCACATGATGTCATATCATATGGAATATCTCTTTGGCTAGTTTCACTTAGCTGTCCTAATTCTATTCCCTCCCAGCTCCTGGGCCCTTTGCTGCAAATGGCCTTGGCTCTGTACAGCGCTGACTAGCAGCAACTATAAACATCAGCATGTTATCAACATTGTTTTTTTCCTAGACCCAAAACACAGCATCATACCAGACACTCTGAAGAAAACATTTTTTTCCTAGCAGAAACTAAGACAAAAGTTGTTGATCATTGATGACAAATCTTCAGTGAAAATCACTGTTTCACTTCAAGGGTCATAAAAATACTGAGTGTCCCAGTTGGCCTGGCTTTTTTTGAAATCTGTTATTCCATTTGCTGTGCACCATAGAGATTTATGACCTTTCATACCTCTTGAAGTTTCCAGAAAATTGGAAGAAATCATCTCTGTAATGCATTGTAAGTTTAGATATTTTGTCTTCAGCCATCACTGATATATACGCCTGAATTTTGTTCAAATATGAAAAAGGTTATTACACTTAGCACAATACAATTTTTATATTAATGCATATAGAAATTAAAAAAATAATAATAAATCTATTCAATTTCTTTAGAAATTAGTGAGACCAAATCCACAAAACCACAGATGCACCTATTTCATGTTAGAGAAGCTACATATTTGCATTGTGCATTTAAACAGGCACTTTCATTCTAAGCAGGATATAGCTAAACGTAACTGTTTGGCAAGATTCCCTGTCTATGGCAACACAAAAGGAAACTTGGAGTTCGGATGATTTCCACTGTTTATCTTTGGCTCTTATTTGTTTCTTCAATTACAAGGCCAAGCTCATAAAACATGAGGCACTATACTGACATCTCTGAAAACAAACAAACAAACAAACAAACAAACAAAACTATGAAGTTACCATAACACGTGTAAATAGTAGAAATAATTTTCAAGCATCCCTCAAAAAGACTCCTGTGAATCCGATTTCTATTGAACTGAACACACATCTAATAATTCACAAGCTCAAATCTCATTTCTCTGTTTTAAGACAGGATTATCACATCAAATGTGTGTTTAATTATGACATATTTTATTGATTCTGTGTTTAGGGAATGCACAGTCATGCCTCTGCTGAAGATTAATTGTTGCACAGCATCACAGGCATAAAAATTGGAGGAATTAGAGCACATCATAGATTCTTCAGGATCGAGATCTCAGGTACAGATATATCTCATAGATATGAGACTAAAGGCGTGTGCTTCAAGCATCAAGAATTTCAAATATTGCCTTGATGCTGTTCACTTCAGAGCATAAAGCTTGCTTCTGTAGAAAGGAGAGGAAAAATATTTCAGGAGTAGTGGAGATTCAGCATAAAGTGAATGTATCTCTATTAATCCCACAAATTGTAGGTTTCTTTGAAATGTGTTCTTCACTTTTAGAGAGCTTAACACTGACAGTTCTCAGTGTCAGAGAGAAAGACCATCCAGCTACATGGGTGAGTATGCACAGGAAAAACAGTTGCCAAGTGTGCATTAAATAAATCTGTCTTCAAAGAATCTGGTACAAACAGCTGAAGATGAAGCAAAATAAAAATAATAACATAGTTTAGACTAGATCAGGTGCATGGGTCTCAGCTAGTGGCAAAACACAAAATTTCCTGCTATCCTCAGTTAGTCCAGATATCCCTTTTATCCCTGCTGTGTTTTTCTCAGTAGTTGATAATGCAGGAAAAGTCCCAGCTTCTATTTTTCCTACAGCCATTCAAAATCTATTCCAGAGTGATTAGTGTTGTAAAATTTGAGGCCATGCAGAAATATCACACAGTTTCTGGTTGGGGCAGTCTGAGAGATAAATGGCTGCCCTCCTTTCCATGATGTCAGTTATTGGAGTTAATTCACAATGCAGGTTCTTGCTACAGAGTAATGAGTTTATTTATAAAGACTTGCTAAATGCTAACACAGAATTGTCAGGAATAAACCCTGTCAAAACCATCTAGTTTCTTTCTGTGACAGTATAGCAGGCCTGCCTTGTTGATAGGAGAAATACAGCACATGTCACATAAGACTTAAATAAGGCTTTTGACTCTCTCTGACACGATATTTGCATAACAGAACATAAGAATCAGAGTCTTGAGTGAAACAGCTGTAAGGTCAGTATACAGCTGATTTGCAAATGCTCCTTGACAAGAAGATGTTGTTTGTTTCTTGCCAGAATGGAAAGAGGTACCAAGAAGGATTTGATATGGGTCTGTTCTGGACTCGGTATTACACAGTATTTACTACAGGAGCTGCATATCTAGAGGGAGAATCACCTCTTTGGAAAGGAGGATTACATTTCACAGTCATCTTACAAAGCTGAAAAATGTGAAAAATGATGGTTTAATTCAAGGCAATTTAATGAAATATCAGAGAAGTGATTAACAACATGGGCTTATAATGGGAAACAACTAATCAGACACAGATGTATCCAGAAAAAAAAAGGGGGGGGTGGGGGGGGAGAGAGGAGGGAGGAAGGGGTCAGTGGGAAGGGTGGGAGGAATAAAGAATAAAGAAGAGATCCTAAAAATGTTACAGCAAAGGAAAAGAAAGTCATATGAAAAGGGGAAGGGAAAGGGAATATTCGAATATGTCAAATATTGCTAAAAAGGTGAAAGTTATGAAGTAACTTTCATAACTAGGAAGGAGCTACAAGATATTGTTTAGGAGCTTTTGGTAGCAACAGTAATGGGAGGACAGCTGGACTAGATGATCTTATAGGTCCTTTCCAACCTTGTGATTCTATGATTCTATGATTCTACAAAATGTTCTTGGTATCCATTTGGACAGGGTGGAAATATCCTCAGCTTTCAGTGAGCCAAATATGTTAGAATATAGCTTATTGGGACAGCTATAGAACCAAGATTTCCAAATCCCTTCCAGTCCCTTTTCCTTTGATTTCTATGAAATGCAAACACACTAGTTAGAATTCCTGAAAGTGAATGAAATAATGTTCAGTGAGTAATTTTATGGCTTCAGTCCCAGTCTCTTTAGAATACCCCATCTTCCAAATATTTAATTTCCCAAACTACAAAGAATAATAACAAGGACGAGTTCTGCTACCCTATTGGAATAGGGCCAATGAGAAAAAGGTAATATGTGTACTGAGCTTTATATTGATTTTGCAGAGACAAATCTAGAATATAATGTTATATGTCACTATGAAAGACAGCAATATTGATAATATGATTTGATCTTGATTTTCTGTAAACCAGAATGTTAATTTCTTTTTTTTTTTTTCTCAGAGAAATCAGGACTGAAGTCCACTGAAAAAAAAAATTACATATATCCCTGAAATGCATAAGACACAACTGAGTAGCTTTAGTCAATGTCAAATAGGCTTTGTGTTCTGTTATTGTTTTTTCCATCTTAACAACAAATACAAATTTAGGTATAAAATCAATTCTAGATTGTCATCCGTGATAGAATCAACACGTTTTTAACAACCTAATATTTTTCAATGTAGGGCTTCTCATTTAAAGATAAATGTCAACCAGTTTATTGAATATTTCACTCAATATTCATTTCATGACAGATTAAAACTTAAAGCTGATATTTTGTTTTTGGAATGTCTATGTATCTTCATTTATCCTCATTTATTTCACCCCCAAAATCATTTCCAGCTTAAGGCAAGCCTTTCTTTATCGTTAGTACAGTCTAAGTTGTCCTTCAAAAACATATTATCTATCTACTTTCTGCTTAACGTTAACTTATCAGAAGTCCAAGACAGAAGCTTCCTCTACATTTTGAAGCATATTTTATTTAAAAAAATAAATAAATAAATAGGTAATGAAGTTCAATAAGGAGCACTCTAAGAACGTATTAATCATTTAAGCAATATAATAAAATACAGTTTACTGATTCATCTTCTAAAGATATTAACTTGGCTTACATTACACTGCGTGTCTCATAGTCATTAATTCATTTATCCCCATAGGTCACACCATCCTTAGGAAAAATGTGGCTACTCACATTTCATAGGAGAACAGTAAGGGGCATAGGTGTCATCGTAGCACTGAACTGATAACTATCCAGCCATCTTGTGCGATCCATAGACCAGGCTGCAGTAGGCTACTTTACCATAAAAGGCACATGAAGACTTAGTTGTATTGTCACTGTAGCATAAGCCACAATATAGGAGATACAAGGTCTGATACAACCTTGTAGTACGACCTTTGATGTTTTTGTTAAATAAACAAGACCTGGGGTATGTAGTTCTCACAGTGAGAAGCCATGGCATCTTAGCATGGAAGAGAGAGCATCCAGTTTCCTGGAATGAGGAATGGGGGTTAACTTAATGTTACTCAACCAAAACTTATGTTCCCAGGCTAAACTCCTACCTTTTTAGCTAGAAAATGAAACTGGAACTGCCAGAGATCAATTTATCCTTTACATAGGTAACAAAATGTTGTGTCTTCTGTTCCTTTAGTTCTCAAGATAAGATAAGCACATTTTTGCACACCAGATGGGTATGAAAAACCCTTTGAAGCTCTCTTTCTTCCTAACAGAAACCAACATTACACTTCCTGCCATCAGAACATAAAATCTCATTGGTAAGAAAGAGTAATTGTCTCAGTTGCCTATTTAAACTATTTTAACTTCTGCAAATACTAAAGCCATGAATAAGAAGACTAGAATTAAGGTCTCTTTACTTCCTCAGTTGAACACTATAACCATAAGTATGCAGAATTAGCCTCCTGCTAACCATCTGGATCAGAGAGACTATAATTTAATATTCAGCACAATGTAGATCAGTTCTGAGAGCAAAGGAATGGTGGGTGCCTTGGGAACAGAACTGACAGAATTTACAGGGGCCAAGAAAATCCAGGTGGCTCTGCAATTAGTCAGCAGCAGGATTCTGAGGATCATGTTTTTGGATTTAAGCAGCAATTATTGGAATTAAAGTTTGGGAACATAGCATTGAGTGGTTTGCTGAAGGTCACAGCACATTTAATTTGTTGGAGAAAAGGGAATTGGATCTGTTTTGTCCCAGTCCCAGCACATTATCTTCGTCACTGGACCCTCATTTCTCCTTAGCTGATACTTGTCCTGTGATGTATTATCTTCTATTCTCTGCACAAATGTACATAATTTTGAAACATTCCTAAGAAAGCAAACAAGCAAACAGAGTTTTTTTAAAAAATAAATTGTTAGGAGCAACTATAGAAAGAAACTCATGACTACAAATTTGTTACCACTTAGAATTAAAGTAATTTTTATGGTCTCACATAGTCAACCCAGGTTTACATCCCTTTTCAAACAATTTCATCTCTGAAATTAAAAATAATTGTTATCATTTTTTAATTTACAAAGCATATTGAAAATTATCTAGAATTACATCTTGAAGTTGTAATATGTGCTGCAAAATATTTAATATTTTTTAAAAAGTTCAGTTAAGACTCTGCAAAGCAAATACAATACCATAAAACTAAACACAGCACCCAAGGTGTGGTCTCACCAGAGCCATAGAAGAGGACAGTCCCTTCCCTGGTTGTGCTGGATATATTATTTCTCGTGCAAGCCAGGATGCCATTGGCCTTCTTGATCACTTGGACTTGGATCCTAGCTCATGTCAGCCAGCAGCCCCTGTTCCTTTTCTGTCGGGCAACTTTCTATCCACTCTTGTCATACCAATTCACTTGAACCCAAGTTCAGCATCCAGGACTTACTCTTGGTGGATGTTGTGCAAATGATAGAGATGCCTGAACTCAAATCTTGTATTGTATGAGCCAAAATATTAGCAGATCTCAGGGGAAGATCTCTATACAGGTTTACAGCAGTAGGATGGCAGTCTCTGAGGAAAAGCACATTTTCTACTTGCTGCTTCTGAAGACAAGAGGCAGACTGTAAGACAGAGCTAACCTCCATGCAAGAGAGGAGCACTGGCCTATATCTGCATTATACCCCTTTCCACTGTGCTGCAGCCATTGGAAACATGAGATAGAGGTATTTCTTATTCTTCTTAATTTTTTTTCACATCCCCGCTTCCCCCAGTAATATGTATGTTGCCTCTGAGTACTAAATCTCATACATATCCAGTTAAATTCCAGTGCTCTTTTAAAGTGGAAATTGTTTACTTTTAACTATTGAAAACTGATTTTAAAAAAAAAATAAATAAAAACAAAACAAAAATCACCAAACCCATAAACAGCACTTGTAATTTATTGCCATTTTAATATAAGCTTCTTTGCTTCTTTTACATAACTTCTGTACTCACTGTAGCCATATCACTTGGCAGCTTTGTGGTATTCCTTTAGAAATACATAATACTGGCTTCTTCAGCTATAACACAACATGTCTAACAGGCTCCATTTAAGAGTTTTGATATCAGGAAAAAAAAAAAAAGAGAGAGAGAGAATAAAGTGCAGAATAAATACTCTGCTTCTCTGTGCTTCTTGTTTCTTGTATTTCTAGGAGGCAAATAAAACTGAGCTTTTCTTATCAAGACCTCTGTCCTATTGTGTCTCTTTAAATTTGATTTGCTGCAATGCAGTATTTTGTTTACTCACCAAGAATTGAAGTAAAGGACAGTGCTAAGTAGCTACAGACCCAGAGACTGCAGCACAGAGTCCAAATGATTATGACAGCCAGTGTTTTTTAAGGTCTCCTGTACTACGAAAAAAAGACTTAGAAAAATGAAATATTTAATGAAAGAACTAGTGTGGCTGGGGAAATAAAATAGATTTTAGGCTTCATGTGGAAGAATGAAGAAAATAGAATTTCTTTGTTAAGAAAAAGAAAGGTGAAGGTAGGTGGCAAACCCAATGCTCATACAAGGCACAGTGATTACATAAAGACTAAAGATACATAAAAGATACATAAGACATATCAATTATTTATGTTGCTACAGTTTGGATTTTATACTGATAATAGCAGCCAGGAAGATTTTTGTGATTCTTTTTCCCCTATTGCCGCATAGAACTATACAGTAGATAGATGATTAGCTCATATATTGAAGTTTCTAGCAGACCTACTTTTCAATGAACAAATTAACCAAATTATTTATCGTGAACGTCTTATGCAAATTCTTTCAAGAAAAACATACAGACACGTCTCAAAGAGTTAACTACAAAAATAGACAGTATAAATGTTCAATGGCTAAATGCACGAAAATAAAAGAAAGAGGAAATGGATGGCAAGGGAGTTCCCAAAATGATAGCAAGCAGAGTCTGTGCAAATCCCCAAACAGAAAAGAAACGTGAACTCTCTGCTTCCCCCTGTAGGAGAAGAAACAACTTTATGGAACTGACTTGCATACATTAGTTTTATTAGTAATAGTACATTGGTGTACTCCATGAGACACTTCTTTACAGTCTGCCATGCTCCATTTCACAAATCAAAAGACATAGATTATGTAAAATTATCTAATAACTAAAGATGGCAGGTCAGCCTTAACTACAGTATTCTTCACTTGGGTAGGGATCGCAAACTCAAGTTTATGGAGATATTTTTGTCTTTATTTTATTGTAAAAGAGTCAGTTTCTGTGGTTCTTATCTTGGATTTTAACGAGGATTTCATTAATTCCACTTAGATGTGACTGAAGTCTTCTCTAATCATCATTACTTATTAGTATGGTTCAAAGTATGCAATATCTTTGCTCAGATACAACAGTTCCCACATTTTTTATTGTCACTTGTTACTGAGGAGCAGCTGCAATGAACTACTGAATATCCGTAGCATGCAAGTGGATCTCAAGAGTACGAAGCCATGGAATTAGGTACAAAATTTAATGAAAAGATGAGAAAGTAACTTTATACTGTGATATATATATGAAAGATATATTAGTCTTAGGAAAAAAAAAATAAAATCTTACTCTGTCATCCTGTTCCTGTGATTACTTGCAGTGTGCCCTAAGATGACATGTAAAACTGCTACTTGATTGTGGTTATAAACTCTATTGATTATTCTAGTTATTTATAGTATTTTTAATTTAAGATCTACAATCTTTAATTGTTACTCTTAAAACAACTGTGAACAATTTCACATGCACTGCATATGAACTTTGTGAAGTTCTCTTTTACAATTTCTTCTTTTACCATAACAACTTGTTAAAATTCCTTGGGATCTACATTGGTCCATGGATAAGGTGAAAGTGTTGTTTACACACTTAGCAATCTATTTTTTAATGTTTCTTGCTTCTTTCATCTCTTTTCTTATTTTCTTATTTTGTTACTTTATTACCCCACACTGTGGGGGTTTTTTACTACTCATGATGGAAGTACATTTTGTTACTTATCACAGACATTCTGGAATATTACCAAAGTTTAAAAGGTATAAATAATTAAATTTTAATACATTTTGATCAATAACATTTTGCCCTTTAAATGAATATGTTAGTGAATTAATTGATGGATTTGAGCATTTATGGATCGATATGGATGCAACTAAACATCAGAAAGAACATCAAAAAGTTAACTTTAAATGAATATCCAAAAAACAAACTTTATGTTTGTATTGCTACTAAACAGGAACTTTGCAAAAATGCTTTTTCCACTCACAATGGCATTCATTAGTACAAAACCATAAGAAATTGTTTTCTGCTAAGAAGTTTTTCTGAAAAATTTTGAAAGTCTTAAAGACTTTAAAATTCAAAACAGGCTGCATTTATACCTCCGAAACAAAATAAAATATAATAAAACAGCAATTTTTATTCTTAAATTAATTTCCAATTTAGAATTTCAGAAGGATAAATAATTCAATGAAAGGTGAAAAAATCATGAGATTGCACAAAGAAAACAAAATGAGATGTTTTGACTGACAAACTCAAACTCTCTTGTTTTTTTCTACTGAATACTTCCTAGAGTTTTATCTCACTTTAGCACAAACTTGTTTCTGTTATCTTGAAAATTCACAACTATCTGAATGCCAAATTAGTCACAGAAATGGGCAGCTATGAAGAATGCTAATCCAATTTAAGAAGGTATCACTACATTTTGAGATAAATGAGGGAAATGGAAGTATGGCATTTATTTGTTATCAATAAGATATTTTGTGGATAAGAAGTAAGAACTGTATACCTCAGTGTCTTCTTTAGTTACACTCAGCAAGTCTTTATTTGTCTAAAAGTTGGTCGTCTCATCTAAATTCTGTCTCTGAGGAGAGGTAGCATCTACCATAAGGCAAGATTCATTATAGCTTGCATCAGGCTGAACTGTCTGTTAGACAACCTATTTCTCTCCTTCTGCTGCTCATTTAGCTTTATCCAGGTACTTATGTTTAGAAAGGAGAGGTAATATTACCTTTATTTATATAGACCTTCAGTTGTTCTTACTTTAAGTATTTCTGCATCTTACTTTTCTAGCATTGTTGGGGATGCAGAACCATCCTGCAGATGGTTAATGGAGATACATTTTCTAAGATGAATACTGATGTGTTGCTTAGGGTCAAAACTCATCTAGGTACAGAAGAGAAGCAACTAGGCATCTGATATTATAAAGAAGGTAATATCACAGTAAATTGATAAATCCAATCTTCTTCAAAGCAGATTTAGATTAATGAAGGTTATAGGAGTGAGCAAGAAGTTTAGCAAATGTTATTATTTGTGGGTTTGTCTTCAACTACAATTTGTTGTTATTAGAGAAACTAGGTGATTTAGACTGAAAACATTACTTAGCTTAAATGCCTATGAAAGGTACCTATGGAAATTTTCAAACCCCTTCAGTACAAACCTCTACCTAGAATTCCAGGCTGCCTTTAGAAGGCAACACTTCTCCTCCATCAAAGCAATGACTTTGACAGCTACACCACAAATTATTTTATAATGGGTGAAAGAATAACATTCTATGTTCTTTATGTCAAAACCTTTCTCTTCTCTTGGTCTACCCATAAGAACCACAACTTACCAAGAACATTTCAACATTTATCCTTTTTTATGCCCCCAGACTACCCATATGAACCACAAGTTAACAAGAGCACTTCCAGCATTCATCCTCTTTGTCCCTTTTCTCACTGCAAAATGGCACACAGTAATCAATATGATGATGGCAGGGGAGTTCACATCAAGTTGCATGACTGTGGGGACAGTTCATGTTTGTGAGAAGCACTGCAGTTTATGTTCCTGGCTAGGAGACTTGCACACACCCAGCTGTTTTGTGTAAGGGTTAGCTGCAGTTGCAATGAAGGTTTCCTGAGGGACACAGAAATGACATGTGGGAGATGAATGTATGACTGAAAGGGTCGTCCTGGGCTCTGTAACAAGTGAAAATATTTTCCTATTGACAGTTAAAGGGCCACAGTTCATTTGCTGCGGTGCAGCTCTCAGACCCCTCAGCAGTGCACTGTCACCACTCCTTACCTTTATCTTCTATTTATTTATAACAGAAGTACTACTGAAATTTTAGCAAGGGCAGCAACAATCAGGAGGACCAGGAATGCTGAGACAGCTGCAGCATTCAGGGAGTTTCTTGAAGCTGCCTTTTGTGTTCAAGTACAACTGCCAAAATTCCCTATACTGCTTTGGTGTGCTGACCACTTATATTGCATACAAGGAAGCAGAAAAGGGGCTTAAGATAACTGTAACTGAACGTTAAATTCTTTGTGAGTAATACAGAGTCATAGCCCTATAGCAGAGTTAAATGCTATAACATCTCCCCTTCTGGGAAACTGCTGTGTTCTGGAAACTCCAACATTTACAGCATCCATAAACCAGATATACAATTAATTTATTTCTCATGGAATTGTGCTGTGACAGAGACCTTGAATAAAATTCGTAACTTATACTGCTGCCATCTGTAACTTCAATGAAGAGCCATGAGAAAAGTTGTTCAAGATAAAATTTCTCTCAACAACGTATATCTAAGAAATCACCAGCGAAAGGGAATGAACAGTTTAATATCTTCCTTCCTTCCTTCCTTCCTTCCTTCCTTCCTTCCTTCCTTCCTTCCTTCCTTCCTTCCTTCCTTCCTTCCTTCCTTCCTTCCTTCCTTCCTTCCTTCCTTCCTTCCTTCCTTCCTTCCTTCCTTCCTTCCTTCCTTCCTTCCTTCCTTCCTTCCTTCCTTCCTTCCTTCCTTCCTTCCTTCCTTCCTTCCTTCCTTCCTTCCTTCCTTCCTTCCTTCCTTCCTTCCTTCCTTCCTTCCTTCCTTCCTTCCTTCCTTCCTTCCTTCCCTCACTCCCTCCCTTCTTTCCCTCACTCCCTCCCTTCTTTCCCTCCCTTCTTTCCCTATCTCCCTCCCACGTTCCCTTCCTCCCTCCCTGTTAGCTTCTTAAAATGTCACTTGAAAGATTTCTGGTAGAAATTTCTCAGCAGATGCCTTCCCTCTATTTATTCATAGAGATGGTGGCAGGGACTCCCATGCTTTTTATAGCTTCAGGCCAGTAGGTTTACAACCATGCTGGCTGAAGAGTGTCTGCACTGTAATTCCTATATTGTACCATGATATTTTTATTTTTATTCTTTGAAGAGTGCTTATGAAAATCACTGGAGAGTGCTTAAGGAGCGGATTAGCATTTATCTGGAATGCTTCCCTGAAAATGACATTTATAATACCAGATTTAACCCCTTGGTATTTTTAAACAGAAGTGACATTTAGCCATAAATCCTATCTGCAGCAGCCTGCAGAATCAACATATCAGGACTTGGAGGGCTTCTGCTTGGACATTATCCCTACCTCCATCTAACAAGGGCACAGGAACTAAGTAGGATCTGAGGATGGAAAGACTGGATTGTATCCAGAGATATCAGAAGCCAGTTGGAGTTAAATTGCCAGGAGGTTTTGGAGTCCTGTCCTGTTTTACCATAGAAAAACTGCATATCAAACCACACACTGTAAGTATAGTTCTTCATTTCATAATCTGCAAGAAAGGCAGCCACTCTGAGAAGGCTCCTTGTTTGCTGCTGGAAAACAATGGAGGCAGTAGCTTTCTCAAGGCTAATGAACACATCTGCCCTCAGGGGCTTTGGGAAATGTAAGTGGTACAGCAAAAGCGTTTAAGAAATCTTTCATTTATGTATTTTTACTTAGAATATTCATAAATGAAGAAATATTGCAGCTAAAAACACAAACAAACAAACAAACAAAACAGTCTTTGAGAGGACAAAATCTTTTTTATTTACTTCATCTCTAGAAAAGGGATGATGAAAAACTCTAACTTCAGTTTGCCCATTTATCAGATATCTTTTACATTCTCTCTTTTACAGGGTCTGAATTTACTTCTTGAATTTTAGAGACCAGTAGGGAAATTCTGTAAAGAGATGGTAAAAACAGAACAGTTAGATCAAGTTGCACCCTATTCTGCATAACACACAAGAGGAAAAAGCCATCAACACTTCTCTGCTACAAACAAAACAGTCACCTCAAGCAAATCACTTGCTTTGCATTCATCTTTTATTTCTTTGATGCCAGTTACATTCAAAACCAGACAGTTCATGTCCACCCACATCATGATGACCTATTGCATCCTTTTAGATGTTTTCTGACCAGTCTGACTTTCCTTTTCTACTGTTTTTATCATTTCTGCATCTGCAACCTCTTTGTGTCCTTATCACCTCCTTAGGAAAGCCCTCTAATCCCTCTACTCTTATTTTCTACAAAGTTTCATCATAATTTAGGACAGTTGGTATTTTCTTTCCAAATCACCACTCCTGGGTCAAGTTTACATGAGAAAGAGGGAGACTTTTTATACAAATTATATATATTTCTTCATGGTGAATACATAAATATTAACTTCCTGCTTGTTCAAAATCCAGGAGTAAAGATGGTGCCAATAGGGCAAGAGGGACTGGTGTTTAATTTCTGACCAGTGCCACGAGGCAGTCATACTAAATAAGCCCATGACCTAAGCTGCAAGTTCATTCTGGACAGATTTCTGCAAGATTTCCATCTTGCTCTGTCTGATAACTGACACTCTTGGGAAAGAGAGAACATTTGTTTGCAAGGTGAGGGTAACTAAACTGAAAGGGCTCAAAAAGTTGGGAGTGTTAATAGACATATATGGCACTGCAGTGAATATTAGGTCAAGAATTATGCCTTCATTTAGGAAAGGGGTGTGTTAAGCCTATAAGTCTTCAGCACTTCAGTCAAATGCACATTCCAGTAAGCAGGAAAAATTCCCTGCGGACTAAGAATTGAATTGAAACTTTGGCTGCACAGTAATTACAAATATAATTTAAAAGAAATGTGGCATCTGCTCTGGACAAGATTTTCCAGATGGTCAGTTCTTAAGTATAGAGGGACTGCTACAGCCTCCTACTTTCATTTGTATATTTTGATACCTACAGAGACATACAGAAACAGATATGAACATATATATCTATAAAAACAGGAATTATGCCAAGAAGTGAAACAATATGCAGTCCTTACAATATGTTCATCCTTCTGAAGTCATTCCTTCCAAATTAGAATAAAGATACAGCAAACTCAAAGAATCGCTAATGTTATTCTGCTTGCTCCATAGGTGAACCAAGGATATCACCTTGAGAACAGGAGTTATTGTTTGGAGAACTCAAAAAATTCCTAACATAAATACACTGGTGGAAGGAAGGTGAATTCTAGCAAGATTAGATAAATCAGAGAATTTTATTCAGTAATTTGACACTAAATGATAACTATCACTCCCAGAAGCTAAAATTCCATAATAACTGTTGTCAAAATAACTCACTCTCCTTTTGTAAGGAGTTGATTATAAAACTTTAGTAAGTGTAAATTGCCAAAATAACTAGATCAATTAAAGAAATGTTTTTCAGAAGATAAGTAGTCCATGCTATTCATATAGCACTGTCAGATTAGGAATAAGGACTGGTAGGAACAAGGTGGTTTTAAATTTCAAAGCAACACATTCAGCATTTATGAAAGTACTGTAAAAATATTCTTTCTTTTAAGAGTTTACTGTTTTGCTAGCAATGAGAAGGAAGAAGGAAGCAACTGGATTTACAAGCACACATCCCATAGACATTACTGCTTAGCATAAGTAATGTTTCCCAACAAACCTAATTTTAGATCAATAAAAATTATAAATAATTTAAATGACACAAAATAAGATTCAGAACTCTGAATTTATGATGAATTAACTCATTTTTAAACAGACCTCAAGTCAACTGACTTCACAATTTCTGTAAAGAACTGAGTCAGCAGTTTCAATTTCATACCAAGAAAATAATTTCATGCACTCCTCTGAGAGTGAAAATTCACAACTTCATTAGATATAACTATATGACTTCATTTGAACACAATAAACACAGAAAAGGACCAATTCTTGGAGTAAGGGACAAAATCCTGGAGGAAGTATCAGTATGAAAACTTTATGCCACTCAATTACAGGTAGGTTAGGGAAATCCACATCATTTAATTGCAATTTCTCCTTTCCACCCATGGTGTCTAAAATTACAGAGAGATACTGAATGAAAATTTTTTGCATCATGTTCACATTACTGTCATATGTGTTGTTCGGAAAACACAGTAGGCATTCCCAGTGAGTAATGATTGTCTGGAACAAGCAGATCTGAAAGAGCAGGTTGGTGTCTGCATTACCTGGAAAATAGTTTTAGGAACCTTTTGTAATTTTCACATATTGATAAAAGCTTCAAAGAGGAACTTAGTCATCGGAAGCTGATATTCAGTATAAAATGTAAAGTTCTCTCTTTTAAATAATATTTCAGAAAGCAAATTCAATCACTTAAATACAAATATTTTGCAATTAACTACTCAAAACAGTAATTCTTATTTCTCCATTACAGTCCCATGTATTCATACAAGATAAAAACATTTTGGTCAGCAGTATTTTTGCTGCAAATTGATTATGCAAATACATACAGATATGTTTGGGTGTGCATGTAAGTGCATAGCATAATTATACGCTCAGCATGATTTCTGCAGATTATCAGTACTTCCAACTATTTCTGTCATAATTAGTCTTTTCCATAAGATTTGGTTGGGAGGGGTGGGGAGGATGTGATGCAGTCTGACTAATGCACTGTGTTCTCAGAATGTCCTTTCACTTAAATGTCCTCATCTGCACCATTTTATGAGTGCCCCAAGGAACGCTCCTACACCCATGTGTCATTTTAGTTACATTCAAAGTACCCTTTGGGGAAGGGCAATGGGGATTTTTGCTGGAGACTTGCTTTGTTCATGACCCTGCCAGACACCACATTTTTGGAAAGCCAGAATATTTATATTCAACAGCATGTTTAGAGAACAAATCAATGTGCTTTTTCCAATATGTATGGATTTTTGACACTGTTTATTCACCATCTACTTTGACAGCATTTTCCTTGCTCTAACTTTTCCCAGACCTAAGAGAATAAAGCTCTCATAACTATTCATTACGATGCTTCAGAGCATTGGATGAGTAGCCAAAGGAAGCAGCTGCTTTTAAATTGTCTGTCATCTGCATTGAATTTCTGTAGTTTTGGGAAGTTTTTAAAATTTCTTTATGTAATAATACCATCTCCCTTTTCTAAATAAAATTTACTTCCAAACTCTCAGGTGTTTAGACAATTTTAAACCCATTTATGTGTCAGTCCATTCACTTCCTTGGCATTCAAGTGAGAGACAGCATAAAATACCAAATTCTCATGTTCCTTTGTGTTTTACAGTTTTAAAGAGACTTGCCTCAAACTCAGTGGTTTTTTACAGATTATACCCAGAAGCCAAACAGTCATATCAGCTCAGGGAACCTCCTGCAGCCCTATTGATTTCAACTCAAACAGCTTCTCTGGGTGATCTCAGTTCTTGACTCTCTACTTTTCCCATCTTCAGGTGTGCACATGAATTTTCAAAAATGAATCTTTCATCCTGAAGTAACTTTAACTGGAAAAGTTGTGATCAGCACAAACAGCTTTTCTGCTAAAATTTTTCCTTGTCAATCCAGACGGTACCTCGAGAAGCTGTGGTTGAACTTGTACCTTCTCAGTCTTGTAAACACTATAACTATTAGATGATCCAAGTTGGCATCACTTGATAGATTCAAATCAAACAAATCGTACAACTGACTGATCTTCCTGGTTGATACAGCAGCACAGTATTGTACAATTAAGGAAGATTTGTCTTCTTTTACTTCTGTTTTTTTGTTTGTATTCTAGGAAATATAAATGATATCAAGAATATAAATGATTCAATATAAATATATAAATGAATATATTAATAAAAATTGAGAGTGGCCTAGGACAAATTTTTTTTATTTTTGTAATTTTTGTTTCCTGCCAATACTCATGCATATAAGAAAAAAAAAACAAAAACAAACAAACAAAAAAAACCACTACAAAACAACAAACACAGTTACTAAAATGTTTAAGATAATGTTTACCTGGCTTCATCACATTAAGAAAATCAGCCCAAATCTTAAACAGAAAGACATTTAATATAAACCTGCATCACAACAACAATGGGAACCAGTAACCTACTCAGTACAAGGGTATCATTGTGCTGAGCATGGAGTACAGAAAAACACAAAAAGTCTGTCAGAGATGAACACTGTGGAGTTTGGGAAAACAGTTCAGCTTCCTGAACACGGTCTTCTAGTGCCAGACCCCCAGCGACACTTTAGTAGACCCATGGCAGCTGCTTCAAAAGAATGCAGGTCTCCTGCAGCTTATGGGTAAGCTAAATGCATGCCTTGCTGTGTCTCTGCTGGTATTAATACCAATATTTACATTCTGGCCTTTTATACTATGTATAGCACATAACAGAAAACATGTAGCAGAATTCTTTTCAAATGTAAACCATCTAAATTTATGTTATATGCCATGGCAGTAGCAGTCCTAGCTCCCACTACAATCTGTGGAGATCCAGCCAGTATATTTAATGAAATTAGGCAGCTGTTGAGCTCAGCCTGTACTGGATGAAAGGAACTCCCACCAGTTGCTCCTGTTTTGGATCCTGCTGTCTTTTAAAACATCCTTGAATCCACCACGTGGCTTCCAGAGAGGATACAAGCTGGAGCAGATCTGCACCACTCTTCTGAAAGAGCTGCATGCCATGCCTCTCTAGAACCTTAATCTATCCATAAAATCTTAAATAATAATAATAATAATAATAATATAATAAAATAAAGCACTGAAAAACAATGCCTATGCAGCAATGTCCTTTACAAGATAAATAAAGCTTTTGGAATATGTCACTGCATTGCTTTTTTTCTGACTAATCGGGGTTATTTTAAAATCTCTCAGTCTTTTTACTGTCAGTGCCACCTGATTGTTTCATTGGGCTTCCATTATAGTAGTTTATTCCTTATTGCATTTTAACCTTCCATCAACCTGGTTATTCATAGACTCCTACACACAGAAGGATCTAATATTAGTAATACATTCAGAAGCACTAACAGAATTTTCCTGATTTTGCTGGGTTCCAAAGCAGATGAACATGTATTGATCATAGAAGAGAGGCAGTATATAAAGTGTTGATTAAAATACAATTGTTGAAATAAGTTTTTAAACTTTAGAAATCTAGTCTGGTTCCAAATATCACTATACAGAACAGGAATAATTGAAATACACTTTTTCTTAAAAAAAAAAAAATATATATATATATATATATGTATATATGTATATATATATATATATTTATATATATATATTCTTTAGTCACATATTTAATTATTACTAAATTTCATTGTTATTTTGAGAGGTTGAAAATTGCTTGCAATCTTTATTTCATCTATTAATTGAGCAGAAAGCTTACATTGCTGAGTAAAGATTGGTTATACAGCTAAAATTACTCAGGTAATTTTAATGAAGATAATATCACATTGGCAGTTGACATGCAGATTGATGAAGCCATAAAGGGAGTTTATTGCAAATGGCAACCTTTTCCTTTTGACCTTTATACCCATTTATATGACAACTCCAAATTTACCTTTATCTAATATGCTGCACGTTTAATAAAAGTAAATAGGTCATGACACGAGATGACTGCAAGACATTCCACAAAAGTTTAATGACATTACTTTAGGAGTTGGCTGAGATAAAAATCACATTTTCACTAATTTTACTGTAACAGACAAGATGTAATTATGAGAAAATCTACTACAGTTTCTGATAACAAAACAAACAAACAAACAAAATAGAGCATCATTATATTTCTGCATTGGCTTTTACTTGGTGTGATCTGTTTGGTTTTGTTTAACATTAAATACCCTGTAAAAGTACCATGTTTACTGGTTGACCCGGCATCAATTGATTCAAGCTATTGCTTCCAATTCAAAATAGTAGATAATTAGTGTCAGTTGCTGTTAAGAAATACCTTCAGGTTCACCCATTAAATGTAAATACTGGCTATTTCTCTAGCAAAAATGCCTTTAAAAATATTCAGGATAAACAAACAGAACAACCAGAAGTGTAGGTATATCGCATTGCTGAAACCTGAGCTGATTTAAGCTATTCAGACGGAAATCTACATCTTTGCTTAAATATTGCAGCAATATGAAGACTGACAATAACACCAATTTTTTGCAAAAATATCACCATTATCTCTGGAGTCTGAACATGCAAACAAATAAGTAAATAAGTGAGCAAAGTAAATTAGTATGCAGGTTTTTCTGTGAGAAATAATTTAGCTCAATATACATTTGCTATTATTTGCTCTATGTCAAAGAATTCCAGTGCCTAAAGGAAAAAAGAAAGAGGTAACATGACAGACAACATCGTGAGCCATACGGTCTGCACAAGCCATGAAAGTTAAACTGAGATCTGTTCCGGTAATGGAGGCTTAAAAGAAGTTATGTACTAAATTTTCAGGTGCCTTCAAAATAAGCTGAATTATTTTGTGACTGGAACAATCTGAATACACCACGAAAATCTACAAAGATGTGCACAGAATAATGTATAGTGTCCTAATACATTTTGTACAACCTCTTTTCTCAGTTCTGTAGTCAGTGAACTTCTGTTGCACTTTCATTGGTACGCTTGACTTATCTATTGGGATTCAGGTTTTTTAACAAAAGATAGGACATCCTTTGTGGTCTGTGACATCTTTTTCTAGATGAATTGTGCAGGATTCAGTGGTTCAAATGCAGATGTCTTTAATGTAAAGTTCTGTGTCTGAGCTCCTTCAGGAGGGAAATGGCCTTCTAGAGAATCACTTATTCTAAGTGAAGCATTTAAATTGATCAGGTGAATTGGAGAGAATAGTCTTCCCCTCTTAGTTAATTACAAAGAGAAGCTAGACTACTCTGGTTCAAACATTGTAAATGTTTGTTTAAAAGGCAGATGAGTTCAATCACATCCATAGTGCCTGACATCTTAATGTAACCATGAATAGTGTTCTTACATAAAGCTCTTTCAAGATGTTACTTGTTTGTTTAGCTTACATGAGTACATTGCATCGTGTGTAATACCAGGCTCTATGTTAAGATAAGGCAGTAGTGACCCTCTTCAATCCCATAAGACCATTTTATCCTATGAAATTCTCCTTTGTAGTCAGTCTTCTGAAAAATAATGCATAATAATGATGTATACCCATGCTCAGATAAATTCTCTTTCTGTGGGTCATAAAGCACTGTCAAATACTATTACTCTCAACTGTCAATACAAGGAATTAGGTACTTATCTTTGGCAAATCAACTAGTTAGGAGCGTGATCCCTATCATTATCATTACAAGAATACATATTTCAGGTAAATAATAAATGTAGTCTGCTCTCAATTTTAGAATAAGATGGATTAGATTTCTATTGGAGTTCATAAAACTGGTCTCAGGGTGCATCTTGAAAACGAGATATCTTACAATAATATAAACACCAAGTGAAACTATGAATTCTTGGGCTATGGCTCAGAGAGACCTTGACAGCAAAAACAGAATTTACAGAGATTTGTGAAAAACTGTCAAAAGTTGAAAGCAAAATATTTGAAAAGGATTAGGTGGCAACACGGAAAAGTTGTTTTCATAGATGCCACGTACAGTAGTAATCGATTTCATTGCAAATTATCTGAAAGTGTACCAAATATATATATAGACATTGCAGTATCTATATCAGATCTCAACTGCTAAGTTCCCATAGGGCTGGGGAAGCAGAAAGAAGGAAGTATTTCTGGGGCAAATCTGTCTTGTCTCTAAACAGACATCCAAAATAAGTCAAAGGAATCTCTGCCTGGAAGGATGATAAGCTCGGATATCTAAGTCGCTGATATCTAAAGTTAAGCAAGATAAATTCAACCTTTCAGTATTTCTTTAAACCTCACTTGGCATCAAAGGGTTGGATAAAGAATATCCTCTTTATAACTTTTGTAGACACCTTCTGTGCTGTGACCTATTCCTTTGGGCCCTGTTGTGCTTTCTTTGGCAGTGAAGGGAATATCTGAACTTATGAACTTGTATTTTTGGAGAAGTGGTCAGTTCTAGTTTGAGGTTTGTGGTTTTGTTTTGTTTGAATATGGGTTGATTAAAAAGGCTTTTTTGCTTTTTGTGGAGAGTTTTGAAAAAATAACGGTTTCATAATGTGGAGTTATCAGTGTCACAATTAATTTGGAGTGAACAGATGGGCATTCAAATTCAAATAACGAATGTTATATGGATCAGTGCTCATATAATTAGTTGTGTATCAGTGACAGGACATTAGGTCACTGGGTAATTTTGTTGTCTGCCAGATGATTTGCCTGCATTCAGAATGAACATCAATCAGAAACCACATTATATTCTGTGAAGAGGTATAGAAAAACTCCAGTTTTCAGCTGATGTTTTAGTTGCAGATGTAATCTTCTGTATTGGTCTCTAGCAGTTGTAACAAAGAAATTTTAACTCCATGAGGTTTTGGATACTCATACATGGCTGGGACAGAATCACAGAGAAGTTTCTCTTTATCAAAGAACAGTGCTCTCTTCACAAATACTGTTTTAAGGAACTGTGCTCTTCTCATCTCAGATGCCCGTTGTCATCTTTTCTATAACATGTGACAACCATAGAAAAGAAAAACATAGTAAGGGGTGTTTCTTAATTTCAACTGTGAAATTAAGAAAGTAAGACAGTTATGGTATTTTGTGTTTACCATTCACTAGGTTTTTCCTGAGCCATCAATTTAATGCTGATTTAAATATATATTTATATGATCAATATACAAATTCCTCTCATTATCTTCTGGTCTCCATTTCTTTTTCAGAAAAGCTTTGATTTTAATCAATTGTAATAGTATAATTGTTGTTCAAATTTTCACTTGGAAGCATGACATTAGGTTCATTTATCTTGCTCTGTCATTAAGCCTTGCCAATGTCAGAAAGCAGGTCAGTGATATCCAGATGGATCCACAAGCACTAAAGCATTTTCTTGAATAGTTTCCCCACGTCTCCAGTATTATCATGGGAAAAGGAAAGTCAGAAAGCAGGTGAATAACGGAATGATTTTTAAGTAAGGGAAGATGATGTGGTACAGATTCTTAGAAGAAGCTCTGTCATGTGGATTGCCAGGTACTCTACTCTTCCACAACAGTCATCAAAAAATTAAAATTACATGAAACTCAGCAAGCCAGCATGTAACCAAGCTCCATTTTTTAATCTTTCTTTCATTATCCATTCCACTTTGCTGCATCAGTTTATCAATCCCCATCTTCCACCTTCACTCAGACCTAGCCAGCTCTTGTCTGAAAGTTGAATTTTTACCCAGATTAATTTGGTAAAAGGTAAAATGGAATGGTAAAATTACAAAATGGGCACTGATCTTCTGAGGTTTTAGGTCTTCAACCATGGCTACCAGATCACTTAACTAACTTGGAGAGTTAGGGTTGATCTCCTTCAGATATAGTTTGAGAGTAAGTATTTGCAAATACATATTGTGACTCAAATATTCTGGTATTGAGATGGCGAATATCTTCAAAAAAAGTGAAACATAAAGCTGAAAAAGCAGACTCCTGTACTCTTCTCCCTTTGTCCAAGATTCTGGGAAATTCATTCATTAATAGTCTACTCTACACAGTCACAGAACAGACTGCACTGCCCATTTGTTCCTTTGACTACATTTCTTCCAAGAACTTTCAAACTTTGCACCATCATACTTTAAAAGTATGAACAAATCTTTGCCTGGTTGCAGCCCTGGGCTTCAGTATCAGAATATCATGTAGGTTGTGCCATTAGTAATCAGAAATAGCTCAAGTGGTCACTTCAGATAATTTGAAAAGCTCTTAATCCCCATGTAAACTTTAAACAAAATACTCCTCTTTGTACTCCTATAGAAGCAATATACTGTACCAGTACAGGATCTTTTACAAACAAGTCTACCGTTCATATTGTGCAGTCTACCATAACAGCAGGCCTGCTCTGTAGAACATCTCCTTCATAAAATCCTCATTTTTATTTTGACCTTTTTTTGCCATCATACTATACAGTCTCCATCTTGCTCCCTAAAAAATTATATATAATGAAGTAGAATACAATTTCAATTATACCGTGTTGTGTTAAGTTTCTAGTGGTACCGCATTCAGTGAGGTGCTATATTCACTATTAGGCTACCCAGTCCCTGTGGTTATCCAGCGACTGATAGGTTATCAAGCCAAATGTCTGACCAAGAAATAAACTTGTTTTCACATTTTATTGACTTCTGTTTGAAATCAGTCATCATTTGAAAATGTTACATGGAAACACTAAAGAGTCATGGAAAGACCAAATTCTCAAAGTAAAAACAGGCATCAACCAGGTTCCCTTTGTCTCACAAAGCTGCTTACTCCAGTTACTGTACTGCCTTGACCCTGCTGGATCCACACGTTTTACTACAGCCACTGAGTGGGAATCTCTGCAGCAGTCACTGGTCTCAGCACCCAAATTTTATTAGGATAACCTCTACTGAATTCAGTGGGAGGTTGATGCTGTAAATGTTTACAGTGTCTGCCCTTCTTTCTTTTCATCCCCAAGATTTCAATCGCATAACTGTAAAAACTTGCTAATGCACAGATTAGATGAGGAGAAAAAAGCTCTAAAAGAATAGTACCTTCTCACAACCTGGTCTTTATGCTAGTTCTTCACAAGCCTAGACCTGATAACTGCGTGTTCTGATCGAGAAGCAGCAAATGAACACATTGCAAAGAAGCAGGACTAGCTAAACTAGGAATGAATAAAAGCTTCCTCACAGTGAAGAAATCTGGAGAAGCCAACTGAACACAAAAGATAACTTTCTTGTTATCATATTTGGAATATGATTGCTTTTTCAGATTGAAAGAAAAAGCAAAGCAGGCATAGTTGAGGATGGAAAGCTGAGCAATGAAGGAACTACAAGTATGGAACAAAACCTTTTTTCTTTTGTTTTGTTTTTTCTTTTGAAGCAAAATGAAGGAAAATGAATGAAAATATTGTTTAGTATTTTTCTTTATTCCAAGATCTATGACTGCTCTGTCTCACAGTGGCCCTGTTTCTGTGAGATTCAAAGAGGGGAAAAAAAAAAAACAACCTAAAATATTCCTTGGGTTTTGGATCAGTTTTTTGGCTCCTTTCCACTGCTGAGGAAGCCTAAGCTTGTCAGAGTGAGATCTGATCTCAGTGAGGACTCCTGCTGTGGCTGTGCAGGGGAGTGAACATGCTGCTTACAGCTCCAAATCTCTGTTCTGATCCTTGTTGTAGCTTGCCAGGCACAGACCCCTAAAGCAGAAGAAACAAGGGTAGGCTGAGTGAGAGCAATTTAGTAAATGTTTGAAGGGAATTGTTCTTTAACTTTTTCTCACTGTTACAAGTACACCATTACCTCTTGAACACGGTAAGAAACTTACAGAAAAACACTATCACATAAAATGTGACATATTTTCTGAGTCATGTTTCCCAGGAGTATTCTTGAGCGTGTGCGATTGATGCTCATGGCTGTATTTAAAGTGTTCAGCAGAGCTACCTGCCGTGCAAAGCTCTTGTTATTCACTTGCCAGCTTATGCAGCTCTGTAAGTAATAACACCACGGTCCCTTAGGACACTGAGAATCTCCAGTCTATTACTTTGCAGAAGCTCCACCTCTGTTGTCTGAAAGAAGGAAATTGGTGACAGTTTCAGAACTGTTATGGGGAAAGAGGAAAGCTACTGGCCTTGTTAGACATCTGGTCTGCACTACTTAAATTGATCAAAACATCTTTGATTCTTTCATCAAATATGAAAGAAAATAATGTATTCCCTGCCCCTTTCCTTGTAGTTGTTGTGGATGCCTCTCAAGACTAGCAGAATGAGGCTGGGTTATTCCACATTATCTGCAGGAGCACTGGGGAAACTGCAAATCTGTGCTGTGATGGCAATTTTCTTCAAGTCTATTTGTTTGAGAATTTCCTTCCATGAGCACAGCTAGAGTAAACCTATTTACTCCCAAACCCTGGGAGACTACTCAGTGTAAAGGAATCAGATCCCTGGCGGGTACAAGACTGTCATCTGTAAATAGGCATTTTCCACCTTCTCCCTCTACCTTTCATGAATCATCACTGCCTCCATGTTCACTGCATGTCCCTCCACCTGAGGGGCACAACTGCCTGTGGTAGTGCTGTAGCATGGAGTGCGGGATGGAGGAGGCAGAGTAGCAGAAAGCTGTATGTTTTAGCTCATGTCTTTTTCATGAACTATAGACTGAACTTTTCAAATAGCAGCGATCAGTCATAGAGAAAGAAGGATGAAGGGAACAGAAAACTTCTATGCCCTTCATCTGCAGAGTGGTTTGTCTGCTCCCATGGAATATGCCCCAGTAGCATTATGTAGATAAATTAAACTTGAAGCAATAAATATTGTCTGTTTGTTTATTAATTTTGACAGTTTTCCCTACAGATTGGTTATTACTGATCTTCAGCTACACGGCAAAATTAATTGGAAGAGTTGGCACACACTTTCCAGTATGACCTCTGAGACTTTTCCTGTAAGGACTTAAGCCATTCCTCAGAATAGCTTTGCAGTTTGTGACTCTAAGTGTGCTGGTAATTACTGGAAACTTGTTCTAATGGGTTCCTGAAGGAAGAACAAAACCACAGACATGCAGCTGTGCTGCACATTGCCTGCCCCAAGGCTCTCCTTAGGTCGCTGCACAAATTTACACTGTATGGCCACTCAGCTGAAATGCTGCTAGCTTGCAATGTACTTTAATGCTAAGGCTCTCAGAATTAGAAATTAGAACTGAAATTAGAACACACCAAAATATATATCTTTGCAGTGGGAAAACTTGTTTGAGAAACAAAACTCTCCCACAACAACTGTCCTCTTTGATTTTGAGGAACACATTAACAAAGCACGCTCTTCGCCTCTGTACTGAGCTCTCTCCATTTGCTCAATCACTTCCTGATCATTCATTCTGTGTTTTTGTCACTGCATTTGCTGAGCTAAAATAATGTTTACAGATATTTATATTAACCAAACCACATGTGTTAAGGGTACTTTTTCAATGCACTGGGTGAGAAAAGGTCATGATATTAGCTGACTCCAATAATAGAGGTGTGCAGTGCGATTTGTTGGCAGGTGACATTTCTGAAACCTTTCTTGCTCTGGCATATTGTTACATGCCCTGCACCATAGTGTTCCCTGTGCTACAATTCATCACTCAAACAGGTCAATGCAGCTCCTGACATTTGGAGCTACTTTCCTTTATTCCACAGGTTCATTGATTTGTTTGCATTCTTCTAACCTCAGGAAACCATCCTTCCCTCTTTGCTACGTCTTCATTTCTCTCCCTCATATTGTGATCCTCTTCCAATATTTTAATTTCATAATTTGCTTACTAATACATTTTATACACAAAAAGCAATAGAAGAAGGAATAAGTGCTTTGCTGTTGTACTGTTTTCTTCTTTTTTTTTTTTTTTTTGCTTGAACCATCAGTTCTGTCTAGCTGGCAGATTCCATTGCTATTATACTATTATATTATCCTGCATACAACCAGCTAATCTTTATATATATATATATATATATTTATTTCTTAAATATAAAGGGTAGCAAATTAGTCCCCAACTTGTTCATAGACTCAGATAATCGGCATAAATTCAGCAGCTGAATCAGGGCAGAGCTGGAGAAAGATCTGACTGAGTGGAGAGTGCTCTCATAGAATACGGATGGGGAAATTCTAGGGAAAACTAGCAGAAATAGGAGATTTATAGGAGATGGAGTTCTGTTGTATTATCCTTTCATAATTCACAGAGATGGTGAATCAAAAATAACCTGCAATCACACATCTAAAAATATATCAATTTATTAAATTTGGTTACTCAAAAGGCAGTGCAAAGATAACTTTAGTGATAATTATGAACTTGATGCCATCTTGTTTTAAATGGAAATTGATGAATATTTTCCATTGAGTTAAAAGTCTTTTCCAACCTACTTATCCAAGACAAGAAAAATAAAATTTATTTGTTTTAAAAAAGAAATGAGGTGAAAACTGAATAAACTTTACGGTTGTGATGGTATCTCTGTCCATTCCCCCACATGCCCTGGCCAGCTGACACAACACACAGCTTCTGCACATCTCCAAGGGAAGTCGTGCACCAGGGCAATCTAATGCATCTTGAAATAACTCCTGAAGCGGTCAGTACTGATGGCTGCAACCTCTTCAGAACATCACAACATTTCAACAAGGAAATATTTAAAAGGAAAGGAGATTCATCACCAAACTCTAACAGGAAACTGAGGCGTAGGTAAAAAAATGGTAAGCATTTCCCTAAACTGCTCTCACACTGACCATTCTCAGTTTGCTCTGAAGACTGCAGACGCTCAGTATTTAGCTCTACTTGCAGGAACTGCTCACATACTGGTAGATGTTAGCTCTTCGGTACTGTCACGTCTATCCTCTGTACATACAGAGTTGTGCATCAATCTCAGCTTTACCTACGTGTACAGACTAAAAACTGCAACAAATTACAACTTTTCTTCTTGACATTTTGGCTGTATATATCCACATGCATTCTGCTAACCATATTCCAGTGTTTCATAACATACACACAGACTCTACTCTTGGTTTGAGGTAAACTCATTTTTCTTATTTTCCTGCTCAGAATGTGAACTATATGGGGAACTTTTGTTATGACTAAAAATGATATAAAAGGTTACATACAAAATGGCTGCCAATTTTTTTTCCAACAAAGCCAGTAATTATTTTTTTTTTTTTTAGCTTTAGATTCAAGAACAATGGAATGAGAATTGTATCTCACAAAAGCACTTTGCATCTTGATGTGTGTGAGCAGAGAATGAGAATTAATGGGCCATAGCAGTATGCTCATTCCAAAGATCCAACCAAATAAATAATCCTCCACGCTTTCATAAGCCACCTGCTTAAATGCTACCCCAAAATAAAGCACCAAGCAGTGAAAGTGAGGCTGATAACATAAGGAAAATAACTTATTTCATTGAAATAAGTGTCTTCTTCAAGTCCTACTTTGGAAATGCAGCAGCAAGCCTCATATACCCACATCTCCTTAGTACAGTCACAGTTAGCAGCCCTAAAGACAGTAGCTGCACCATTCAATCAAAATTGTCATTTCTTCCTTGCTGTAATAAATAAATTTGCTGTCACACTGTTCTGGAAAATATATATATAGATAAATATGCATATATGTATACACATATTTATATATACATTTATATATATATATTATACTATGAGATCAGAGTAAGGGAATGAACTTCTCAAGGACTGTATAGAAAAGTGCTGAACTGAACTGCATGTTTGCTTCTGTTCTTTAATCCCAAAGTCATTTTTGCACAGTCTTAACTTTCTTTTCAGATATATTAGACTGGCAGTCATGCTGACCTGTAACTGTTATCTACCGCTTTCCCTGTATTTTCATATTCTATAATAAATCATAGCAGAAGGGATCAAGAAACCAAATCTCCGCCATCTGAGGTAATAATAAGTAAGTACACCATAATGGTATTTTATTGCTTGCCATTTGTACAGCAGCCACCATCTCCATGGGCATTTTACAAACAAAACATGACAGGAATAACCTTTTCAGTGATAGCCACACTCAAGTTTTGGGCTGCAGCAAGTCTGAAAGTTGGCATAAGTTTTTTTTCCCCATGTCCTCCTCCCTCACAAAGTGGCACTTTGTTGGTACCAAGTTTCCCAGTAAGAAATCCACTTTAAGAAACCCCAGACTAGTGTGGTGCCCATAAACACTGATCAGTGCTCTCCTTTTGCCTCCTGTCCCCAGGCAAAAGGCAAAAAACAATTCAAAAGATCTTGTGGACCACACGGAAACATCCACTGAAACAGATCTTGCAGAGAAGCCAGCAGTTGGAACACACCAAACCAGAGTGAAAAAGGAGGGTCATCAGAAAATATAAATTACCCTTTGCCCTAGGAACAAGCTGCTGTTGCTTAACTTGTAGGTGCTGTGCTGTGCATACTTAATTTCCCTTGCAAATATTTATAGTACCTTTTTGCTTATATTACACTATATATATATCAAGAAAACTTTTCATGCTATGAAAAAAAAAAAAAAAAAAAAAAAAAGCAAAAATATCTCAGGATGAAATTCACTCCGAGAAGCAAGGGGCAAAGGCATGACATCAGCTGAGCAAGATTCAGTAAGAATGTCCTAAAGCTTATGGGCACAATCTTCTCCACTGCAAAGAGAAAAAGAATGTGTTAGTGGGAGAGAGAACCCCACACAACAAATCCTGCTGAGCTGTGGGCTTTGTTAGCTTCAGCTCATTGTAATAATACTGCTGGGTGGCTCTCTGTGGCTCAAAACATTAGCAAAGCAAGTTAACTTCTATCTGGAATGTGCTGCTGGAGCCAAAGAGAATGGGCTGTCCTCCAGGCAGGAATCTAGCTAGTTGTAGGAGAATGAGTCCTGTCACTTGCTTGGAAAGCTTCTGTGAAATGTTCTGTGAAATGTTCTGTATATGCAGAAATGTGGAAAACTGGAGGAAAAAATGTGTTATTAAAAAAAAAAGAAAATCTACAGTAAAAATCCAGGCAAAAGGCACATTCATATGCAGCAAATGAAGGGGAAGAAATATTTGTAGAGAAAATACACTTTTTAAATGTTTTTCCTGATAAAGGAAATTTAGAATTTATCTTCACTACATTTCTGACTAATGACACATCTGTATTATGGGAAGTTGGTTACAGTTGTGTGATTAAATAAATAGTGGCAAATCAGCCTTTCTCAAGCTATTTTTTTTTCTTAGCATATGTAATATTCTTAGTCTGTACACATATACTGTAAATACAAATTAAGAAAAACAAGTTTCCTATCACCACTTACAGTAAAGCCTACACCTTCCAAAGAAGGTTGCAGATAGAGACACTATAATAATTTATAAGATTAATTGAAAAGATGAACGCCTCATTCTGAAACTAGCAAATTCTGCATGTACACGTGTACCTGTTTGCTTGTGATGTAAATTCTCCTTCCAAAGTTAGCCAATGGAAAAAGGAACCAGAAAGATCTTACCACTGCATTCTTCAGAATAAACTAGGAAGCAAATATACCACAGGCTTTAAGAGCCATTCCATGTAGTCTTCAGACAGTGGAGAATATTCATGCACTCTGCAAGCACATACCTTTGGTGCCCAGGTTCCCTCTACAGTCAGCAGAGAGAAGTGTGGATTAGCAATTAAAGCTCTTAGATTGGAAACCTTCCCGCTGCTAAACTGAGACACCCTGATATGCTTTCTGAAGACCATTTCCTCTCTGTTGACTAGCTTCAGCTTCCACTTAAGTATCTTACCAATTTAGGTATTTGATGTTACAGGTTTCAAGAACTTAATGGTCAGATACGAGAAGAAAAAAACCACCACCGAAAAACACAAATAGCAAAATAATAAAAAGACATAGTCTAAATTTGGTTACTCATATCCATAAATCTGATTGAAGAGAACACCTCCTCAATTCTTACATGATTTAGAGAAGATTTCACCAGCTACAAGCCAGTCTGTCTCCAAATGTCTCAGAATCCATTATTTAATTCCTACTCATGTCCATGACTGCTAAACACCAATGATTAAAAAAACATATAAAAGGAAGCACTCTGAAGGAAATGTGATGTGAAATTAAGTCTTTGTGTAGCATATGAGGTTATTCAAAATGTTATTAAAGCTGAACTATTTTTTTCAATTGGTCCGTAAATACCTGTTCTTCTCATATAGTACTTGAATGCACTCAGTAGGTAACTGATAAGTAAAGGGAGATATATGCACAAATCCCTCCTTAAAGAAAGGAAATTCATATGCAGTCCCCAAACAATTGCCCCACCACAGTGTGGCAGCCTTGATAGTCATCATCTCTTTCGTTTCACTATTTTTTCCCTCTTCAGTTCCTGCAGTAAAGTCTGGAAAATGTGTTTATATTATAAATATACAAAGAAATATTTGGAGATACATTCGCTGTTTTGTTTTTCAAAGCATAGCATCCAAATGAATTTTGTATCTTATTGGATTACATACAAATAGTTTCTCATAGACATGATATGAAAAACATCTCTTTGGGAATAACTGGAAACAATCTGTTATATATATTTAATAGCAGGATTTAACATTTCAAGAAAACCATCTTTATTGACTTTTGGAGCTTTGTTGCATTCCTCAAGGAAATGTTATTCTCCAAGAAGCAGTACTGCATTAATGTATTTGCATTTCATACAGTCATAGTATGGTGGGGTTTTCTTTTCATGTGGCAAATGATTTTCTTCAGAAAAACTGGAATTGAAAGAATGAGTTGACAGTGAATTAATACTTTACTTTCTTCTGAAATTAATGCATACATTTTCCAGAACTATTTAGACTTGATACCCTCAAAATGATTGAGGGTCATATAGATACAGAGTCAAGAATCCCATGAATGTTGAGTTCTGCTAGGATAATCTGCCACGTGGCTATAAGCAGATTTCTCTGTTCTCTTATTTTCCACCTGTGGAAATTTATTTTCCATACTCGATATTGTTGAACGGGTTGCTACAAAATATGATAGCAACAAACCATTGGTTACTATTATGCTTACTTATTAGAAATGTGCTCTTGTAATTCGTAATTTAAATATTAACTCAAAAATTTCATGTAAATATCTCAACAACTGAAGAATGAAATATTGAAATTATCTAAGAAATTTTATCTCAGGTGCCACTTAAGATATTTTCCCAAGTATTTAGACTTTTTTGAGATCAAATTTTGACAAAATTCATTGATTGATTTTTTTTTAGTCTCTTTTTAAACAGAATTTCAGTTCCTAATTCTCCCTTTAAGGGCTGAGAAACTATTTGAGAGATAAGAGTGGATGAGAAACAAATGGAAACTGACCTTAAAGATCCTGGTGGAGGATTTCCTATCACAAGGGCAAAAGTAATTACAACTCTGCTCTATATGCATTAGCAAATTAAATATTCAGTCCATGAATACACAGTGGAACATCCCACAGAGGTGCTTATTCAATTACAGCTGACAGCAGCCAGGGCTTCAAACCAAACCAATCTAAGGGATGTGTTCCCACCATTAGTGTGGTCACAGAGAAGCCATATGTAACTCTTAGCACAAACAGCTAGCAAGAGCAGCAGCAGCATCGACCCAGCTCAGCCTGTTCCTATCACCTCTACTAAGAAAATGCAATAGCGTTACAAAACCAGCTAACATTAGCAACACCACAGTAAGAACAAGGCATAAAACTGGATGAAAAGAAGCAGCATTATATCTCAGTACTACTTCTGCATCATTATGTCAACAAAATTTGTTTAACCTTGGTAAATGGATTTTACTGGAGCACCACTAGCAGCCTGGATTTCAGTTTTCTATGCAATAATATTAATGAGCTATCAAAATGCTAGTGACATTTAAAATACCAACAGCTTTCGCTGTTAGCACCAGATTGGATAGTTTCTGTGTTACTGGAAAGAGGACATAGACTAATCATGATAAATAGTAGGAAATAGGAGTGTAGCAGTGTTTAATTTGAATTTAGGGTTGTTAATCTTCATTATTTTGCCTGTCTCAAAGTCTCTTTAGAAAACGTTCCTTTTATTTTAGATGCTAAAAAGGACTTTTCAGTTTCAAATATATTAAGCTCAGTAGTTTTTCCCTTTTATAGGTATTAAGAGTATTAAGAGTATTAAGCATTAAGAGTAGTCTCAAGCCCACCATATAAATAAGTGTCGCTAGTTTGATGTTTCCTTAATCCTTTATCTCTGAATTGCAAGATGTAAAAAAAATTATTTAGTGTTCCTTGTATAAACAAAAACATATAAATTTTAAAATAGTATAAATTAGACAGCACTGAGGGGAGCTGAGATAAATTTATTTCTAATGGTAACTGAGAGTTTTCCCAACAAACTCCCTGAAAGAGTCTCTTTCACAGAAACACTGCAAGAAATCAGGATAGTAGCATAATAGGGCAACTGACAGGTACCCAGAAGAAAACCTCTAAATATTTGAGTTCTTCTCTTGACTTGGGTGTAACTTCTTTTTACATTAAAGGGAAATGAACTTCTGTGTTGCTTTTTCTGCCAGTAAAAAGTTGGATGGAAGAAAACTAACTGAACTATTGTATGCCCCCATCGTGCATTATGTATGTTGTGCTGCAGAAAACACACTCTTGGTGAAGCAGAGAAAAAGTACAAGTAAGCAATCACAAAATCACATAAGTAGACTAAGACATAGCTTGGATTGTTGCCAAGAAACTTCAGTACCCAGCTCTGTGTTTGCAATGCATTCATCCACACTTTACGCTCAGATAAATTTCTGCCTGCTGATTTAACAGCCACAACCATATCTGAGCTTTGCATGAAGAAATCAGCCTTACAGATAGGGAAAGTCTTTCTGAAGTGGAGCTGCAGTATAACATACAAGACCAACAGTTCTGGAGGTTTTCTAGAATTTCCCAAGGATCTTGAAGAGGTAGATTTCGGTGTGAGATTGTGGTGCTGCCAGCACAGAGGCAGCTACACCAGCTCTTGGGCAGAGATGGAAAAGGTTCTCAGCTAGGTATAAAAAGAGATGTGGGGATGAAAAGACAGACTGTAATTACAGGACAGAAGAAATAGCTCTCTTACCCAGTCCCAGAAACAAAAATCTAGTTTTCAAGATTTTTATTTCCCAGGAAAGTAACGAGCAGAGACTGCTTCTATGAGATTTCCATGTTACACATACACATACGTATATACAGATTCCCTTCGAGCTAAACTCTTTATTTCAGAAGAATCAGCTAGACTCCCAAAGAATCCAATCATTCTGTAGCCATAAAAATGATCTGCACAATCTCTATCTTCAAACTTATGTTTCTACTGTGATAAATAAGAGGATTTTTCTAAGAAATCTCAGGCAAACAAAATCAAGCCCTCAAGGCACAACTTTCTTCTGAAAGGGAGAACTGCCTGATGTTCTCAAATGCTCTTCTGAATTACATATATATACATATACACACACACACACACACACACACACACACATATATACACATGTAATTCAGGATGTTTAAATTGACAGAGGTAAAAAATCCCAAATGAGAATAAAGATTTTCCTGGGCAAAATTTCCACCATTTCTAAGCAGTGGGATCACAGAGGCCCAGAATCCAGGAAGACAGGGACTGGATTTTCTCTTTAAATGCTGTGTCCTGCATCCAATCAAATTACCCATGCAGTACAATTTTATTAATTGAATAGGTTCAGATGCGACGCTCTACTCCTAAGGTAACCCTGGCACTGAGTGGATACAGTGCTGGTGAACAAAGTGATGAAACTAAAAGGCATCTGTGTTGGCAAAGATAATCAGAGCTGCCTTCAGGTCTGATGTGACTAATTTATTTCTCATTCAAAATGTAGAACCCATTGCTGACTTTAATATCTTAGTCATTCCAGGCACAGAGTTTGAAGTTAAAAAGGAGAGATGCATAAAACCTGAATTGTTACTGACTGAGGAAATTACTTAGAGTGACATATGGAACTATAATTAAGATGAAAGGGAAAAGGTGGGCTGTCCATCAGAAAATAAGCTTATAAATGATAAACTAGAATACTCCACCAGCACATCAGATCAGAAAATCCTGGAAAACAGACAGCATATGGTGTTACTAGCTGTTGACAAGATCCTTTCCTGTATGGAACTGACTCCTGCATCCACAGCAAGAGACCTCAAAAGAAATCACAGATTCAGAGAATCAAAGAATCATTAAGGTTGGAGAAGATCTGTAGGATCACCTAGTGCAACCATTCACCTACCACCAGTATTGACCACTAAACCATCTCCCAATAGATGACATCTACCCTTTTCTTAAACACATTCGGGGACAGCGACTCCATCATTTCCCTGCAGCCCATTCCAAGTCTTCATTTTCCAAGTGTTCTTTTTCATGATCTAAATGTTCATCTCCAAAATTGTCTTCATGCACTTGAAACCTGGAGATTAATGAAAAAGGCAAAGTGAGTGAATGATTTAAACACAAAAACAAGCAAATATTACTTTTTAAATATATATATATATTAAAGTCACTTATAGTCATTTTGAGTGCTAACTCACCAGGGAGAGAACATAGGGATAGCAATGCAGATTGAGGTTTATGCTAAAGGGGTGGCCTCTAGCAAAATACATCCCCAGCATCAGGAGGATGAATTGCTGCTGCCATCTGTCTCAGTCAACAGGATGAATTACAGCAAAGCAGAGGCTGCAGGACACTCAGCCTACAGCATTATCAATTTCTAGGGAAGTCAGATGCAGAATAGATGATGGTTTAAATAGTTAAATAGCTTTGAATCATTATGTTTAAACACAGATAATTACAAGTTGCACATAGACCTTCCAGTAAGGCAACAGATGGTTAGAGCTGATTGAATTTTTTCCAGATTTGATTTTTAATAAAAATATTCCTGGACATTTTGATGGAGATGAAATTCCACAAAAAAATATTTCCTTTATAGGCTTTTATTTTTATTTTCTTTTTCATTTCATTTCAGTTCTAATAAATCTGTGAAATTGAGTTTGTGTTAATTACCTGCTGAGACAAATGTAGAAAGACTTCATACATTTTCCTTCATGGTGTGTTTCACCAGCAGGTCTTTTGTCCATCAGCTTCCTATGAAAACAAATGCCAACTTATTGCAGCTGTGCTGTATTTTGTTATATAAGCTTTATAGTTCCAGGCAGCTCATCCATCTCAATGGAAGAACAGATTTTTTCTACTTATCCAATACCCTTCTTATCCAATAAGATCTCAGTCTTGAAATACGTATAGATTGTTACCACAATCAAATGTTTTTTTTCCCTTTTCTCATCAAGAAGGTCTAAATTTCATTTATCACGGTGCTGAGCATAATGAAAAGGTGGAAGAGATGAATAAGTCAAGTTATGGAACATTATTGTGAATAATATTTAAGTAGAATTTTGATAAAAATCCTTTGAGAATAGAGTCAGCACTCTTCCATCATGGAGTTTGTATTAGATGATTTCTTAACATTTTTGACAAACAGCAAAATCTAGAGTATAATTAACTGTCTGTTTTCAATTGTTTATATATGTATATATATTTAAAGATTAAAATAGAAATACTGAAAAAAAAAGGAGAATAACAAGACTCGTCCTCTTTGTCTTGTTGTTTGACTTATCCTGATTGTATTTTGCTTTGTACCGCCTCCTACATACTCAAGGTCATTTATATCAGTGAAATGAACTTTAGATTATGTGTCAGATCTTCCACCCCAGAAACAAGAAGAGAGATATTTCCAAAATAGAAAATTAATTTTAAAGGAACAAAAATCTGGCAGTTGTTTTCAAGTACTGGAATAGAATAGTACATAGAAATTATTTGATTTCAAGTACTTGGCTCTGTGTGAGCACTGATCTGCAAACATCTATAATATCATTGTGTTATCACAACTATTTTCATCAAAAATCCAAACCATAGCATCATGCATTCCTCTGTGAAGAAAATTAATTTTAGCTCAGTTGAAACCATGATACAAATCCACTGCTGGAGTTAAGTTGGTTTCTGTGTTTCCAGATATTCAGCAAAAATTTGCTTCGGGTTGGAGCTCTTGTGAAATCTCAAGACATACTAAAATTAAATAAATAAATAGGAATAAAAAAGGGGGAAAATAAAGCAAAACACTTCTTTAATTTTTCCAGATCTTAAATAAATGCTTCTGCATGGTTTTCTGTTTGTTTTTGCTTCAACTTACTAGGTTTCTTTTCATATCCTTTCTTGACTCTCTACTCCTTCCTCTACTTTAACCCCACATTTTCAATCTTCCATTCACAAATGTATCTTTCTTGGCTCCGAATAGAAAGTTCAGTAGGGACATGTGTGCCTGGGGAGTTATGTTGTACATGAGTCAGGTCACAGATTTCTGTGGGCTTGGATGCATTTAACAGCAGTTCCATGTTTTTAGGTTTGTTAGGAACAAGTCTTTTTAGAAATGAATTGTGGATTCAGGGTATAGAAGAGCTCCTGGTCTAACACTCCTAGCATTTCTAGTAGCCATTTGTGTCATATGGTAGAACCAATGCAGAAAGACGGCAACCTGGTTGTTAATTTCTCATAAAGACATCTCTCTCCTTAAATGAATTTTCAACAAATACTGGAAAAGAGAGAATGTGTAGCATATTATGCTATTGATGAACAAGTCATGCCTCACAACCCACCCATCACTCATCATATGTTTGTATAACTGGCTCAAGAGTGCTTCATATTTCCATGCCTTTATTTTAGCACTTGAAAGTGGTTGTGGTATGCCATCAAAGATAATTACTCATGAGGAGTTGCTCTTAATTTCTATCTCAATCCCAGATGCTTTTAATCTTGTTAAATCACTGTCCCTGGAGGTGTTCAATAAATGGGGGGCATGTTTTCTTCATGTAGGTCCTGGTCCTGGGTGTCATGAGCATCTCCCTGCACAAACTGCCTTGACACACTCTGCTCACCCACTCTGGGTTGCCTTTGTAACTGCAGGGTGTGGAGCTGCAGCTCCAGTATTATACTGATTTAGCAATTAAAGATTAGTTTCTTTTCAAAACAAAGAAATGGATTGGGTTTCATTAATCTCAAAATACTGTTTCCTTTTCATTATAAATAATACAATGCAATACTTCTGTTAAACACATATTTTTCTTTTTGGAAAGCTTCCTGGAAGAAACTGTTAGCAACCCAATCAGTAGTATTTTCTATTTTCTATTTGCAAACAGATCGACATAATAAAAACGCTTCCAGTAGATACATCTGTAAACAGTATTCTGTTCCTAGACCCTCATTTTAGTGCCCATGCATACCTACTGTCAAATCCAAGCAGACATATCCTATTACCATATAGACTCCATATGTGCAACCTGATTATTCCACTCTCAAAGCCTAACAACTGAACAAGATAGGCAAGCAAAGAAGACAATGAAATCTTCTTTTTTTGCAATTAAAAAACAAACAAAAAACCAACAACAAACAAGAATTCAGGGGACAACATAAAAAGATGCACAAAACTAGTGATGGGCACAGGAAGAGAAACAAGTTACTTGAATCAAGCACTAATATAGTAGTGTTAGTCATAGTACTATATAGAACCTCAAAGTTACAACTTTTTTTCTGCAACTGAGGGCAAATATACCATTTTTACTTGGTTAAAAAATTGATAATACCTGTTCTATCAATTATATGCATGTATAAATGCATACATATGTCTGGGGAAGTTTATTTATGCATACTAGTATTCATTTATAATATATACCTAAAAATTGGAATCAGAGCAAAAATTAATTTGTAAAAGCAGAAATGGAACTATGCCAAACACAATTTATTGCACAAGTATATATAATTATGATGCCTTACTCTGAGTCATGAATGAGCTTTGGCACATGTGAGCAAATGGTTCTAAAGGTTGTGCCTGTTATGTTCAAATTAATTTTCAATAATAAAGAGTAAGTAATTCAATTAAAAAGGCATCTTGGGAGGTAGAGGAGGGTAGCCAAAACTGTATCAGATGCACAACACAAATCTAGCAACAGCTGAAAGCCTGCCAAGAAATACACCAGTGTGAAGTACAACACCAGTGTGCGAAGAAAAAGGTAGGAAAAAGGACACCTTTATTGGAAGAAGATAAGAGCACAAGACATGTGGGAAGACCCTGGCTGACCTATTTAATTATGTATGGAACATAGCTTTAAGGATATCCATGGGCTATATAAAACAGAAAGGAAGGATTTCCTCTTGTTTCAGGAAAAGAAAAATAAACAAAACAGCAGCAGCAATATTTGGAACTGAGAATTAAGCTGATATCCTTTATTTTCTTCTTTTGGCAGCAAATCCTCTACCTTTCACAGTGAGTCAGCAAGGATCTCTTAATCTTGCCATCACAACTGGGACTGATTTCACATAGCAGAGAAAGCACAAGAGAAATGAACTGTCATTAGAAAACAAGGAGAAACTCCCATGGATTGTTTTGCTTTTCCAGCACACAAATATGCACAGAACCCTCTGGCTCAGGAGAGTCTCAGTAAATATCCCAAAGGTCTTGAAAAGGAGAGGTATGTACTACTCTGAACTCAGGTTGGCTGGGGGATTTGCCCAGGAGGTCATTTTCAGTGCCTGACACACAACACAGTTTTTTCCATTGTACTGTTAATGTGTAACACCACGTGGGAAATAAATTTGAATTGTTGCTTAAGGGAAACATGCTTGGTATGGGTGATTTTGACTTACATAACTGGCACTAAGCCACTGGCCTCAGGAGAACGTCAAGTGGAGGTTGAACTGATACTGATGTGCTACAAACAGTGTCTGGTGGATTTCAGTGCTGTCGGCCAAGGGAACATAACAATGTCCATATTTGCTGCTTAGACCGCAAAATATTTTCACAGTGCTGAAGATGGCTCAATTACTAGCAGTAGTGAAACTCAGCATTTACCTGCCTGCCAGACAACCTCAACTGTATGGTATTGCAGTAAGCTAATTTCAGGCTAGGTCTAGTATAGATTTGGAGCATCACCAAGAGCACAGCCAGCAGATCAAGGGCTGTGGTTCTCACTCTTCACTTGAACATTTCTAACCTCAGTAAGCATCTATTCAAGGAGAGTCAGTAAATTGCTCTGTGCTATCTTTTGTAACTGATAATAACCACTGCATAAACATTTGACCAGCTCAGGGCCAGATGATTATTCATTTACATAATTTGTGGGTAATAAACTAAAAGTGATTTGGTCATTACCATAAAGCAGCTGGCTCCCTTTCCTATAGCTTTGATACTGTTGACACTAGGAAATATCACGGACTTCACAATATGTGTGAAAATAATTCTGGCTCTTTAGCTATTAAAAACTACTTTAACATTATATCTATGAAGCAGTGAATTTTTCTCTACCTACAATTGTTGCAAAGCTCAGTAAAAATACACGATTCTTCTGCAATCTTCACCCATTCCATTTACAGTGTAGATATGTTTTGCAGATGTTTTGCCACTCTACTAAAACATTTTACCCTTACTGAATATCTCTGCATTAAAGATACTGTCTTCCAGTATTTTGGTCTTGTTTGTTAATTAGTTGCTTAAAACAGCCTTAATTTCTTCTGAGTTCTGGGCTCACAGATCTTAATTCTCTTTGATCATTTGTCCCCAAGCACTTCAGCTTCCATCCAGATTACATTAGAAAAACATATTCCCAGTGTTAAAACCTCACTGCTATTTCCTCCAAACTGTCTGCAAAGTGAGATAACTTTACCTTTGTCCTCTGCATGTCTTCTCTGTCCTCTAGAGCAAAGGCCCAGATTCAGCAGGACAGGTGGGGAACATTCATTTTTCACTTTAGCCTAGAGCCACATAGCTTCACTTATGGCCCTATATAGGCCACCTTCTTTTTGTTTCTCTATAGAATGTGTGATTTGAGTCCTCTGAAGTTGAGAATAAAGCCCAGCTTGCAAACTTCTTTCTTTAGCCTCTGTGAATTCAGGAGAAAGGCCTTCTGAAACACTTTCGTATTTTTAAATTTATTTTTTTATTTACTGTTTGCAGGCTTAAATATTCCCATTCTCTACATATAATTATCCCCACCCAAGACACCTAGCCCATTTCACTTTGCATGATGAATTTCAGGTAATTTGATCTGAGTTCGTTGTCTGGTACAAGGAATTGTCTGGTTAGTCAGAGAATTGTCATACTTAATCCTAAATCCACAAAAGGTCCTTAAAAATATCCCATAACGCATTTGAAAATATATGACTTCTCCAATAAAGCCCAGTATAGCAGCTCAACCATGGCTGCTTTTACCTAATCCTGATTTTTCCTATAGACATGTTCAAATTTGAGAGTAAAGGACCATATATCTTGTCCTTACCTGTCATTACATTGGGTTGGTAATACAAATTGTAATAAGAAGAAAATTTGTCACAAATCTTCAAATTTGAGGTGACAGGTTGAGTAAGTAAAGTATAATCATTTTCCCTTCCATTTTCATTTCTGATGTTAAATGGCAGAGTGTAGCACAAAGTGAAACACGTTCATTTATGTCAGATTAATGTGTCTTTAAGAATGATAATATGCCCCTGCTAAACAGTCTGGATTTGCCACAGCATTACAAATACATTTTCATGCCTATGTAATGCCATAAATACCATTCTATTCTAGTTGATCTTTCTGTAACATTCATGCAATCATAAAGATTCACTTAGCTGAACATTTCTCAATAGCTGCTCCTAACTGTGGCTATGTTTTCTATTATATAATACTGATGATATATGATAAATATAATTTCCTTATGAAATTTAAAACCAAGCATTGTAATGCATCCCTTTCTGGTTGTTTTTCAGTACAGCAGATCAAGGGTTGCTATGAGGAATAAAAATCACAGTAATTATATCTGTAGATAATAACCATGAATGCAAAATTCAGTTTTAAGGAGCCTTGATCTTTTAGAAATCTTAATTCTTACCAAACTCCCCTGCAAAAAATATTCTCAAAGGGGAATTTCTTTTTTTTTTTTTTAATTTTATAAGGCCTCATATTACATTATTTTTGAATGTTCTGGTTCACATCACTACTCCTAGTATTGATAAACTGGTTACCCATATAAATTTGCATCATAACTTTAAAGGCAAATAATTGTTATTCAGTGTGAAAAAAAAAACGTGATGAAAGTGTCACTGCCTTACAGCAGTTTTATGCCACAGGGAAAATAATCAAAAGCACCAAACAATGAGTGCTCTAATCCATACATTTGTCTTCCTGACAACATAGTGATGGAGGTATCTATGTTGAAAACTGCTTTAGTTAAAGAGGAAGGAGGTGATGTAGGTGCTGGAAGGAGGTGATGTAGGTGCTGCTTTCACATACCCTAAATTCACACTGTGTAGTTGTCAGAAAAGCAGATCAATGGAACAATCTGAGCAGACAAACAGAAGAATCTGCCTGTGGTACAGAAATGCAGGCATGCAAAAGTTATGGCACAAAAATCAACCCCCTGTTGGAGGCCTTGTAGGATTGGACTTTCTTTCTCCATCCCAGGATGTATTTATTCCTATTATCAATCCAGCTGTTGTTCATTGCACATATTTTGTAGGAAACTGGAAAACAAATGCAGGATTAACAACTATGCTCAGTCTCATACACATAGAAATGTGACGACGGGAACCTTCGAAGTGAACAGGAACCTTTTCCACAGTTTCCCACAGCATTCTGAAGACTGTGTTTCAGTTACGTTACATGGATAGGAAGCCCCCTGCACTCCCTAAATCCTTAGAGTGAAAAGGACTTCAGGTCAGAGTTCCTGTTGGAAATACTCAGGGGCTGTGCAGAACAAAGCAAAACCCATCTCCTCTTCAGTCATTAAAATCTGTGGCAAGACAGGCTGGGAAACCTATTGTGGCATTGTGCCAGGCCAGGTTTGGAATTGCTTGTTAGGATTGCTGTACTACAGTGATAGAGCCTTACAGTGTAGTTAACTGGACTTCTACCCTTCTATCCACTCGTCTTCAGAAGAAACAGAATCAGACAAGCTGTTTTAAACAGCAGGTCAACCCTTTCCTTTTTTCCCCCTTGCTACTTTGCTCCAGTATCTTCATTCCACGCTCTGCTGCCCAAGGCAGGTTATGGAGCCAATTTACTTACACTGCACCTGATGCTCAATGCTAGTCAAAGCACAGTTTCTCCCCAAAGTGTTAACACAGGCCATATATAAATGCTCATATTTTTAGCGTTTAATTTCTCAAGCCTTTATTTTCTTTTTGACAGCTGTCATTGTTCTTGGCTTTCTGGAGGACAATGTAAGATAATATATCAGGTGTCAGCCAAGTCCTTTAAAATGGTATTAAGAAATGTTTAGATACTAAGGGGATGGAACATCCTATTGAAGACAAGCAAAGCGTGGACACATTCATTATTAGCAGCAATATGCACTGCATCCTCCAAAAACAAGGCCAAGGAACTGGCTTACTGTCACACCATCCGTTCAATACTCACTAGATATGGTGTGGCACTGTAATTAAACTGAATATTATGGAGCTGGGTAAGTCTCTAGGGTAAATAGCACATATTAAAAAACATTAGTTGAATAACATACATCTTAAATATACTATCATATAAAAACAGCTTTTTTGTAAACTCCAAGTATATAATATAAACTTTAATCAGGGTATTTTTTTCTTCTGTAAAATAAGTGAAAAGACTTTTAGAAGGACATAGCTTCCTAATAACTTTTTTTCAATCTGATTTTTCAGCTAAATAATGAACAAAATTAGAAAAACACTTTATTACATGCCCAGAGATCTGAATAGCTTAAACCTGTTCTTTCAAAGAATAGCCAAGTCAAGTTAATTAAATTTGAGGCTAAAAGAGCTCGTCTAGGTCAATTCTAGCTAAATTTCTTCTTAGAAGAGTTAGTTCAATAAATCTCATTACTAATTTCCCATAAATATTACTACTTACATAATGATATTATGCTGTTGCTTAAAAGTGCTATGAAGAATATGAGTGCTGAGAGTCCACTGATCATTTAGAAACAGATAATGCATCAAGAAACTTATCAGTCTATGCACAGTCTATCTGACAGGTCCCAAGGCTTGATGTCTTCCAACACAAACCCAAGCTGATTACAGAGAAAAAAACGAAGTCAGTATAATATCTCCTAGGTTGCTTTCACGATGCAAGTGGGCAGAGAGCTGGGAAAAGACTCTGGGAGCCAGGAAATAAGCAGTGACTCAAGCTCTGCTCTCACTCTGAGCATAAGCATTTAGCACAGGCACTCTTTCATTCTTTTGGATTCCCTCCTAGGATATAATGATTACTGGAACTGCTGTCAGCTTCCAAATAACAAGCATTCAGAAATAAGCTAAAAACACAGCATATGACTGTTCAAAGTCTTTATATGCCAGGATTCCAATAGCTCCAAAATGTCAATGTTTAAAATCTTCAGTATTCATGTATGTGTTGAGTAAGTTCTATGTACCAACTCCTGTAACATCCTTTCATTTTCCTGCTTACATTCTGGGAGGAAAATCAGAGGGAGTTAATCCAGGAAAGATCCATCTAGAGAAGAAGATGACCACATCTTCAAGAAATACCACGGCACAAACCCAGAGCACAAAGCAGCCAATTGTGGTTCAACCAATATTTAAAGACTTTATTTTGAACCAGTGTTAAATTTGTTGAGACATAAGAAACACTATGAGGTAAAATCAGTATTAGCCCTTTAACTAAACTACTATAAGACAAATTCATAAAAGTTCAGCAGAGAGAAGATAATGAAGCTTCCCTTCTTACAGACTCTCACATCACACAAAATGAGCGCTCATTTTCAAAATGGAGATGAACAACCTTATAAAGATGGCCATAGAAGGAGTAATACTTAGAAGAGTTAGCTTTAAAGGGAGAATATAAACAGGAGGGGGAATGGCTCTTTATGGGGGTGGGTAGTCACAGAACAAGGGGGAATGGTTTTAAACAGGGGAGGTTTAGGTTAGATATTAGGAGGAAGTTTTTTCACTCAGAGCGTGGTGACGCACTGGAACAGGTTGCCCAAGGAGGCTGTGGATGCCCCATCCCTGGAGGCATTCAAGGCCAGGCTGGATGTGGCTCTGGGCAGCCTGGTCTGGTGGTTGGCAACCCTGCACATAGCAGGGGGTTGAAACTCAATGGTCACTGTGGTCCTTTTAAACTCAGGCCATTCTATGATTCTAAGATTCTACGATTAAAAGTTTTGAGGAATTAGTTCTGTGAAAACAGACTTCCAAAACACTGCCTTTTACCATTTCTTTTACCACACTATTTACCACTTCTCCTTTCTGAGCAAAATGTTTGTATCCTTCTGCATCATTACTGTGATATAAATATCTCTTGAGCTGACCTGTGAGATTATCTGCTGTGAGGACATATGTCACTTAGTATGACAGTTGCAAGTCTGGATACAAAAATAAAACAAACAAAAAAACTGACTCTTTGGATTTTGCTTTTGCTCTTTAAATTCAGGACCTGGCACTAAATTCCATGTGAATGAAAAAGCTTGGTTCATAAAAAATCGAGTTGTTAAACTATAGAAATTGTTTTAAGAATAAGGTGGAAGAATACACAGATTCGGACATGGTCAAAAGAGATGTTGCCAGACAATACATGACTCTAAGCACAATGATCTGGAATTTTATTCTTTCAAAGACTAAAATTTATAATGCAAAGTAAATTCAGTTATTTCTGTAATAAGTAATTTCAGTTATAATAGATTTAATGTTTTTTTTTTTTTACTTCTGTACATTGCTGTTTCAGTTACTTTGTGCTTTGTTTTGTGTTTTTTTTTTTCTCACAGAACAAATAAAACTGGCCAACACTTGCAGCCTGATAAACCTAATTTCTTAAATCATAATCATTTCATTAGGGGAATAGCACTGATTATGATCACATTATCTAGCCTGAGCATCTAAAGATTTCAAGAACAGATCTAGATTCCTATAATGTTCAAAATAAAAGTAGTAAATGTTTCTTGGTCACTAAAATGAATTTGTTTGAGTTACTCCTTGAGTAATATACACCAAGAAAGGAGACGTGTAATTGGTTGAAACTGCAGTTCTACATAAGACATTTTGCTTAAATTATATATATATGTGTATGTATATATTATTATTTTATTTTGTCTAAAAGGAGTTCTGAAATATCTAATCTAACCTGTTCTTTTTCCCCTAGTCCTGTTCTAAACTTGTTCAAATCTTGTTCTAAACTGATGAGAAACTTCAATGTGGGTGCTTCTTTGGTTTTAATAAATAACTAGACTCACTGTTACATAAACTTGCCATTGATGTTCCCTGTTCATTGATGTTGTTTTTATTTAATTCATCCTCATCTTAAGCACTGTTTTACTGTTGGCTTGATGCAAGGTCCTGTGGATTTCTGGCTGAGGTTCTCAAAACTGTCCCACTGAATTCAGCAGGAATGATGGCAGAGCCAAGATATCAGCCACGAGGATTAGCTGCCACGGAAGGAACAGGGAGAATTTACCAGCAAAACCATGGATAAAAGCAATTCTTTAGAAATTTAAAGCTAGGGTCTCAGTCTGTTATCTCTTTACAGACAGTTATGAGGAATTATTTCAACTTGACATATATAATGTTATAAGATGTGTGTTTGTTATGTTGCCTGAAGAGTACTATTTTTAGAGTCTGATGGCTCATGCTGTACAAGGACCCCAGCAGGTGAGGTTCTTCCTTAGAAACGCAATCTGTTCCTACAGCCTGCAACAGCACACACCAAACAGCACCTGTGTAGCTGCGCAGGCACCAGCATGTGAGGTCCAGTCCTGCTCTCCACAGCACATATCTCCATGAAGAAGCTGGTTAAGCCTTACCACCTACTTTCATAATGATGCCAGACTACTCTTCCAAATTCACCAACATTCATCATTGTTTTTGTAGTCTGAGAAGCAAGAACAGACTAAAGGTGTTTTATTATCAGAAGGAAAATCCTTCTGTTGGTAAAATATTGATGCATCTTTTCTGAATTACTAAGGACCCGTTTTAAAGAGAGAGCTGCACAATACAAATAAGGTGATGAAAAAGGATAATGAATATCAGAGTCTTCTCTGATATCAGAATGATGTCAGGTCATGTCATTTAAAATGTGAGTTCCTGACCTGACTACACCTGTCATTCACACAGAATCACAGAATCACAGAATGACCCGGGTTGGAAAGGACCTCAAGGATCATGTAGTTCCAACCCCCCTGCGTGGCAGGGCCACCAAACATACACCTTTACTAGATCAGGTTGCCCAGGGCCCCGTCCAACCTGGTCTTGAACACCTCCAAGGACGGGGCATCCACAACCTCCATTGTGCATCCACAACCTCCCTGGGCAGCCTGTTCCAGGGCCTCACCACTCTCCTAGTGAAGAACTTCCCCCTAACATCCAACCTAAATCTTCCCTCTTTAAACTTAAAACCATTTCCCCGTGTCCTGCTATTGTCAGCCCTTTCGAAGAGTTTACTCCCCTCCTGGGAGTAAGTTCCCTTCAGGTACTGAAAGGCTGCAATAAGGTCACCCCGCAACCTTCTCTTCTCCAGGCTGAACAAGCCCAACTCCCTCAGCGTGTTCACTAGGAACAAATGTGTATCTGACAGTCATTTATATCTTCACTGAAACTGAGTACTTCTCAGAAATGTTTGAAAAATCCATGTTCATCAATTACCATGATCATTCAAAATAAAAAGAGATCTGTGCATAACTAACCCTTTTAAGAAATAATTTTAGTTACATTCGAATCAGGGATTAATTAACAAGCATTTGCATACTTACACAATCTCTGAAAATCCATCAGGTATTGAAAAAATAATTTTTTGAAGGACGTTGCTGCATTCCATATGGTTATGGAGCATAGCTCTGGTTTTCACTTCCCAAGTAACATGGGATGTAAGGAAATCATAATGCTGAGATTTTGGTTTGGCAGGGGGAGGACTGGAGAGTGACATGGTCATGGCTTACACAAACCACGATTAGCAGAATAGTGTATTGCTGCAGAAAGGAACCAGGTCGAGACTTGAACTCATGGGTACTCCAGGGTTGATTTTATTAACAAGCTCAGTGCAACAAGCATACAGAGCTTGGGTCACTCCTAATGAATGACATTCAAGCTTTACGAAGGTCCTATATTTATATGATCAGGAAAACATTACATCACTTATGTTATCCGTTCTCGTGATTAATTAACATACCTTCAGTTCTTCTTTACCAAAACGCTGTGTTTCATCTTAGGTCCAGACTTCATGCTTCATGTGTTATTCCTCTTTTGAACTTGTCAAAAATTCATTACCTTCTTTCATCCGAGCTATCTGAGCTAGACCGGTCCGTTCCATCTGTCTTATGGTTAAACTATACATTTTAACTTATTAACTACTAAATAACAATGTCAGCACTATTATTGTCTAACTCTGTTGTTTATAATCTCACAATAGTCTAACACCCCTACATGGGTCATGGTTCAGGGCTATACAGGGGATACATGAATAGCATGAATAACTTTACCATTTTCCCTATCATGTATACTCAAAGATCAGTTACATACAGGATCACCTCTGGAAGTCATTTAGACCTACCTGCTACTCAAAGCAAGGCAACCTCAAAGTTAGGAGGCCATGGATTGTGGAACTAGCATTCAACAAATCCAGCAGTACTATACGTGGGTAGTATTGAAACTAATTGTCAGTTGCTTTAAAATAGGTAGAACAGAGTCCATTTTACACAGAGAGTAATAAGAATGCCTGTTGTAATGGGCAGTGGAGGATGGTAAAGTCAGTATGTTCAAAAAGCCCTTTGACACCTCAGTGGAGAATAGACACACAGTCAGGATCCAAAAGAAATATTCAAGGAAGGAGACTGTAACATCCCTAATCTAAAGTTGGGAGAATTAAGGGTGATGGCTTGCAAAGTGGAGTTCTTCACACTCTTCTCCCGAATAGCAGTCACTCCTTATGTTCATAGGCTCTTGAAAAGCTGAGCAGTTCAGCTGAAGAATCAATACACAAAACAGCCAGAAACTTTTTTTGCCTACCATGCCCTATATATGTCTGAATCACTATTCATCCTAGATCTTCCAGAAAAGAACAGACTACCATGGGTCTGTGTGCTTCCTCTGCATTGTTCAGAACACGAAAAACCACGAGTCTGAGATGATATAATACAGTTTTTTCAGTTGCAGGATGTGCAGTGCCTCCTTGCCTTATATAAGCAGTGAAAGGACAGTTGATTCATCCCAGCCTTGCTATTTCTGTACCATACTTAACTACCTGGAATATTCTAATCCTAAAAGAAAAGCAAATGACTCTCCTGCAAAATTTCCATTTCCTCTTATTTCCAAAATAATATATCAAAAATGAGTTTTCCAGGGGATTCAGTGAAAGGAGGAAAAAGTTCCTCTGGTAATAAAGGGCATATAGAAGTCTGGTAAAGAGACGTGATCCAATTTAAATTGAATGTCTGATTGCAATGCTATACATTTTGTTTAAAAATCAGAAGGTAATATATTTGGGTTGTATGGAGTTGTAAATTGATGGAAAGCACAGCTGCCTATTTTTTGCTACTCACAGAACTGTGATCAGCCAGTGTATCAAAATGCATAAAATTATTTGCCATCACTTGAGTTATCACTGCACTGCACCATCCCAGTGTCCCAGTTTCAGCCCATACAGCCATCACAGAAGGCCACCAGATTGATCAGGCATGGCCTTCCCTTGGTAAAGCCATGCTGGCTGTCTCAGATCACCCACTTATCCCTCACATGCCTTAATGAATCTTCCATGAGGACCTCTTCCATGATCTTCCCAGGCACAGAAGTGAGGCTCACCAGAATGCAGTACTACAGGTCTTCCTTCCTCTGTGTAAAAGTTAAGAAATAAAGCTAGAGCAATTGGTCAGAGACTACTTTCACACATACAGATGACTCAAACTTGGGAATTGCATTTTTAACACTAAGTGATTGGGAAAGCAAAGACCATAAACGTTTCCACACTTAATGAAAAGCAGTGGGACCTACAATGGCAAACTTAGGGACTCTGCATCTCCTCCTCCTTGTTCTTCTTCTCATCCTAGGACATAGTTGGGTAGACAGAGCTCCTCATGGGCCGCAGAGCTCAGGGCTGGGATCCTGCCATCCTCCCAGGGCCCTCAGGTAACAAATCTGGCACAACCCTTACCACCCTTGAAAGGGAAAGGCAGGAGTTCTGAATGAGATAGATACATCCAGTCCTACAGCAAGGAGAGGTGGTGCCCACAGAGGCATCTGTCTGCTATTACAAGGATCACCACCCACCTTACTGCAGGCCAAAGAAGCGGCGCAGCTGCCTCTGTCTTCTCTGCCCCATGGCTGACTCCCACCCTCATTTCTCTCTGTCTCTTGTCCTGAAGGTCACACTCTGCTCCCACACACAAAACTTAGCTGTATTGTGCAAAGACCTCCAGAAAACTGGGTAGTCCACACTGCCTCTTAAAGCCTCATGTGGAAGGCGGATCCCATGTCCCTGCTCTCAGGCACCTGGAGAACCATCCTAGTCCTCCCCTCTGCCCCAAAAGGCACCAGCAGAGCTGCCCACCTTGCCCCTGCTAGCACATACGAGCAGTGAGCTGGCAATTGTGCTCCTCCACAGGAAAGAAGAGACATCTGTGAGCACATTTTAAGGGATGATTGTTATTTTTATTTAGAGAGCTCCTGTTCCTTGGTGGCCCTGGCAGGGATCTGCTGCTCACTGCGTCCATGTCCCTCACTGGATGGTGCTGCCCCTGGAAATGAACAAAGGGAAGAGCAAATCAGCCAAACTGGGCTGGCACTGGGACTGAGTCAAAGAGGGTGTAGCTGCTCTTTGAACTTACAAGTAGCAGCCACGTGGATTGGCTCACCATGACCAGCAGGAGCTGGTGTTCCCAGGTGCCCAGGACTCTTCACATTCTCATTCAGTCATTTGCTGTCTCCATGCTTGCCTGGCACCTGGTTCCGATGTTGCCTGATGCTCCTGTTGAGAAAGTCTCAGCCCCAAATACCACAGAGTCCTCCCCTATTGCCTCCTGAGATGGTTGCAGCCTTTCCCTGGGAGTTGTGAGCTGTGTCCTTAATCACGAGGCGAGACTCAGCTGTCCATGGCTGGTCCTCTTCCTTGGGGCTCCTCACTTCCCTTCTTCCTGATTTGGGAACATAGGGCTTTGCCTGCATCTAGAAGTATGGCCCATCCACTCTGGAGGCAAAGGAAGATAGGGGTGATGCAGCCATAGCAGCTTGGCAAAGATGGTGTGCCTGTCACTGAGCTCCTGTCCGTGGCTGATTGACATTTGGGCAGCTGCTTTGCTTGTGACAGTGAGGTCCTGGTAGGGGCCTGCTGGAACAAAAGCGTTCTCTGCTGGACTGTAGTGATCGATATCAGGTATCTGTAGATACGGGCCCCCATTGGCAGCTGGGCAGCATCAGCAGTCTGATTTTGGCCTTGATCGCTTTTGGCCACTTCCCCAGATCGATGTTTCTCGCCCACAGCCTCGTCCCCTCCTGTGCCTGCTGCTGCACTTGCAAGTGGAGCTGAAGTCCAGGTGCCTTCTCTGCCAGGCACACCATGTCCTTGGGCTTCGCTGCACTTGAAGCAGAGCCTTCTGGGCCTCACTCCGTCCTGCCTGTGTCCCTTACCATTCTGTGTGTCTTTCTGTGTTCTGCACAGCATGGATACGAGACACTCCGCTGCTGGCTCTGAACTTCTGTGCCCAGCATCGTCCTGGGACTGCTCCAGCCAGGAAGCCAGCAGCTGGTTCAGCTGGATTTCAGCCCTTTTGCCGACCCTGTGGAAGCCTATAAGTGCATTGAGTGTCTCTTCCGGGTTGGGCATGTCTTCCAGGCTGGTCCCTTCATGGTGTTGAGGTGGTGGCACAGCTGTGGCAGTGTTCTTACTCAAAGCCTCTTCTATCTGTGGTCCATTATTTCCTGCAGGAGCAGTCCTGCCTTGTGACTGCTCCTGGACCCCTGTGTTGCCCCCGCTGGGCACGGTGGGGATCTCAGTGTCCTGTCCTGCCTTCTCCAGAGGAGCTCCCTCGATCTGTGGCACTGTCTGCTCTTGCAAGATGGAAAAGGAGGGACCAAGATCATCCTTTTCTGTCACAGTGCCCTTCTCCTTTGTGAAGCTGACAGGACAGATCTTCTTTCTGGCTCTTCTACTGCTCCTAACTGTTCTGCTACATGTCCCGCTCATCTGGGATCTCACCAGATCTTCCTGAGGATACTCATCTGCCACTATCATGAAAGGTGCCAGAGAGTAGGCAGGCATCTGTGTTCCTCTCGTGCACTTTAGCACAGGGGTTCTGGATTATTTCTTTGAGCCAGGGGGCTTCACTGCCCTCTTCCTGGTACGAGCGTGCCTGTTCCAGCGCAGGAAGGGCGAGCGGTAGGGCACCACAGTGTGCCTGTGTGGAGAAGGATGGCAGTCTTGTAGCTCCTGGTTGGTCTCTAAGAACTTCTTGTCGAGGCCAGAACCTTCTCAGGTAGCCCAAAGCACCGCTGTATCTGCAGTTTTACCAGGTGCTGCTCCAGCTGCCTTTTCACAGCCTCATCCAGGAGCAGCGGCTTCCACACTCTGGGCACCACCTCGGCATGGGGCTCTGATGGTCGCTGAGGCATCTGGGGGGCTGAGCTTTCCTGCGCTTTTTGGGGCTCAAGTGCATCGGAAAGCATGAGGTCCGGCTGGGCCGTGGCAGCATGACCCAAAGCTGTTCCAAGCAAAGAAGGAGGAGTGCTCAGGGTTAGCTGTGAAATGCAGCTGCCTTCATGTGCACTGACAGAAGTGCAGTAGCCTTCCCTGGGAAGGGCCAGAAGGGCTCTCGAAGAGCAGCCAGCTTCTGTTGCTGCATCGTCAGCATCATCGTTCCAGGATGGAGAGGCCCTTGAAGAGCACACAGCTCCCATTGCCTCGACAGGTGTGAGGGACTCATCACTCCTAGAGGACAGGAAGACCTCTGAGGGGCTGCAAGCTTACACTGCCATATTGGAGGTGAAGGACTTGCTTTCCCTGGCATCAAGAGACTCCCTCGAAGAGCTGCATTTTTCTGCTGCCTTCATGGAAGTGAGAGAGCTGTCACTGCAAGAGGAGTCATTGGCGTCTTCTGACATCTCCATGATTGCACTGTGGGAGAAGGGGATAATGTCATGCTTTGATCCAGGACTGCTGAGTGCCTCACGACTGTCCTGCTGCTTCAGAGGAGCTGACAGGCTGCGTTACTGAGGTGGAGACCAACCCAGTGTGTGCCTCAGGTCCCCCTCATGCCTGCTGCAGTCAGAAGCTCAGGATGGGTGGGCAGCACTGTCAGGCTCTGCTGAACCTGGGTGGTAAATCCATTGCTGCTGCTGCGGCACTGCCTCTTGTATTTTAGGTCTGCGGATTTTGCCATGGCCTCCCCTCTTCATTTTCCCTTGTCAGTGCCCCATGTCCTATCCCCAACTCCATCCCCAACCCAGGCCCATCTCCACTGCCTTCCTCTCCCCTCTGATCTCACATTTCACAGAATGACAGAATGACCCGGGTTGCAAGGGACCTCAAGGATCACGTAGTTCCAACACCTCCTGCTCAGACACGGCCTCTCCTCCCAGTCAGGGCCCCCAGCCCAGCCCTGGGGATGGCCCTGGCCCCCAACATTCCCCCTCCCTGTGTTGCAAAGCCTGGGTCAGCACCAGCCCAGACTCCTACCTTCCACTTCCACAAAGTCATAATGAATACAAGCAACGATAGGATCAGCGTGATCCAGAGCATACAATAGAGGATAACGTCCTCCAGTCTGAGGAGGAAGCTGATTCCCCAGAAAGCATCCATGCCTGTGACATGCGGAGAGCAAAGCAATCGAGCTCCTCTCTTCAGTCACCTCATGGGCAAAGTGGTGCCCAGCCTCACTCCGCCCAGATTTTGGCACAGCTCAGCCAGCTCAGCCCAGCAGGGTCATGGCCAGCCCACCCCAGCACTAAGACCCGGCCCTGTGCAGGGCCACGCAAAGCCTGTGCCTCTCACCAGGATGGACTGAATCCAGAGCCCTGTGCCCTGCTCCCACTTTGGAGAGCCCATGAAGCAAGGCAGTGATGGCTGTGCTACTGCTGCATGCCCTTCCCCAATGTTTGCTCTTCCAGTGGGGTCCCTCCCCATTCTCAGTAGGTCTGTCTTTGATTGATTTATACATTTATTTATTTTTTTTAACCAAAGGGAACATTTTCCCCCTTTGTTGAAAGGAAAGGTTCCCTCCACGCATCATGCTAATGATGCCTCTTGGAGTAAGTGGATTGTGCTGATTACACAGTGAGCTTGGATGGGGAACCTCAGCCATCCAGGGATCCTAGAGGTGATCATGGACTGGCCTGAAGGCAAAAGGTTTAGAACATCACCAGCAGAAGAAGTATCACGTGCTAAAGATGTCTCACAATATAGTGAACTACCAGAAAATAAAATTTGCCCTTTTCACCGATGAATCATCACAGTATCACAGTATCACAGTCTCTTGCGGGTTGGAAGGGACCTTAGAGATCGTTGAGTCAAACCCCAGGGATTCGAGCCTCCTGTGTAGCAGAGCGGCATTTCTACCACTTGCATCACAGGGGAGATTCGAACCCAGGCCTCCGATGTTGCAAGCGGCACTTCTACCACTGCACCAATGGGGCAAATCATGTCATATTCTGGGGAAGCATCACAGATAGAAAGCTGCTGTGTGGAGCCCTGCAAAAATAGTTGCAGAGGCCCCTGAAGGTAAAGGAGAATCAAGACAGTTTGCAGAGCTAAAGGCTGTCCAGCTGGCCTTGGATGTTGCTGAACGGGAGAGGTGGCCAGTGCTTTATCTTTTTATTTTCTTTATTTTATTTAGAGTCCACACTGCCTCTTAAAGCCTCATGTGGAAGGCGGATCCCATGTCAGGCACCTGGAGAACCATCCTAATCCTCCCCTCTGCCCTCTGCCCCAAAAGGCACCAGCAGAGCTGCCCACCTTGCCCCTGCTAGCACATACGAGCAGTGAGCTGGCAATTGTGCTCCTCCACAGGAAAGAAGAGACATCTGTGAGTACATTTTAAGGGATGATTATTATTTTTATTTAGAGAGCTCCTGTTCCTTGGTGGCCCTGGCAGGGATCTGCTGCTCACTGGGTCCATGTCCCTCACTGGATGGTGCTGCCCCTGGAAATGAACAAAGGGAAGAGCAAATCAGCCAAACTGGGCTGGCACTGGGCCTGACTCAAAGAGGGTGTAGCTGGTCTTTGAACTTACAAGTAGCAGCCACGTGGATTGGCTCACCATGACCAGCAGGAGCTGGTGTTCCCAGGTGCCCAGGACTCCTCACACTCTCATTCAGTCATTTGCTGTCTCCATGCTTGCCTGGCACCTGGTTCCGATGTTGCCCGTTGCTCCTGTTGAGAAAGTCTCAGCCCCAAATACCACAGAGTCCTCCCCTATTGCCTCCTGAGATGGTTGCAGCCTTTCCCTGGGAGTTGTGAGCTGTGTCCTTAATCCCGAGGCGAGACTCGGCTGTCCATGGCTGGTCCTCTTCCTTGGGGCTCCTCACTTCCCTTCTTCCTGATTTGGGAACATAGGGCTTTGCCTGCATCTAGAAGCTTGGCCCATCCCCTCTGGAGGCAAAGGAAGATAGGGGTGATGCAGCCATAGCAGCTTGGCAAAGATGGTGTGCCTGTCACTGAGCTCCTGTCCGTGGCTGACTGACATTTGGGCAGGTGCTGTGCTTGTGACAGTGAGGTCCTGGTAGGGGCCTGCTGGAACAAAAGCGTTCTCTGCTGGACTGTAGTGATCGATATCAGGTATCTGTAGATACGGGCCCCCACTGGCTGCTGGGCAGCATCAGCAGTCTGATTCTGGCCTTGATCGCTTTTAGCCCCTTCCCCAGATCGATGTTTCTCGCCCACTGCCTCGTTCCCTCCTGTGCCTGCTGTTGCAGTTGCAAGTGGAGCTGAAGTCCAGGTGCCTTCTCTGCCAGGCACACCATGTCCTTGGGCTTCGCTGCACTTGGGACAGAGCCTTCTGGGCCTCACTCCGTCCTGCCTGAGTCCCTTACCATTCTGTGTGTCTTTCTGTGTTCTGCACAGCGTGGATACGGGACACTCAGCTGCTGGCTCTGAACTTCTGTGCCCAGCATCGTCCTGGGACTGCTCCAGCCAGGAAGACAGCAGCTGGTTCAGCTGGTTTTCAGCCCTTGTGCCGACCCTGTAGAAGCCTATAAGTGCTTTGACTGTCTCTTCCAGGTTGGGCGTGTCTTCCAGGCTGGTCCCTTCATGGTGTTGAGGTGGTGGCACAGCTGTGGCAGTGTCCTTACTCATCTGTGGTGCATTATTTCCTGCAGGAGCAGTCCTGCCTTGTGACAGCTCCTGGACCCCTGTGTTGCCCCCGCTGGGCACGGTGGGGATCTCAGTGTCCTGTCCTGCCTTCTCCAGAGGAGCTCCCTTGATCTGTGGCACTGTCTGCTCTTTCAGGATGGAAAAGGAGGGACCAAGATCATCCTCTTCTGTCACAGTGCCCTTCTCCTCTGTGAAGCTGACAGGACAGATCTTCATTCTCGATTTTCTGCTGCTTCTAACTGTTCTGCTACGTATCCCGCTCATCTGAGATTTCACCAGATCTTCCTGAGGATACTCTTCTGCCACGATCCTGAAAGCTGACAGAGAGTAGGCAGGCATCTGTGTTCCTCTTGTGCACTTTATCACAGGGGCTCTGGACTTTTTCTTTGAGCCAGGGGGCTTCACTGCCCTCTTCCTGGTACGAGCGTGCCTGTTCCAGCACAGGAAGGGCGAGCAGTAGGGCTCCACAGTGTGCCTGTGTGGAGAAGGATGGCAGTCTTGTGGCTCCTGGCTGGTCTCTGAGAACTTCTTGTAGGAGGCCAGAACCTTCTCTGGTAGCCCAAAGCACCGCTGTATCTGCAGTTTTACCAGGTGCTGCTCCAGCTGCCTTTTCACAGCCTCATCCAGGAGCAGCGGCTTCCACACTCTGGGCACCACCTCGGCATGGGGCTCTGATGGTCGCTGAGGCATCTGGGGGCTGAGCTTTCCTGCGCTTTTTGGGGCTCAAGTGCATCGGAAAGCATGAGGTCCGGCTGGGCCGTGGCAGATTGACCCGAAGCTGTTCCAAGCAAAGGAGGAGGAGTGCTAAGGGTTAGCTGTTCCAAGCAAAGGAGGAGGAGTGCTCAGGGTTAGCTGTTCCATGCAGCTGCCTTCATGTGCACTGACAGAAGCGCAGTAGCCTTCCCTGGGAAGGGCCAGAAGGGCTCTCGAAGAGCAGCCAGCTTCTGTTGCTGCATCGTCAGCAAGGGAGCTGTCGTTCCAGGATGGAGAGGCCCTTGAAGAGCACACAGCTCCCATTGCCTTGACAGGCGTGAGGGACTCATCACTCCTAGAGGACAGGAAGACCTCTGAGGGGCTGCGAGCTCCCACTGCCATATTGGAGGTGAGGGACTTGTTCCCCTTGCATCAAGAGACTCCCTTGAAGAGCTGCATTTTTCTGCTGCCTTCATGGAAGTGAGAGAGCTGTCACTGCAAGAGGAGTCATTGGTGTCTTCTGACATCTCCATGATTGCACTGTGGGAGAAGGGGATAATGTCATGCTTTGATCCAGGACTGCTGAGTGCCTCACGACTGTCCTGCTGCTTCAGAGGAGCTGACAGGCTGCGTTACTGAGGTGGAGACCAACCCAGTGTGTGCCTCAGGTCCCCCTCATGCCTGCTGCAGTCAGAAGCTCAGGATGGGTGGGCAGCACTGTCAGGCTCTGCTGAACCTGGGTGGTAAATCCATTGCTGCTGCTGCGGCACTGCCTCTTGTATTTTAGGTCTGCGGATTTTGCCATGGCCTCCCCTCTTCATTTTCCCTTGTCAGTGCCCCATGTCCTATCCCCAACTCCATCCCCAACCCAGGCCCATCTCCACTGCCTTCCTCTCCCCTCTGATCTCACATTTCACAGAATGACAGAATGACCCGGGTTGCAAGGGACCTCAAGGATCACGTAGTTCCAACACCTCCTGCTCAGACACGGCCTCTCCTCCCAGTCAGGGCCCCCAGCCCAGCCCTGGGGATGGCCCTGGCCCCCAACATTCCCCCTCCCTGTGTTGCAAAGCCTGGGTCAGCACCAGCCCAGACTCCTACCTTCCACTTCCACAAAGTCATAATGAATACAAGCAACGATAGGATCAGCGTGATCCAGAGCATACAATAGAGGATAACGTCCTCCAGTCTGAGGAGGAAGCTGATTCCCCAGAAAGCATCCATGCCTGTGACATGCGGAGAGCAAAGCAATCGAGCTCCTCTCTTCAGTCACCTCATGGGCAAAGTGGTGCCCAGCCTCACTCCGCCCAGATTTTGGCACAGCTCAGCCAGCTCAGCCCAGCAGGGTCATGGCCAGCCCACCCCAGCACTAAGACCCGGCCCTGTGCAGGGCCACGCAAAGCCTGTGCCTCTCACCAGGATGGACTGAATCCAGAGCCCTGTGCCCTGCTCCCACTTTGGAGAGCCCATGAAGCAAGGCAGTGATGGCTGTGCTACTGCTGCATGCCCTTCCCCAATGTTTGCTCTTCCAGTGGGGTCCCTCCCCATTCTCAGTAGGTCTGTCTTTGATTGATTTATACATTTATTTATTTTTTTTAACCAAAGGGAACATTTTCCCCCTTTGTTGAAAGGAAAGGTTCCCTCCACGCATCATGCTAATGATGCCTCTTGGAGTAAGTGGATTGTGCTGATTACACAGTGAGCTTGGATGGGGAACCTCAGCCATCCAGGGATCCTAGAGGTGATCATGGACTGGCCTGAAGGCAAAAGGTTTAGAACATCACCAGCAGAAGAAGTATCACGTGCTAAAGATGTCTCACAATATAGTGAACTACCAGAAAATAAAATTTGCCCTTTTCACCGATGAATCATCACAGTATCACAGTATCACAGTCTCTTGCGGGTTGGAAGGGACCTTAGAGATCGTTGAGTCAAACCCCAGGGATTCGAGCCTCCTGTGTAGCAGAGCGGCATTTCTACCACTTGCATCACAGGGGAGATTCGAACCCAGGCCTCCGATGTTGCAAGCGGCACTTCTACCACTGCACCAATGGGGCAAATCATGTCATATTCTGGGGAAGCATCACAGATAGAAAGCTGCTGTGTGGAGCCCTGCAAAAATAGTTGCAGAGGCCCCTGAAGGTAAAGGAGAATCAAGACAGTTTGCAGAGCTAAAGGCTGTCCAGCTGGCCTTGGATGTTGCTGAACGGGAGAGGTGGCCAGTGCTTTATCTTTTTATTTTCTTTATTTTATTTAGAGTCCACACTGCCTCTTAAAGCCTCATGTGGAAGGCGGATCCCATGTCAGGCACCTGGAGAACCATCCTAATCCTCCCCTCTGCCCTCTGCCCCAAAAGGCACCAGCAGAGCTGCCCACCTTGCCCCTGCTAGCACATACGAGCAGTGAGCTGGCAATTGTGCTCCTCCACAGGAAAGAAGAGACATCTGTGAGTACATTTTAAGGGATGATTATTATTTTTATTTAGAGAGCTCCTGTTCCTTGGTGGCCCTGGCAGGGATCTGCTGCTCACTGGGTCCATGTCCCTCACTGGATGGTGCTGCCCCTGGAAATGAACAAAGGGAAGAGCAAATCAGCCAAACTGGGCTGGCACTGGGCCTGACTCAAAGAGGGTGTAGCTGGTCTTTGAACTTACAAGTAGCAGCCACGTGGATTGGCTCACCATGACCAGCAGGAGCTGGTGTTCCCAGGTGCCCAGGACTCCTCACACTCTCATTCAGTCATTTGCTGTCTCCATGCTTGCCTGGCACCTGGTTCCGATGTTGCCCGTTGCTCCTGTTGAGAAAGTCTCAGCCCCAAATACCACAGAGTCCTCCCCTATTGCCTCCTGAGATGGTTGCAGCCTTTCCCTGGGAGTTGTGAGCTGTGTCCTTAATCCCGAGGCGAGACTCGGCTGTCCATGGCTGGTCCTCTTCCTTGGGGCTCCTCACTTCCCTTCTTCCTGATTTGGGAACATAGGGCTTTGCCTGCATCTAGAAGCTTGGCCCATCCCCTCTGGAGGCAAAGGAAGATAGGGGTGATGCAGCCATAGCAGCTTGGCAAAGATGGTGTGCCTGTCACTGAGCTCCTGTCCGTGGCTGACTGACATTTGGGCAGGTGCTGTGCTTGTGACAGTGAGGTCCTGGTAGGGGCCTGCTGGAACAAAAGCGTTCTCTGCTGGACTGTAGTGATCGATATCAGGTATCTGTAGATACGGGCCCCCACTGGCTGCTGGGCAGCATCAGCAGTCTGATTCTGGCCTTGATCGCTTTTAGCCCCTTCCCCAGATCGATGTTTCTCGCCCACAGCCTCGTCCCCTCCTGTGCCTGCTGTTGCAGTTGCAAGTGGAGCTGAAGTCCAGGTGCCTTCTCTGCCAGGCACACCATGTCCTTGGGCTTCGCTGCACTTGGGACAGAGCCTTCTGGGCCTCACTCCGTCCTGCCTGAGTCCCTTACCATTCTGTGTGTCTTTCTGTGTTCTGCACAGCGTGGATACGGGACACTCAGCTGCTGGCTCTGAACTTCTGTGCCCAGCATCGTCCTGGGACTGCTCCAGCCAGGAAGACAGCAGCTGGTTCAGCTGGTTTTCAGCCCTTGTGCCGACCCTGTAGAAGCCTATAAGTGCTTTGACTGTCTCTTCCAGGTTGGGCGTGTCTTCCAGGCTGGTCCCTTCATGGTGTTGAGGTGGTGGCACAGCTGTGGCAGTGTCCTTACTCATCTGTGGTGCATTATTTCCTGCAGGAGCAGTCCTGCCTTGTGACAGCTCCTGGACCCCTGTGTTGCCCCCGCTGGGCACGGTGGGGATCTCAGTGTCCTGTCCTGCCTTCTCCAGAGGAGCTCCCTTGATCTGTGGCACTGTCTGCTCTTTCAGGATGGAAAAGGAGGGACCAAGATCATCCTCTTCTGTCACAGTGCCCTTCTCCTCTGTGAAGCTGACAGGACAGATCTTCATTCTCGATTTTCTGCTGCTTCTAACTGTTCTGCTACGTATCCCGCTCATCTGAGATTTCACCAGATCTTCCTGAGGATACTCTTCTGCCACGATCCTGAAAGCTGACAGAGAGTAGGCAGGCATCTGTGTTCCTCTTGTGCACTTTATCACAGGGGCTCTGGACTTTTTCTTTGAGCCAGGGGGCTTCACTGCCCTCTTCCTGGTACGAGCGTGCCTGTTCCAGCACAGGAAGGGCGAGCAGTAGGGCTCCACAGTGTGCCTGTGTGGAGAAGGATGGCAGTCTTGTGGCTCCTGGCTGGTCTCTGAGAACTTCTTGTAGGAGGCCAGAACCTTCTCTGGTAGCCCAAAGCACCGCTGTATCTGCAGTTTTACCAGGTGCTGCTCCAGCTGCCTTTTCACAGCCTCATCCAGGAGCAGCGGCTTCCACACTCTGGGCACCACCTCGGCATGGGGCTCTGATGGTCGCTGAGGCATCTGGGGGCTGAGCTTTCCTGCGCTTTTTGGGGCTCAAGTGCATCGCTGGGCCGTGGCAGATTGACCCGAAGCTGTTCCAAGCAAAGGAGGAGGAGTGCTAAGGGTTAGCTGTTCCAAGCAAAGGAGGAGGAGTGCTCAGGGTTAGCTGTTCCATGCAGCTGCCTTCATGTGCACTGACAGAAGCGCAGTAGCCTTCCCTGGGAAGGGCCAGAAGGGCTCTCGAAGAGCAGCCAGCTTCTGTTGCTGCATCGTCAGCAAGGGAGCTGTCGTTCCAGGATGGAGAGGCCCTTGAAGAGCACACAGCTCCCATTGCCTTGACAGGCGTGAGGGACTCATCACTCCTAGAGGACAGGAAGACCTCTGAGGGGCTGCGAGCTCCCACTGCCATATTGGAGGTGAGGGACTTGTTCCCCTTGCATCAAGAGACTCCCTTGAAGAGCTGCATTTTTCTGCTGCCTTCATGGAAGTGAGAGAGCTGTCACTGCAAGAGGAGTCATTGGTGTCTTCTGACATCTCCATGATTGCACTGTGGGAGAAGGGGATAATGTCATGCTTTGATCCAGGACTGCTGAGTGCCTCACGACTGTCCTGCTGCTTCAGAGGAGCTGACAGGCTGCGTTACTGAGGTGGAGACCAACCCAGTGTGTGCCTCAGGTCCCCCTCATGCCTGCTGCAGTCAGAAGCTCAGGATGGGTGGGCAGCACTGTCAGGCTCTGCTGAACCTGGGTGGTAAATCCATTGCTGCTGCTGCGGCACTGCCTCTTGTATTTTAGGTCTGCGGATTTTGCCATGGCCTCCCCTCTTCATTTTCCCTTGTCAGTGCCCCATGTCCTATCCCCAACTCCATCCCCAACCCAGGCCCATCTCCACTGCCTTCCTCTCCCCTCTGATCTCACATTTCACAGAATGACAGAATGACCCGGGTTGCAAGGGACCTCAAGGATCACGTAGTTCCAACACCTCCTGCTCAGACACGGCCTCTCCTCCCAGTCAGGGCCCCCAGCCCAGCCCTGGGGATGGCCCTGGCCCCCAACATTCCCCCTCCCTGTGTTGCAAAGCCTGGGTCAGCACCAGCCCAGACTCCTACCTTCCACTTCCACAAAGTCATAATGAATACAAGCAACGATAGGATCAGCGTGATCCAGAGCATACAATAGAGGATAACGTCCTCCAGTCTGAGGAGGAAGCTGATTCCCCAGAAAGCATCCATGCCTGTGACATGCGGAGAGCAAAGCAATCGAGCTCCTCTCTTCAGTCACCTCATGGGCAAAGTGGTGCCCAGCCTCACTCCGCCCAGATTTTGGCACAGCTCAGCCAGCTCAGCCCAGCAGGGTCATGGCCAGCCCACCCCAGCACTAAGACCCGGCCCTGTGCAGGGCCACGCAAAGCCTGTGCCTCTCACCAGGATGGACTGAATCCAGAGCCCTGTGCCCTGCTCCCACTTTGGAGAGCCCATGAAGCAAGGCAGTGATGGCTGTGCTACTGCTGCATGCCCTTCCCCAATGTTTGCTCTTCCAGTGGGGTCCCTCCCCATTCTCAGTAGGTCTGTCTTTGATTGATTTATACATTTATTTATTTTTTTTAACCAAAGGGAACATTTTCCCCCTTTGTTGAAAGGAAAGGTTCCCTCCACGCATCATGCTAATGATGCCTCTTGGAGTAAGTGGATTGTGCTGATTACACAGTGAGCTTGGATGGGGAACCTCAGCCATCCAGGGATCCTAGAGGTGATCATGGACTGGCCTGAAGGCAAAAGGTTTAGAACATCACCAGCAGAAGAAGTATCACGTGCTAAAGATGTCTCACAATATAGTGAACTACCAGAAAATAAAATTTGCCCTTTTCACCGATGAATCATCACAGTATCACAGTATCACAGTCTCTTGCGGGTTGGAAGGGACCTTAGAGATCGTTGAGTCAAACCCCAGGGATTCGAGCCTCCTGTGTAGCAGAGCGGCATTTCTACCACTTGCATCACAGGGGAGATTCGAACCCAGGCCTCCGATGTTGCAAGCGGCACTTCTACCACTGCACCAATGGGGCAAATCATGTCATATTCTGGGGAAGCATCACAGATAGAAAGCTGCTGTGTGGAGCCCTGCAAAAATAGTTGCAGAGGCCCCTGAAGGTAAAGGAGAATCAAGACAGTTTGCAGAGCTAAAGGCTGTCCAGCTGGCCTTGGATGTTGCTGAACGGGAGAGGTGGCCAGTGCTTTATCTTTTTATTTTCTTTATTTTATTTAGAGTCCACACTGCCTCTTAAAGCCTCATGTGGAAGGCGGATCCCATGTCAGGCACCTGGAGAACCATCCTAATCCTCCCCTCTGCCCTCTGCCCCAAAAGGCACCAGCAGAGCTGCCCACCTTGCCCCTGCTAGCACATACGAGCAGTGAGCTGGCAATTGTGCTCCTCCACAGGAAAGAAGAGACATCTGTGAGTACATTTTAAGGGATGATTATTATTTTTATTTAGAGAGCTCCTGTTCCTTGGTGGCCCTGGCAGGGATCTGCTGCTCACTGGGTCCATGTCCCTCACTGGATGGTGCTGCCCCTGGAAATGAACAAAGGGAAGAGCAAATCAGCCAAACTGGGCTGGCACTGGGCCTGACTCAAAGAGGGTGTAGCTGGTCTTTGAACTTACAAGTAGCAGCCACGTGGATTGGCTCACCATGACCAGCAGGAGCTGGTGTTCCCAGGTGCCCAGGACTCCTCACACTCTCATTCAGTCATTTGCTGTCTCCATGCTTGCCTGGCACCTGGTTCCGATGTTGCCCGTTGCTCCTGTTGAGAAAGTCTCAGCCCCAAATACCACAGAGTCCTCCCCTATTGCCTCCTGAGATGGTTGCAGCCTTTCCCTGGGAGTTGTGAGCTGTGTCCTTAATCCCGAGGCGAGACTCGGCTGTCCATGGCTGGTCCTCTTCCTTGGGGCTCCTCACTTCCCTTCTTCCTGATTTGGGAACATAGGGCTTTGCCTGCATCTAGAAGCTTGGCCCATCCCCTCTGGAGGCAAAGGAAGATAGGGGTGATGCAGCCATAGCAGCTTGGCAAAGATGGTGTGCCTGTCACTGAGCTCCTGTCCGTGGCTGACTGACATTTGGGCAGGTGCTGTGCTTGTGACAGTGAGGTCCTGGTAGGGGCCTGCTGGAACAAAAGCGTTCTCTGCTGGACTGTAGTGATCGATATCAGGTATCTGTAGATACGGGCCCCCACTGGCTGCTGGGCAGCATCAGCAGTCTGATTCTGGCCTTGATCGCTTTTAGCCCCTTCCCCAGATCGATGTTTCTCGCCCACAGCCTCGTCCCCTCCTGTGCCTGCTGTTGCAGTTGCAAGTGGAGCTGAAGTCCAGGTGCCTTCTCTGCCAGGCACACCATGTCCTTGGGCTTCGCTGCACTTGGGACAGAGCCTTCTGGGCCTCACTCCGTCCTGCCTGAGTCCCTTACCATTCTGTGTGTCTTTCTGTGTTCTGCACAGCGTGGATACGGGACACTCAGCTGCTGGCTCTGAACTTCTGTGCCCAGCATCGTCCTGGGACTGCTCCAGCCAGGAAGACAGCAGCTGGTTCAGCTGGTTTTCAGCCCTTGTGCCGACCCTGTAGAAGCCTATAAGTGCTTTGACTGTCTCTTCCAGGTTGGGCGTGTCTTCCAGGCTGGTCCCTTCATGGTGTTGAGGTGGTGGCACAGCTGTGGCAGTGTCCTTACTCATCTGTGGTGCATTATTTCCTGCAGGAGCAGTCCTGCCTTGTGACAGCTCCTGGACCCCTGTGTTGCCCCCGCTGGGCACGGTGGGGATCTCAGTGTCCTGTCCTGCCTTCTCCAGAGGAGCTCCCTTGATCTGTGGCACTGTCTGCTCTTTCAGGATGGAAAAGGAGGGACCAAGATCATCCTCTTCTGTCACAGTGCCCTTCTCCTCTGTGAAGCTGACAGGACAGATCTTCATTCTCGATTTTCTGCTGCTTCTAACTGTTCTGCTACGTATCCCGCTCATCTGAGATTTCACCAGATCTTCCTGAGGATACTCTTCTGCCACGATCCTGAAAGCTGACAGAGAGTAGGCAGGCATCTGTGTTCCTCTTGTGCACTTTATCACAGGGGCTCTGGACTTTTTCTTTGAGCCAGGGGGCTTCACTGCCCTCTTCCTGGTACGAGCGTGCCTGTTCCAGCACAGGAAGGGCGAGCAGTAGGGCTCCACAGTGTGCCTGTGTGGAGAAGGATGGCAGTCTTGTGGCTCCTGGCTGGTCTCTGAGAACTTCTTGTAGGAGGCCAGAACCTTCTCTGGTAGCCCAAAGCACCTCTGTATCTGCAGTTTTACCAGGTGCTGCTCCAGCTGCCTTTTCACAGCCTCATCCAGGAGCAGCGGCTTCCACACTCTGGGCACCACCTCGGCATGGGGCTCTGATGGTCGCTGAGGCATCTGGGGGCTGAGCTTTCCTGCGCTTTTTGGGGCTCAAGTGCATCGCTGGGCCGTGGCAGATTGACCCGAAGCTGTTCCAAGCAAAGGAGGAGGAGTGCTAAGGGTTAGCTGTTCCAAGCAAAGGAGGAGGAGTGCTCAGGGTTAGCTGTTCCATGCAGCTGCCTTCATGTGCACTGACAGAAGCGCAGTAGCCTTCCCTGGGAAGGGCCAGAAGGGCTCTCGAAGAGCAGCCAGCTTCTGTTGCTGCATCGTCAGCAAGGGAGCTGTCGTTCCAGGATGGAGAGGCCCTTGAAGAGCACACAGCTCCCATTGCCTTGACAGGCGTGAGGGACTCATCACTCCTAGAGGACAGGAAGACCTCTGAGGGGCTGCGAGCTCCCACTGCCATATTGGAGGTGAGGGACTTGTTCCCCTTGCATCAAGAGACTCCCTTGAAGAGCTGCATTTTTCTGCTGCCTTCATGGAAGTGAGAGAGCTGTCACTGCAAGAGGAGTCATTGGTGTCTTCTGACATCTCCATGATTGCACTGTGGGAGAAGGGGATAATGTCATGCTTTGATCCAGGACTGCTGAGTGCCTCACGACTGTCCTGCTGCTTCAGAGGAGCTGACAGGCTGCGTTACTGAGGTGGAGACCAACCCAGTGTGTGCCTCAGGTCCCCCTCATGCCTGCTGCAGTCAGAAGCTCAGGATGGGTGGGCAGCACTGTCAGGCTCTGCTGAACCTGGGTGGTAAATCCATTGCTGCTGCTGCGGCACTGCCTCTTGTATTTTAGGTCTGCGGATTTTGCCATGGCCTCCCCTCTTCATTTTCCCTTGTCAGTGCCCCATGTCCTATCCCCAACTCCATCCCCAACCCAGGCCCATCTCCACTGCCTTCCTCTCCCCTCTGATCTCACATTTCACAGAATGACAGAATGACCCGGGTTGCAAGGGACCTCAAGGATCACGTAGTTCCAACACCTCCTGCTCAGACACGGCCTCTCCTCCCAGTCAGGGCCCCCAGCCCAGCCCTGGGGATGGCCCTGGCCCCCAACATTCCCCCTCCCTGTGTTGCAAAGCCTGGGTCAGCACCAGCCCAGACTCCTACCTTCCACTTCCACAAAGTCATAATGAATACAAGCAACGATAGGATCAGCGTGATCCAGAGCATACAATAGAGGATAACATCCTCCAGTCTGAGGAGGAAGCTGATTCCCCAGAAAGCATCCATGCCTGTGACATGCGGAGAGCAAAGCAATCGAGCTCCTCTCTTCAGTCACCTCATGGGCAAAGTGGTGCCCAGCCTCACTCCGCCCAGATTTTGGCACAGCTCAGCCAGCTCAGCCCAGCAGGGTCATGGCCAGCCCACCCCAGCACTAAGACCCGGCCCTGTGCAGGGCCACGCAAAGCCTGTGCCTCTCACCAGGATGGACTGAATCCAGAGCCCTGTGCCCTGCTCCCACTTTGGAGAGCCCATGAAGCAAGGCAGTGATGGCTGTGCTACTGCTGCATGCCCTTCCCCAATGTTTGCTCTTCCAGTGGGGTCCCTCCCCATTCTCAGTAGGTCTGTCTTTGATTGATTTATACATTTATTTATTTTTTTTAACCAAAGGGAACATTTTCCCCCTTTGTTGAAAGGAAAGGTTCCCTCCACGCATCATGCTAATGATGCCTCTTGGAGTAAGTGGATTGTGCTGATTACACAGTGAGCTTGGATGGGGAACCTCAGCCATCCAGGGATCCTAGAGGTGATCATGGACTGGCCTGAAGGCAAAAGGTTTAGAACATCACCAGCAGAAGAAGTATCACGTGCTAAAGATGTCTCACAATATAGTGAACTACCAGAAAATAAAATTTGCCCTTTTCACCGATGAATCATCACAGTATCACAGTATCACAGTCTCTTGCGGGTTGGAAGGGACCTTAGAGATCGTTGAGTCAAACCCCAGGGATTCGAGCCTCCTGTGTAGCAGAGCGGCATTTCTACCACTTGCATCACAGGGGAGATTCGAACCCAGGCCTCCGATGTTGCAAGCGGCACTTCTACCACTGCACCAATGGGGCAAATCATGTCATATTCTGGGGAAGCATCACAGATAGAAAGCTGCTGTGTGGAGCCCTGCAAAAATAGTTGCAGAGGCCCCTGAAGGTAAAGGAGAATCAAGACAGTTTGCAGAGCTAAAGGCTGTCCAGCTGGCCTTGGATGTTGCTGAACGGGAGAGGTGGCCAGTGCTTTATCTTTTTATTTTCTTTATTTTATTTAGAGTCCACACTGCCTCTTAAAGCCTCATGTGGAAGGCGGATCCCATGTCAGGCACCTGGAGAACCATCCTAATCCTCCCCTCTGCCCTCTGCCCCAAAAGGCACCAGCAGAGCTGCCCACCTTGCCCCTGCTAGCACATACGAGCAGTGAGCTGGCAATTGTGCTCCTCCACAGGAAAGAAGAGACATCTGTGAGTACATTTTAAGGGATGATTATTATTTTTATTTAGAGAGCTCCTGTTCCTTGGTGGCCCTGGCAGGGATCTGCTGCTCACTGGGTCCATGTCCCTCACTGGATGGTGCTGCCCCTGGAAATGAACAAAGGGAAGAGCAAATCAGCCAAACTGGGCTGGCACTGGGCCTGACTCAAAGAGGGTGTAGCTGGTCTTTGAACTTACAAGTAGCAGCCACGTGGATTGGCTCACCATGACCAGCAGGAGCTGGTGTTCCCAGGTGCCCAGGACTCCTCACACTCTCATTCAGTCATTTGCTGTCTCCATGCTTGCCTGGCACCTGGTTCCGATGTTGCCCGTTGCTCCTGTTGAGAAAGTCTCAGCCCCAAATACCACAGAGTCCTCCCCTATTGCCTCCTGAGATGGTTGCAGCCTTTCCCTGGGAGTTGTGAGCTGTGTCCTTAATCCCGAGGCGAGACTCGGCTGTCCATGGCTGGTCCTCTTCCTTGGGGCTCCTCACTTCCCTTCTTCCTGATTTGGGAACATAGGGCTTTGCCTGCATCTAGAAGCTTGGCCCATCCCCTCTGGAGGCAAAGGAAGATAGGGGTGATGCAGCCATAGCAGCTTGGCAAAGATGGTGTGCCTGTCACTGAGCTCCTGTCCGTGGCTGACTGACATTTGGGCAGGTGCTGTGCTTGTGACAGTGAGGTCCTGGTAGGGGCCTGCTGGAACAAAAGCGTTCTCTGCTGGACTGTAGTGATCGATATCAGGTATCTGTAGATACGGGCCCCCACTGGCTGCTGGGCAGCATCAGCAGTCTGATTCTGGCCTTGATCGCTTTTAGCCCCTTCCCCAGATCGATGTTTCTCGCCCACTGCCTCGTTCCCTCCTGTGCCTGCTGTTGCAGTTGCAAGTGGAGCTGAAGTCCAGGTGCCTTCTCTGCCAGGCACACCATGTCCTTGGGCTTCGCTGCACTTGGGACAGAGCCTTCTGGGCCTCACTCCGTCCTGCCTGAGTCCCTTACCATTCTGTGTGTCTTTCTGTGTTCTGCACAGCGTGGATACGGGACACTCAGCTGCTGGCTCTGAACTTCTGTGCCCAGCATCGTCCTGGGACTGCTCCAGCCAGGAAGACAGCAGCTGGTTCAGCTGGTTTTCAGCCCTTGTGCCGACCCTGTAGAAGCCTATAAGTGCTTTGACTGTCTCTTCCAGGTTGGGCGTGTCTTCCAGGCTGGTCCCTTCATGGTGTTGAGGTGGTGGCACAGCTGTGGCAGTGTCCTTACTCATCTGTGGTGCATTATTTCCTGCAGGAGCAGTCCTGCCTTGTGACAGCTCCTGGACCCCTGTGTTGCCCCCGCTGGGCACGGTGGGGATCTCAGTGTCCTGTCCTGCCTTCTCCAGAGGAGCTCCCTTGATCTGTGGCACTGTCTGCTCTTTCAGGATGGAAAAGGAGGGACCAAGATCATCCTCTTCTGTCACAGTGCCCTTCTCCTCTGTGAAGCTGACAGGACAGATCTTCATTCTCGATTTTCTGCTGCTTCTAACTGTTCTGCTACGTATCCCGCTCATCTGAGATTTCACCAGATCTTCCTGAGGATACTCTTCTGCCACGATCCTGAAAGCTGACAGAGAGTAGGCAGGCATCTGTGTTCCTCTTGTGCACTTTATCACAGGGGCTCTGGACTTTTTCTTTGAGCCAGGGGGCTTCACTGCCCTCTTCCTGGTACGAGCGTGCCTGTTCCAGCACAGGAAGGGCGAGCAGTAGGGCTCCACAGTGTGCCTGTGTGGAGAAGGATGGCAGTCTTGTGGCTCCTGGCTGGTCTCTGAGAACTTCTTGTAGGAGGCCAGAACCTTCTCTGGTAGCCCAAAGCACCGCTGTATCTGCAGTTTTACCAGGTGCTGCTCCAGCTGCCTTTTCACAGCCTCATCCAGGAGCAGCGGCTTCCACACTCTGGGCACCACCTCGGCATGGGGCTCTGATGGTCGCTGAGGCATCTGGGGGCTGAGCTTTCCTGCGCTTTTTGGGGCTCAAGTGCATCGGAAAGCATGAGGTCCGGCTGGGCCGTGGCAGATTGACCCGAAGCTGTTCCAAGCAAAGGAGGAGGAGTGCTAAGGGTTAGCTGTTCCAAGCAAAGGAGGAGGAGTGCTCAGGGTTAGCTGTTCCATGCAGCTGCCTTCATGTGCACTGACAGAAGCGCAGTAGCCTTCCCTGGGAAGGGCCAGAAGGGCTCTCGAAGAGCAGCCAGCTTCTGTTGCTGCATCGTCAGCAAGGGAGCTGTCGTTCCAGGATGGAGAGGCCCTTGAAGAGCACACAGCTCCCATTGCCTTGACAGGCGTGAGGGACTCATCACTCCTAGAGGACAGGAAGACCTCTGAGGGGCTGCGAGCTCCCACTGCCATATTGGAGGTGAGGGACTTGTTCCCCTTGCATCAAGAGACTCCCTTGAAGAGCTGCATTTTTCTGCTGCCTTCATGGAAGTGAGAGAGCTGTCACTGCAAGAGGAGTCATTGGTGTCTTCTGACATCTCCATGATTGCACTGTGGGAGAAGGGGATAATGTCATGCTTTGATCCAGGACTGCTGAGTGCCTCACGACTGTCCTGCTGCTTCAGAGGAGCTGACAGGCTGCGTTACTGAGGTGGAGACCAACCCAGTGTGTGCCTCAGGTCCCCCTCATGCCTGCTGCAGTCAGAAGCTCAGGATGGGTGGGCAGCACTGTCAGGCTCTGCTGAACCTGGGTGGTAAATCCATTGCTGCTGCTGCGGCACTGCCTCTTGTATTTTAGGTCTGCGGATTTTGCCATGGCCTCCCCTCTTCATTTTCCCTTGTCAGTGCCCCATGTCCTATCCCCAACTCCATCCCCAACCCAGGCCCATCTCCACTGCCTTCCTCTCCCCTCTGATCTCACATTTCACAGAATGACAGAATGACCCGGGTTGCAAGGGACCTCAAGGATCACGTAGTTCCAACACCTCCTGCTCAGACACGGCCTCTCCTCCCAGTCAGGGCCCCCAGCCCAGCCCTGGGGATGGCCCTGGCCCCCAACATTCCCCCTCCCTGTGTTGCAAAGCCTGGGTCAGCACCAGCCCAGACTCCTACCTTCCACTTCCACAAAGTCATAATGAATACAAGCAACGATAGGATCAGCGTGATCCAGAGCATACAATAGAGGATAACGTCCTCCAGTCTGAGGAGGAAGCTGATTCCCCAGAAAGCATCCATGCCTGTGACATGCGGAGAGCAAAGCAATCGAGCTCCTCTCTTCAGTCACCTCATGGGCAAAGTGGTGCCCAGCCTCACTCCGCCCAGATTTTGGCACAGCTCAGCCAGCTCAGCCCAGCAGGGTCATGGCCAGCCCACCCCAGCACTAAGACCCGGCCCTGTGCAGGGCCACGCAAAGCCTGTGCCTCTCACCAGGATGGACTGAATCCAGAGCCCTGTGCCCTGCTCCCACTTTGGAGAGCCCATGAAGCAAGGCAGTGATGGCTGTGCTACTGCTGCATGCCCTTCCCCAATGTTTGCTCTTCCAGTGGGGTCCCTCCCCATTCTCAGTAGGTCTGTCTTTGATTGATTTATACATTTATTTATTTTTTTTAACCAAAGGGAACATTTTCCCCCTTTGTTCAAAGGAAAGGTTCCCTCCACGCATCGTGCTAATGATGCCTCTTGGAGTAAGTGGATTGTGCTGATTCCACAGTGAGCTTGGATGGGGAACCTCAGCCATCCAGGGATCCTAGAGGTGATCATGGACTGGCCTGAAGGCAAAAGGTTTAGAACATCACAGGCAGAAGAAGTATCACGTGCTAAAGAGGTCCCACCATATAGTGAACTACCAGAAAATAAAATTTGCCCTTTTCACCGATGAATCATCACAGTATCACAGTATCACAGTCTCTTGCGGGTTGGAAGGGACCTTAGAGATCGTTGAGTCAAACCCCAGGGATTCGAGCCTCCTGTGTAGCAGAGCGGCATTTCTACCACTTGCATCACAGGGGAGATTCGAACCTAGGCCTCCGAAGTTGCAAGCGGCACTTCTACCACTGCGCCAATGGGGCAAATCATGTCATATTCTGGGGAAGCATCACAGATAGAAAGCTGCTGTGTGGAGCCCTGCAAAAATAGTTGCAGAGGCCCCTGAAGGTAAAGGAGAATCAAGACAGATTGCAGAGCTAAAGGCTGTCCAGCTGGCCTTGGATGTTGCTGAACGGGAGAGGTGGCCAGTGCTTTATCTTTTTATTTTCGTTATTTTATTTAGAGTCCACACTGCCTCTTAAAGCCTCATGTGGAAGGCGGATCCCATGTCAGGCACCTGGAGAACCATCCTAATCCTCCCCTCTGCCCTCTGCCCCAAAAGGCACCAGCAGAGCTGCCCACCTTGCCCCTGCTAGCACATACGAGCAGTGAGCTGGCAATTGTGCTCCTCCACAGGAAAGAAGAGACATCTGTGAGTACATTTTAAGGGATGATTATTATTTTTATTTAGAGAGCTCCTGTTCCTTGGTGGCCCTGGCAGGGATCTGCTGCTCACTGGGTCCATGTCCCTCACTGGATGGTGCTGCCCCTGGAAATGAACAAAGGGAAGAGCAAATCAGCCAAACTGGGCTGGCACTGGGCCTGACTCAAAGAGGGTGTAGCTGGTCTTTGAACTTACAAGTAGCAGCCACGTGGATTGGCTCACCATGACCAGCAGGAGCTGGTGTTCCCAGGTGCCCAGGACTCCTCACACTCTCATTCAGTCATTTGCTGTCTCCATGCTTGCCTGGCACCTGGTTCTGATGTTGCCTGATGCTCCTGTTGAGGACGTCTCAGCCCCAAATACCACAGAGTCCTCCCCTATTGCCTCCTGAGATGGTTGCAGCCTTTCCCTGGGAGTTGTGAGCTGTGTCCTTAATCCCGAGGCGAGACTTGGCTGTCCATGGCTGGTCCTCTTCCTTGGGGCTCCTCACTTCCCTTCTTCCTGATTTTGGAACATAGAGCTTTTCCTGCATCTAGAAGCTTGGCCCATGCCCTCTGGAGGCAAAGGAGGATGGGGGTGAGGCAGTGTCATGGTTTTGTAATTTTGTAATTTTGCTATCAGTATTCCACATCATAACATCATGTAAAGTATGGATACTTCTGTTGAATGTGCAGTCCACAGAAGAAGACTACATATCCCAGAGAACAACAGGGGTAACAATAAATCACGGGACCAAGACTCTATATAATCTCATTTCCAGGCTGGAGTGCCCTCCTTCTTCTCTCGAACTTCTCAGAGAGTGGGAAGCGTTCCAGCCGTGTCGCCTAAAGTTCACAGTAGGCCTCTCGGTTTTCGGGGACTCTCTCTCTCTGTTTCGTTCGATTTGTTAGCCTCAATTATATTATATTGTGTTATCTTGTATTTCAATATCATATTTAGTAAAATAAGTTTTTCCTCCTTAGACTGTCGCTGTTTTATCCCACTCCCCTTTTCCCCCTCCTTTCCGGGCCCCGGGGGGGGGCCCACGGGGTGGCTTCCCCTGTCACGGGCATAGGTAAATCTAAGTAACCCGTGACAAGCAGCCATAGCAGCTTGGCAAAGATGGTGTGCCTGTCACTGAGCTCCTGTCCGTGGCTGATTGACATTTGGGCAGGTGCTGTGCTTGTGACAGTGAGGTCCTGGTAGGGGCCTGCTGGAACAGAAGAGTCCTCTGCTGGACTGTAGTGATCGATATCAGGTATCTGTAGATACAGGCCCCCATTGGCTGCTGGACAGCATCAGCAGTCTGATTCTGGCCTTGATTTTTGGCCCTTTCCCCAGATGGATGTTTCTCGCCCACTGCCTCGTTCCCTCCTGTGCCTGCTGCTGCAGTTGCAAGTGGAGCTGAAGTCCAGGTGCCTTCTCTGCCAGGCGCACCATGTCCTTGGGCTTCGCTGCACTTGGGGCAGAGCCTTCTGGGCCTCACTCTGTCCTGCCTGAGTCCCTTACCATTCTGTGTGTCTTTCTGTGTTCTGCACAGCGTGGATACGGGACACTCAGCTGCTGGCTCTGAACTTCTGTGCCCAGCATCGTCCTGGGACTGCTCCAGCCAGGAAGACAGCAGCTGGTTCAGCTGGTTTTCAGCCCTTGTGCCGACCCTGTAGAAGCCTATAAGTGCTTTGACTGTCTCTTCCAGGTTGGGCGTGTCTTCCAGGCTGGTCCCTTCATGGTGTTGAGGTGGTGGCACAGCTGTGGCAGTGTCCTTACTCATCTGTGGTGCATTATTTCCTGCAGGAGCAGTCCTGCCTTGTGACAGCTCCTGGACCCCTGTGTTGCCCCCGCTGGGCACGGTGGGGATCTCAGTGTCCTGTCCTGCCTTCTCCAGAGGAGCTCCCTCGATCTGTGGCACTGTCTGCTCTTTCAGGATGGAAAAGGAGGGACCAAGATCATCCTCTTCTGTCACAGTGCCCTTCTCCTCTGTGAAGCTGACAGGACAGATCTTCTTTCTGGCTTTGCTGCTGCTTCTGACTGTTCTGCTACATATCCCGCTCATCTGGGATCTCACCAGATCTTCCTGAGGATACTCTTCTGCCACTATCATGAAAGCTGACAGAGAGTAGGCAGGCATCTGTGTTCCTCTTGTGCACTTTTTCACAGGGGCTTTGGTCATTTTCTTTGGGCCATGGGGATTCACTGCCCTCTTCCTGGTACGAGCGTGCCTGTTCCAGCACAGGAAGGGCGAGCGGTAGGGCACCACAGTGTGCCTGTGTGGAGAAGGATGGCAGTCTTGTGGCTCCTGGTTGGTCTCTGAGAACTTCTTGTAGGAGCCCAGAACCTTCTCTGGTAGCCCAATGTCTCACACTCTGGGCACAACCTCCACATGGGGCTCTGATGGTCGCTGAGGCATCTGAGGGGCCGAACTTTCCTGTGAAGTCCCTTCTCCATGTATTGACAGGCCTGCTTCCTCCTCTGGTTTCCCTTTTGGGACCACGTGGTCCAAGGTCTCCTGTGCTTTTTGGGGTTGAAGTGCATCGGAAAGCATGAGGTCCGGCTGGGTCATGGCAGCATGACCCGAAGCTGTTCCATGCAGAGGAGGAGGAGTGCTCAGGGTTAGCTGTGAAATGCAGATGCCTTCATCTGCTTTAATAAAAAGTGCTGGAACCTTCCCTGGGAAAGGCCAGAAGGTCTCTCGAAGAGCAGCCAGCTTCTGCTGCTGCAACCTCAGAAAGGAGCTATTGTTCCAGGACAGAGAGGCCCTTAAAGAGCACACAGCTCCCATTGCCTCGACAGGCGTGAGGGACTCATTGCTCCTGGAGGACAGGGAGACCTATGAGGGGCTGCGGGCTCCCACTGCCACATTGGAGGTGAGGGACTTGTTCCCCCTCACATCAAGGGCCACACTCTAAGAGCTGCCCTTGGCATCTTCTGACATCTCCATGATTGCCCTATGGGGAAGGGGAAATTCAGCATGCTTTGATCCAGGACTGCTGAGCACCTCATGACTGTCCTGCTGCTTCAGAGGAGCTGACAGGCTGTGTTACAGAGGTGGGGACCAACCCAGTGTGTGCCTGAGGTCCCCCTCATGCCTGCTGCAGTCAGAAGCTCAGGAGGGGCAGACAGCACTGTCAGGCTCTGCTGCACCTGCTTGGTAAATCCATTGCTGCTGCAACGGCACTGCTGCTGTCTGTGGATTTCACCATGTGAAACCCTTAGCAGTTCAATTGTGAAGCACAGTCCCAGGCCGAAGGACCGTTGTTAGAGGATCCAGAGGATCCCAATTGCTGCTTCAACCGCCTCTAGAAAGTTCTAAGAAGCCAAGGAAGAGCGAGGCTACTTCCCCCACCCCCTGCAGCGCGGCGACTCTGACTTGTATGGGCGGAGCGTGGAGTGTCGGCGGTGTAATGGCTGAGCCCGGCGCGAGGGGCGGAGTGGCACGGCACGGCACGGCACTTGGGACAGGCAGGGTGAGCTGAAGGGGCTCGAACGGCTCCTGGCTATGTTATCAAGAGCAAAGAAAAAACTCTTAATGTCCTTTGTGCTAATACAGCCAGCAACTTGTGCCCATTACCCTAGATACCATAGCAATCTTCACTTCCTTTCTGCTTCATAGTTGCTTTCATCCCTGAGTTTGCTGAGGCTCTGTCAGCATAGAAATAAAGCAAATAGAGCTGATTTTCCTGGTTACAACAGAAGCTAGGCTGTGCTTTAGAAGTACATCATGACTTACAGGTTGGGGTGAACTACTGGCTTGTTCTACCGTCTTCACTCTAGGAGATGTTCCTTGGTAACAGACAGGTACAGAATTATCTCCAAACAATTTCCAACCACTTCTGTAATAAAAAAAAAAAAAAAAAGCAGGTATCTGTGGAATGTGCTGGTCAAGGGAACTTAAACATGGTATATATTTTGGAGACAGAGATATAAGTGCCATGAAAATTAATGCATAATTCCTCTTTTTTCTCTCTATGGAATAAGTGTTTGTGGATAGCCCTATGCTCACTCTTTGTGTATATCTTTCTATTTAGCAACTATATTTTTGGTTACTTTTTTTTTTTTTAAACCCTGTCATTAGCAATATACTTGTAAAATAGTTTAAATAAAAAATAGTAAAATTAAATTAAAAAAGTAAAATAGGATAAAAGAAAGCTATAGAAAAAATGCTTTAATACATTTTCAGAAAAGGATCATTTTAAGAAGAGAGTGAAGGCCTGAATTACAATTGTACACTACACTATGATATTGTTCTTTTATCCCTTGCATTTAGAATGTTACTGTTCAAAACTAATTATAGGGTGTAAAGAGTGGAGGTATGAGAAATAAGTACAGCTAAAACTGAAAAAAATTACAGGACTGTTCATAAAGCTGAAGGCACAGTGTAGGATGTGTTCATCCTTGTGAAAATTTTTCTTTTGCAAGTGCTGTCAAGGTCAGTGTCAGCCTGAATTCTTTAATGCATGCTCTAAGAGCTAGCTGTGAAGATTAGATTTGCTCAGAGCTACTCATATTTGTTTATCCAGCTTTTAAAAATACATGTTTGTGCTCTTCTATTTAAAAAAACTCCATTAAAAACATCATCAGTCCGAGCTTGTATCAAGTCCTTCATTATACTTGTTCTCCACTTACTTTCTGTTGTGTCTCTGGAATACATACAGATAAGTTTTCAGCTGCACAATGCCAAATATGTTTTCTCATTCAGTAACAAAGGAATACTATATTTGCTGCATTTCCCAAATAAGTTAAAGGAACTATATTTGATAGGAAATATAAATGGTTCAGCACTAGGCAGAGTCTTAGGAAACATAAAATAGTATTTGTAATCGCTTTTTATTTCTATAATGAATCTTTACCTGCATTTTTTTCCTCCTCTACTTCATTCGTCCTTGCTGCGCTTCTCATTGTTGATGCTGTGCTGCCAATGGCTTTGCAAGTTGACCATCATCATCATTGTCAGGCAGTGTATTGAGGTACTGACTTTGCATCCATGGCAAGAGGCTGGGTCTCTCATTTCCATCCTTGCTCCACACCATACTGTGGCATTTCTTACTGTGCTCTTGTGAATTACTGACAATTTATGTCATGTTTCTTCATGAGAAAGATGATCTCACTTAAGGCTCTGCGACAGTTTTGTATGGATACTGAGCCAAATGTGAAGAAGTAGTACATGCATTGGAATAGTTTTGCTGTTGTCTGCATTGTTTTCTTCTCATTAGAAAAATATTTGTTTTGGTTCAAGAAAACATTTAGCTCAATCTCAGACATAACGTTTCATTTCCAGTGTAGATATTTCTAACAAAAGCGAGCAACAGAAATGCAGCAGGATACCAGTTGCACCATTAGCCAAGGGCACTGCCCTCAGTAAGGAGTCAGGACACTTACATAACATTGATGTGGGAGGCTTTTGTTCAAATCCTGCCTTAAGAAACTTCACATGTTCACTTCTGCCTGCCTGGTGAATGCTTTATGTGTCCTACTGTATGGATGTATCTTTACTTAGACATCAGCTGCAGTCAGTTTTAACAAGATCTGACAGCTTCTTGTCCTATCTTCTCAATATGTATGCGAGCACTTAACCTCAGATATCATTCTGATCTCTTCTATCATGAATATTTAAGTATTTGTACAAGATGGAAGAACTTCGGAAGAAGAAATTAGAGTAACATGCTGGAATACATTGTTGTTACTGCAGTAGTCATATATTCTGTTCTGAGACATCAATCTGAGCCCCCAGTTCTTAAATGCACACTATAGTAACTGTTGTTATATGTACACGGTACCTTTGAATATAATTCCAAATTACTGTATTTGTGCATGAATGAGCTGAGAACTCTAAACACTGTGATGGGGACAATGATTCCTAGAGCAGGAGCTACATATGTAGATAGGTGGTTTGTGCTCCATCTCATGCTAACATCAGTTCTTTGAAGAAGGAGGATTAGCATCTCCTCAGATAATAACATTAATGATGAGCTGTGTTTTTTGAAGGAGTTGATTTCTTACTGATTGCTTCATCGTTTCAGTTCCTAGATTAGTGTGAAGGTTGAAGTATATCAAACTATACTTAGAAGGTACTCAAGCACAGTTTCACTGAAATCACTCCATTGGAAAATCACATTTGAGTACTTGTGCTTAGTAAAGTGTTAATTCTGGTGTCAGAATGGTACATTATGGTTGGAAAAACTGGTGGTAGATTCTTAGCAAGCAGAGTCTCCAAAACTCTCTCCTTGTTTCAGTCTGACTTTATTACTTGTCAATAAAAGCCATCAAGCTTAGGTATAAATAAACTGGAAATGTTCTTCTGGGCCTCTCTGCTAGCTGTCATGATACAGAGATCTTTGTTGCTTTGCCATCATATGCCCAGTCTGCTTTTCTTGTCAACTCTGGTGATAGGATTCCTCTGGATGTGACCTACTGGCACAGGCAACAGTACTTGATTGCCCGGATCATAGCTTCTGTCAGCACCACTTGGCCCATTCTAGCCTGTTCAGACTGAGTAAGATAACTAAGGGTCTGTTGAATAAATCCCATCCAGAATCATTATTATTTTCTCTCAGTGACAAAAAAAAAAAAAAGCAAAAAAAAAAAAGCTCAGAACTGAAGAGCAAGTCATCTAGTTACTAAGATTTTTGAGGTATGAGTACAACTCTCCTTTCTTCTGGTCCTTTCAGGAGCTAAGGTATTTAAAGAAGTAAAAAGAGCCTCTGTATCACTGCATTTAATCCAGTAATATTGGGTGATAAATCACAGAATTGGAGTGCATTTCTCTATGGAACCACACAAACTGGGCCTGCTAGAAGTTTCCTCCCTCACGCTGTATTCATATATCAACAACTAATGGCATAGAAAAATGTCAGCTTCTTTTCTCCTGTCCTTGTATTTTCTACTTCACATTGCCATCCTTGTCACCAAGAATGTTTTCATGTTTATGGCAAGATCTTTAAATTTTTTACTCATGCATCCATATAAAATGTTTTTATATTCCGTTTGTTTGGTGAATGCTGTGCTGAATTTGTATTGGTCTTGTGGAAGCTGCCAGAAGTATTTTAACTTCTTTAATATGAAACGGAACATCATCCCTCAGACCATTCTCCTTGCTATAAAGATTGTGATTAAATTAATTTGATTGTCAGGTTCCCTACTGTCAGTCTTAGAAACCACCAGTAACCTCCCCTCTCTTGTTCTCGATTTAGTAAGCCTGTTCTAGGATAGCTGCCAGATTTCAGTCAAAGTCAAAGAGGCAAAACCTGCAGTTTCTCCAACACTTTCTAGCTGGTTGGATCACACATACCCAACATACTTAATGTTATTTCAGGAACCTACACCACGGTGGACTTTCAGAAAATGCACTCTGAAATGTGTTTCCTAGAGCGGAATTCCCTGTGTTCTTATCTGGTTCCTCACATCAGCTACAGGATTGTTGCCATGAAGAATGGGAATTGTGTAAAAATCAAGAGCAAGGAGATTATAACATTGTACAGTGTGGATCTGGGAAAGACACAATCTGAAAAAAAAGGAAAGGAGTCAGTACGAATATCAAGCATAAAAGGTTTCAGAAGACTTGATTTTTGAGTGGTTCTGTGTATTGGACTTGGAGTTGGACTTGATGATGCTTACAGGTCTCTTCCAACTCAGGATGTTCTTTGATTCAGTAATTCTATGACCGTCTCAATCTTTCCTGAAGTGCAAAAATCAATATTTGAACAAACTTCTGAAAAATGCGTACTTTTTGTGAATGCTCTATTTGAATAAAGAGAGCAGTGAAGCATTTTGTTTGTTCCATCTAACCACAGAGCTGTGCTTTCTGAGTGTGAGCTGACTTAATGTTGCAACTGCTGTGTGGAACTCTTTTTGCATAACACAGAGAGGCAGTAAAGCAAGGAAATGTTCTGTCATTATTTACCTGTTCATAGATCTCCAAGTCCACTGAAGCTGTGTGATCCCACTTGTCTAAAAGAGAAAAACAGCAGTGCTTAGCAGACAGAATTAACTGGTATAGTCCAGCAGATCATCATCTCAACATTTTCATCTTAGATACAGGCCTTGTAAGCTGTAATAAACTGTTGGTGAATTTAAGGCAAAAGTAAGTTGTCTTATTTTTCCCCCCCCAGTATTCTATATGTTTGTACTGTCTTCCAGTAGATTAAATGCTTGGTTTTCTTTTCAATTATAGTGCTTTAATACCAGTTTATCTCATGTGAATATTATGAATGAGATGAATATATTTGATGTTAGAAAATGATACGAAGACTGAGAACCTAAAATTATTGTGAGAGGAGACGGGCATACAGAAGCAGAGAAAAGCTATTAAAACAATGTTAACAGTACAGTCATTGTTATTTTCTCATCCACTCAGCCTGTGAATCCAGTGCTCCCATTGCACTGCAGCACACAGCAATTTTAACACATTTCTTTCAAAAGCACTTTGAATCCTGTACTTTCTCCGTATGGCATAGGCAAACTAGTTCTCATTTCAGTCTTTTTTCTCCCATAAAATTTTAAAGATTAAACAATCAGAATTGATTTTTCAGCACAGGAACATGACTCATCAAGATGTTAATTTACTGTATTCCTTGTTGTTGTTCAATTTTCTGTAACCATCTAAACAAAGTTTACTCGCTGTTTCTTATTTATCAGCTGATTTGGCTATTCATTCCCAGTTCTGACTGGCACTATTGATTGTCTTCTAGAAGGGTCTCATTCCAGGCCCTTTGAAGACAGGATGACATCAATAATTCAGTCCGTGTGCTGTGGATCAGGCCTGACTTGTAATCAGAATAACTAATATTGCTTTGTTGGCTGCTCTTCGTTCTCAATGATTTTGTAACACAGTGAAACAAGTTTTAGCTGGGATGAAGATGTAAACCTTAAGTTTAATTAAAATATAAAGAATACATATTGAAATCATGACACTAATACTATTGGTAGGGTAAGTGTGTCTTCTATTTTAATAACATTAATATTAAATCTTCTAATATAAGAGTAAAATGTACCGTGGTTTTTATTTCATGAGTGAGAAAATGAATTCAAACCTATGAATAATGAAGGAAACCGATTGTAAAGCAAAATGAAATCTAATTGTAGCTTGTGTGAAATAACTTGAATCTCTCTTAAAATAGGTGTGTTTCAATGTGAAACTCCCAGTTTTGCATGATCTGTAACAAAAAATGCCATTAACATTTATGTTTCTACTTGAACCTTTAGCAAATACGTTTACTAGGCAAGCAGGAAGCAGCTTCCCCATGACTGAAATACTTTGTTAAGTTTTTCTCATTCAGTTACTTCTGTGCTGGTGATTCATTAATATTTGTTCACTAGAATCTAGCAAAGGTCAGCCAAACGATAATTGTGTGAGAAGGACTGGATACCTCTCCTTGAAACTTTACATTTGAAACCATTTTTTATTCTTCTGCTTTGGCAAATCTAATTTGAAAGAGGACTCAAGAGCCATCAGCTGACTCATACTCCCAAGGCCATGTTTGTTTTGCTCTGAGACAATCTTTGAGGTCCCCCCCCCCCCCCCCCCCCCCCGAAATAAAAAACAAAAACAGTGAATTTACACTAATTTGTGGAATTATTTACCAGTACCACTGAAGAGCAGCTAACTTTGAAGTGAAAGCAAGAGCACCACAGTATAAGGGAGTGAATAATTGTCTTGTATCAAGCAGAACTCCAGTTTAGTTGAGCAAAATTGTCCAAGTGCCAAGCTGGTGCCTGGCCAGAACACTGCAGCAAAACCCTTTCTTGTAAAAGAAAAATAATGTAGTACTTCAGCATTAAGGAATTAATGAACAAATATGCTAAGGAGCGGAAGAGTGCTGACTTAACATTTCAGCCAAAAATAAAAGCCAAAAGAGAAAACTTCTGAATATAAAGGGAATTTCAGCATTGTATTGTTATTATAAACACCTTAAAACTACAAGTGTAAATCTTGGAGTCTGTTACAGGCTGAATTCATGCTGCTAACTCAAGCTGACCTGTCATCACTTTTTCAACACCAGCACTTCACTGCTTGTTGGCCTTTTGTTCTAGCTGTGATTTATTCATGGGCTTGGGTTGGAAGGCATCTCAGAGATCATCTAGTCCCAACACCTTGCCATGGGCTGCATTGTCAACTGCTAGGTCAAGCACTAGATCAGGCTGCCCAGGGCACTTGTATGATCTTTTCTGGCTTCAAGATCATATCTGGGCAGCATGGAAGGATCCAGCCTATAATTCCATGGCTGTTTCCTCCAGGAGGAGCTCTTAAAGCAGAGATTAGCTTTTGTTTTCATCAGTCTCACTAGACTAGCTGTGTTACACCTCATAGTGGTGTTTGTTTTCATTCAGAATGAGCTGCACCTGAGATTCAGAGTTTTCTGACCTCCTTAAGGAAAACATAAGGTGATCCTGTATGTCTGGATGACCTGAAGCTCGCTTACATAAACGTGTTTCCCAAATCAGTTTATTTGGAATTAGACTCTTCCTCTAAGTATTGTGACAATGCTAACTAAATCTGCAGCCACCTGACTGAACTTGTTTGCGTTATTGGAATCTGTGTGTGCCACAGTGACACGGGGTGCTGCTAAATCCATTCATTTCCCCCTCCATATGTGATAAGGGAAGATATTTACTATGAGTTTGACAACGTTGCAGTTACAGAGAACCATCACATTCTTTAACTTTTTGGGTCTTTCGAAGTCACTGGTCCAATGTTAAACCTTCCACACAAGAGAGAGTTGTTTGATCGTTCATTCAGATACCCTATTCCTATCAAATGTCCCCTTCAGAAGAAACCCCCCAACAGTACAATGCTGACCAAAGCCACCCAGAGATGGGTGAAAAAGATGATAACGAGAAAGATCTTACTCTTCTCTTTTGCTGTAAACAGGTTTGCAGAGTACCTTCATCCTTTTCATTCGGCAGCCTACAAGAGGAGGTGCCTACAGTTTCTCCCTGGATGCAGCTGTGCAGGAAATGTTCTTCAGAAGGCGGCCATCAGCAGAGCTGAGCGAGGAAATGACTGCAGACAATACGCTTTAGCAGGATCCCAGAGACCAAATCTTACCTATCTCCCAGCTCAGTAGATGGACACCCAGATGGATGCGGTGATACATTCCTTTGCACATTTGGTGTCTGTATGCCTTTGTATACAGAACTCAAATAATGAGAAAATACTTCAGTCTGTTGCTTGGCCTGAGGTTTAAACAATCTTTTCCCACCTCACTTTGAAAATGCCTCTACAGTGATGTATTTTCAGCCTCTGGGGAGGTCGTTTTTATGGGTAGGAAGACAGGGTAATTCACAGAATTCAGAAGGGAAAGGATTATAAGGTTTGTGTTTTAATAATTTGACCAATAGGCATTGAGACTAAAGAGTCTGATGATTCTTTGTCCATTTCCTAATCCTAAAATTGTTTTGTATTTAATAAGAAAATGTATAAACGGTATTCTGGAAGTGGACTGGGACACAACTCACTGCTCTCAACTGAATTCTCTGATCACCATTTTACTGAATGTTGCTGGCAGTGTGGTCTAAAGAGTTTCTATGGTGAGATAGTTTCAGTGATGGCCAACAGGTTTTAGTTCCACCATTCTCATTCTGCCTTCAGGAATCACTACCTGGCATGCTTGACAGATGGGAGATTTCACTTTTAAAGGTGAAAAAATAATTCGTACCGCTTTGCACAGATATGGCAGGGTGAAAGGTGCATAGTGCTGTCACAGATGTGTCCTGCAGGGTGTCTGCTTCTGCCAGCACCAGGTAAGTCTGAGAAACCTTCTAGATTAAATCCCACAGGGAGATGTCTGTGCATCCTGGGGCTCAAGGCCTGAGCTGATATGCCCCTACTCACAGTAGGGTGGCTTGACATATGCAGATGTACTTCTAGCATTGTAATCTAAAGGGAAATAAAGGTAAACAGCTACAGAGGTAAGGTTTGGAAGCCACGTGGAGTGGATTTTGAAAGCTGTTCTGCCTTGTTTATCTGACATGAGTGAGGTATGGCTCACATTGGATGTGGCAGAGGTTTTGTAGTCTCTGAAGTTAGATCTATCTGAAGAAAAATAATGCGTTCTGCATGGTCTACTGGAACAAAATTAAAATGTATGTGTCTGCTCTCAAGGAAAGAATTATAAAATTATGCTGATAGGTCTGATTCAGTCTCCCACATTGAGACGTATCACCTTTCCCATGTTGCTCATTTCTTCAAGGGTAAGCAGCATCTAAAATGAGCACTTTGAATAAATTAAACCATTCTTTTCAAGTTTAATTCAAAGTAAAACAAGTGACCAGCAAAGTTACACGTAATGCCTCTCCCTTGCAAACGACTTTCACCGAGATTTTTAAAGATACTTTGCTATAGCTGTTACTAACAGTTTCTCTCATAGAAAATATGACCAGTTTCAGAAGACTCCATCATCACTACGCATGGCTTATACATTAAGAAACTATTTTATATAAACCTTGATAAGAAGGATGGTGAAAACTAAGGTAACTGCAGTAAATATGGTGAAGTAGAATAAAAAGATGAATTGTACGACATTACTGCTCATATAAAACCCATTCCGTTTGTATGTGGAAATGATGTGCCAAATATTTGTCAGAGCATGGATGACATTTCTGTAATTCACACTGGAAAAAAAAGGACAGCAAATCCACCAGCATCACTTACAATCAATACAATCCCCAGCAAGTGTCTGCAATGCAGAGGATACAGAGGTGGGCACTTAAAGATGGTCAGAAAAACAGAGGGATGTGAACAAGCTGGCTGAAAAGAACGTTATACACAGATGCCTGAACGCAGGTTTAAAAGCAAAACAGCAGCAGAAAAACAAAGCACAAAACCCCACACAAGCTAAAGTTGTTCTCAGAGGGCAAAGCATTTTTAGCTTGCAGCAGGTAGGAGTGAGCTGTGTCATTATGGGAACAATGTTGACATAGCAGTGAGCTGTTGTTAGACTGTAGAGAGTAACAAGTGCTTCTACATCAAGTCACCAAGTTATCCTATTTCTTCTCCAGTTAATGCATGTGGGGGTCATTGAATGGGAAGAACCCACCCTGGCAATCACAGTGGTCTTTTACTTTATCCATTTCATGTTCTTACTGGGAAGATTTAGAAATAAAAAGTGCAGTAAACTCATATTTGTCTCAGGGCCTAACATTCTCAGGCGTACATTCTGTGAACAGAAACCCAAGAATTTGATAACATACATTATATTGATATAAGACAAAATCTTTTGCCTAGAGGTCATTCTAATGATATATCCCCTGTAGTTAAGGTTGCCAGTAGTTTCTGTGCGAGTCTGGTTTTTAACCTTTCAATTTTAAATGGCCAAAACAAAATTAATCTCACTGATGTATTTGTTTGCTCTGGAAAGTTAAAAGCTTGGTGAAAGCCTGACTGGCAAATTACATTAGCAGGATGTGACAGTTTCAGTAAACCAAAGACTTCCTTTTTTAATGAACATAATGTCTCAAAAGCTCCTGGGCTATCGCGGCACCAAACAGAGTGAATTTTAATTCATCTGAGAATTCTAGAGGGAACCTTATTATACTTTAAGATGGTAAAGTGGTTAGTATTTAAATAATCCTACCTCCATTTGGAGAAGGCAAATGAAGTTTACGGTGTATTGAAATTTAAGAATTTCACTTGTATGGAATATAAAGACTTATAGTAACATTATTCCCAGCATGAAAGAAGAGAGGCTGTACTAACACACTTCTGATGTAATGCTGGCACCCAATAGCTGCTATTAAGTACTCACATCCTGTCTAGAAATCCACAGGCATTAAATTCCCAGAAACTGGCACAGAGACGAAGCTGTGGTCCTGGGAATGTTCCAGGCAATACCATGGCAAAGAAAATGAGATGTAGGCTGTATTGGAGTGGCTGGGATGCCCATGTGCTGTGGAGCTGAGATACAGTGATCTTGCACGTTGGCATTCAGATGATGTCACTAATGACAACTTATTTATGCAGTGGCTTTGTCCACCCCTCCTAATTTGCTGCTGAGCTACAAGTAATGGCTCTCTCTCTTCTAATAACAATTTTTATACTCTTTCATGTTTTTTGAGACTCACTGATTACTTGTGGGCTGGAAGCCTCACAATGAACCCAGGAACTACCGAGATTCACAATAATTACTGACTTATATAATATTACTTCTGGTATTACTGAGGAATTAAAATTGTGTTTGCAACCTCAAAATTAGTCAGAACTTTCACTCCTCAGGTCAGGCAAGTAACTTCATACCTGTCAAGGCACCTAAACCCCACATTCCTTGGTTCACTGCAGATTTTCAGGGAAGACTCATACTTTATGTGGGTTGCAAGATCACGCATTAGTTAGACTGCCTTCATCCTCTAAAGCTATTTCCATTCTTACGGATTTGGTCTACTTTCCAAATTAAAGAGAGAGAAAAAATATGCAGTAGCAAAATCAAGTTTAGTGTTGGCAGTTCAGCTGAGTATTTCCAGTCTTTCCAGGTGCTACGGTGTTTACGTGGAGTCTGATCTGACCCCAAATGTATATTTTCTGAGTATACAGTACAACCTTCTATCTGCTAACCATCAACCTCTAGCCCCATAACACTGTTCATAACCCTGGGTTGGAGTACTGTGACATAACTTGCCAGGCACTAGCATGGCTAGTATCCTAAGCTTGTAAAATGGTGTGCCTTTACTAGCATGAGTTGGTTGGAACCAACACCATATTTCTGTTTTATTTTATGATGGTGCCAAATAACTGGTTCTTACAAATATTTAACTTGGGGAGAGAAGGAAAAGCATTCATGTTGCCAGACACCAGCATCATCTGGGCAGTGGCAACGAATCCTCTTGACTTTCAGGAGAGACTTTCCCATAACTGTGCTTCTCTTTTTCTTTCTTCAACAGCTGAAACTTGCTTGTCTTTCCATCAATGGAACAAAGACGTGCTTTCAGCAGTAACTGGTAGGAAACACAACTATCAGTACAGCTTCTCTGCTGAAAACCACTGTGGTTTTAAATTAAATTAATTGCACTTTAACAGAGCAGAAAAAAAAAGGAAAAACAAGTCTCAGCTGGGAAATGAGGAGTTTACATCAGATATTTGTCTTCATTTGGGCTCAGAACCAAATCACACTTTCTGTTATGAGTGCTGTGGTATTGCTGCTTACTTGAGCTCTTTTCAGTCCAATTCTTTGTGCATAATGTAATATTTTTGACTACAAAAATGAGCAGAGCCTTAGCTGTATGAAAAGCTCATATTTCCAGAAAGTAAGAGTTTGAATTCCTTCAGGATGTTGTGGCAATTGAGCTTAAGCCTCCTATGTCTCTCATGAGTACTCCGGATACAATGATGTTATTATTAAAAAAGACAAAATTCCATCTTTTTCTAGTTTTTCTCTGGGTTTTGTTTTCTTAAGTAAACTTACATATATTTTAGGAGCCCCTAAGTGTTGTACATTTGTGTTAAGTATGCTCTAAAGAGGACACTTCCAAGTCCGTAGCACTACAGCAGAGCAAAGGAACATCAATCTGTGAATCAGCACTGGATGGGAAAGAGGGCTTACCCAGAGTTCTGCATTTTTGGATGTGTGCAGAAGAACTGTAAATAAAAAAGGGAGATGTTTTCTACAATCACTCTGTTTAGGAAAGCTGACAGTGTTTGATGAAACATTTTTAATTACATATAATTTATTTTGAATGCAAAATACTGTAGAGGTAATGCCATTCCACCATTGAATTATCTAGCCATAAAGATGTCCTCTGTCTCTAGAACTAGCAGTCCCTCATGTTTGCCTTGTAATGCCATTATGGTAACTGGCCAACGTTGTAATAATACTAATCTATTATTTACATTTCATTGCTTGTTATGTCCTTGCAGGTTATTTATCACAACAACTAGGCGTTATAAATTTACTTTTATTTATTGATTGTTAATAATTGCACCTCTTGCTTAGTTAGTCACCAGCGTTTCTACTGAGGCTCGAGGGCTGACTCAGAGAACTTACTCATCCCATTCAGAAACAGTGAGGCAATTGCAGAACTAAATTTTGTGGACTCTAATTTTTCATTTAGTTCTTTCAGCAGCAGACTTGCCAGTCAGAATATCAAACAGTCCCATCCATCTAGATTCATCCTACCTTGATATTAGATCAGAAATGTGTTTTCAGAAGACAATTGTAAGTGTAGCTGCATTGAATTTCTTCCTGCGTTACCTATCTTTCCTGTTGACTTGAAGACTCAAACTCTCAATTAAAGCACAGCCAGATGAAATGAATATTTGTATGTTTTGATTATTTTGATTTTCTAAGCAATGACAATGTGCTGCACAACCTGATGGGCACACACACAGAATCACTGCCTATATCAAATAGTAGACAAGTGCACAGGAATGAGGTTTAAAAGGTTTATGTGACAGTGATATTTGTTAGGATTTGGCAAACTCTGCCATAGAAGAAACTTCTTATTAAGAGATGTTTGAAAGGAGAGTCTGTCTTACTGCCATCCATCATTATTTCTGAGAACAGAGTACAGCGTGGAAGAAGTCAGGGGCACAAAGAGGTGCTGCGTGTATTAACTGGGGAACCAAATATGTTAGGAAAATGAAAGCAGGAGAGGTTCTCTGTAGAGCAAGGCAGCAGATGCAGTGGGATGCTAAACGAAGTTGTTGCAGAGAAGGATTACAGCAAATAGGTCAAAGGATTATTCTTAAGGATGGGAAATGTCTGAATTCTGAGAGATGAAAAGTGATTCGTTCTTTAATTGTGATATGTGTGTCTTCACATTATGCTCCTTCAGTAAATTACAACAATTAAGAACTCTGATCTGGCAAATAAAATAATAAAAAAGGCTTTTTTAAGTATGTTAACAGTAAAAGGAAGACTAGGGAGAATGTGGGTCCCCTACCATGTGAGGGGAGTGTTCCGGTAATGGGGGATGCTGAGAAGGTGGAGATACTGAATGCCTTCTTTGCTTCTGTCTTCAGTGGAAAAGCTCTCCCTCAGGAATCCCAGACCCTGAAGGTTAGTGAGAGGGTGTGGGGAATGGAAAAGTTCCCTTCAGTCAGGGAAGCAGTAGTCGATGAGCACCCAGGCAACACCATTGTTCATAAATCCCTGGGACCAAATGGGTGCATCCACGTGTGCTGAGGGAGCTGGCAGAGGTGACTGCCGAACTGCTCTCTGTCATCTTTGAGAGGTCTTGGAGAATGGGAGAGGTGCCTGAAGATTGGAGGATAGTCACTGTCATTCCAGTCTTCAAAAAGGGCAAGAAGGAAAATCCAGGTAATTACAGGCCAGTCAGCCTCATCTCTGTCCCTGGAAAGCTGATGGAACAGCTTGTGCTGGATGCCATTGCATTATTCTGTATGTATATGTTGACGGGAGCAATAGCACTACATGTTGTCATGTGTGAAGGAAAAAAGGAAGGGATTGCCGCGACCCGGGGAGAGGGGGAAGGGCAGAGAGGGAGCAGATCGTTTTAGCACAGAGAAAACACAACGGCAATGATCTGAGGAGGAACGGGAATGATCTGAGGAGGAACGGGAAACCAAATAAAACAAAATGGAGTACCCAAAGTAGGAGTCAAACTACAACAGCTCAAAGGGAAGGCGGCCAGAGGCAGAGAGCGGCTGGGGTCTGGACTGGTGAGGCTTCCTCTTTACATACACCAAGTCCTCCCAAAATTGCCCAAATGGCATTAACACGGAACCAGGACACGAACTGCCACTGTTGTGCATGACAGAAACCCCAAACCACAACTGGGCTGATCCACACAACAAACCTTCTCACCCACTGCGCAGCTTGTAGTAGGTAACAGACTTGCAGTGGGGGCCCCACCCGGGGGGTCACCAGCAGGGTTTTGAAGGAGACTGATACATATCATGCCCCAGCAAGGAGAGGTGATTGCCACGGAGGCATCTTTCTGCCAATCCCAGGGTCGCTGTCTGTCCTACAGAAGAGGTGCTGGGGCCTCTGTTCCCACTGTGGACACCCAACCTCGTTGCTTTCTGCCCTTTGCATTCCTGGCCTGGAATGCCAGGCCCAGGTCCCTGCCCTGAGGGACCAGGACAGCCACTGTGTTCCCAGGTAATTATAGGCCAGTCAGCCTCACCTCTGTCCCAGGGAAGGTGATGGAACAGCTTGTGCTGGATGCCATCTCCAGACAACTGGGAGAAAAGGAGGTTATCGGGAGAACTCAGCATGGGTTCACCAAGGGGAGGCCATGCTCAACCAACCTGGTGGCCTTTTATGAAGATGTCACTAGCTGGGTGGACAGGGGGAGGGCGGTAGATGTTGTCTACCTTGATTTCAGTAAGGCTTTTGATACTGTCCCCCATGACATCTTTATAAGAAAGCTGAGGAAGTATGGGATAGATGAGTGGACAGTGAAGTGGGTCTAGAATTGGCTGACTGGCAGAGTGCAGAGGGTTGTTGTTGCCGGTGCGGTGTCTGGCTGGAGGCCTGTAACTAGTGGTGTCCCCCAGGGGTCTGTACTGGGTCTGGTCTTGTTCAGCATCTTCATCAACGACCTTGATGAGGGGATAGTGACCACCCTCAGCAAGTTTGCTGATGACACAAAGTTGGGAGGATTGGCTGACACGCCTGAAGGCTGTGCTGCCATTCAGCGAGACCTGGACAGGCTGGAGAGCTGGGCAGTAAGAAACCGGATGAGGTTTAACAAAAGCAAGTGTAGAGTCTTGCACCTGGGTAGAAATAATTGCATGCACCAGTACAGGCTGGGGGAAGACCTGCTGGAGAGGAGCTCTGCAGAGAGGGACCTGGGCGTCCTGGTGGACGACAGATAGACCATGAGCCATCAGTGTGCCCTTGTAGACAAAAAAGCCAATGGCATACTGGGGTGTATTAAAAAGAACGTGTCCAGCAGGTCGAAGGAGGTGATCCTCCCCCTCTACTCTGCCCTGGTGAGGCCTCATCTGGAATATTGTGTCCAGTTCTGGGCTCCCCAGTACAAAAGACAGGGATCTCTTGGAAAGAGTCCAGCGGAGGGCCACTAAGATGGTGAAGGGCCTGGAGCATCTCCCCGATGAGGAGAGACTTAGGGAACTGGGTCTGTTTAGCCTTGAGAAAAGAAGGCTGAGAGGGGACTTGATTCAGGTTTATAAATAGCTGAGGTGTGGGAGCCATAGTGGTGAGGCTGGTCTCTTTTCAGTAGTGCGTGGGGACAGGACTAGGGGTAATGGGATGAAAGTACAGCATAGGAAGTTCCGCACTAATGTGCGGAAGAAATTCTCTACAGTGAGGGTGACGGAGCACTGGAACAGGCTTCCAAGGGGGGTGGTGGAGTCTCCTTCTCTGGAGATATTCAAGACCTGTCTGGACGCCTACCTGTGCGACGTGGTGTAGGGAGCCTGCTTTGGCAGGGGGGTTGGACTCGATGATCTCTAGAGGTCCCTTCCAACCCCTACAATTTTGTGATTATGTTATTCTGTGATTCTCTCTGTTGCAAGGATGGCTGAGTACTGAGCAGGGAAAGAGGAGTTCGGCCGATTCCTGGTTCGGCCCGATTCCTAATGGGGCGAGGAAAGCCATGGAACCACAAGGGTACAGCAGCAACAATGTGGGGTGAAATTATTTTATTTTATTTTGAAATAATTAAAGTTAAAGAGATTTTAAAAATAAAATAAAATAAAATAATTAAGTCAAATAAAATGACAGAGAATCCAAAAATCCTGGCTAGACTTCTCACCTAAGAGTGAGGCTAATGCCACTTCTAAGGTGAGAATTCTAGCCAGGGCAAGAAGAAAGGAAAAGAGAGAACGTCTTGTGATATGGGAACAGTTTGATCTTTGCTTCAGAATGAAAGATGGAAACAGAATAACGCAAAGTCCTACAAACTGCATATCCCAGTGGACTTTGCATTATTCTGTATGTATATGTATGTATATGTAGTGCTATTGACTGGAGCAATAGCACTACATGTTGTCATGATGGGGAATATCAATAAGGAAAAATCATAAAAACAATTCAGGTATCTGCTGCTCTCTGACTGTGTGTCCTGGTGGGCTTCCTCCTGCAATGACAGGGATTGATGTCCTTAGGCACAGGAGGCCCTCAGGCTGATGATCTGCAGGAGCATTTTTCAGGCCTGCTGCCTCTTGTCCCCGTCGTCATGGAAGGATTCTTCTCTCTCCGTCTCTTGGTGCACCTGGGGCTGCAGTTGCGGGTGCAGCCAATCTCTGGGAGCTTACAGCTCCTGGCTGGCTGCAGTGGGGGGCTTTGCTGCATGCAGGGCAGAGTGTCCCAGGGTCAGATCTGTTCTGGCTGCACCCTTCGCCCTTCTCTTCCAGTCTGTGTCCTGACCCCAGGTTCCTCTGCTGCCACATCTGTTCTCCGTTACTTGACGTTGTTTGTGGGCTATTTTGAAAAGGAAGCCAGCACCTGCTTTTGCAGCTCCTTAGCAGTTTGCCCGGCTTTGTTCAAATCTCTAAGAGCTGTGAAGAGCTCCTGCACGAGGGAGACTGGAATATTGGTCCCAGTGAGATTTGGAGGCTGTGGCTGATCTGAGGGTCTCTGCTCGGTGGAGGAGTGCTTTTTCTGTGGGGCAGTTCTTCTTGGAGGATCTGGCCTGTCCTGGGTGCGTCCCCTGCCGTTCTGCTCTTGCCCTCTGGTCGCATCTGGTGGCAATTCTCTGCTTGCTGCAGGTGTGCCTGCCTGAACACCTGATGGATGAACAGACTGAGCTGGAGAAGCAGCTTGGGGCTCCAAGAGCAACCCACTGCTAGGTAGCAGCATGTGGGCTGTCACTCTACAGGCAACAGGCTCCAGTACATCCAGGTGCCTGTGGCTGCTGCCATCCTGGCTTGATCCCTTACTGGCACCCTGTGATCTCACTGACACCACTGAAAGTCTTGTCTTCAGATGCCACCAAGTCCTTCATTGCCTCCAGAGGTGGACCTGAGCTTCTCCTTTTGGCCAGAGGTGTCAGTGATTGTCTGCTCCCATGATGACTTGCGTCCAGCCTTGTCGGCTCTGTTTTTCCTGAAGAGCATTCTTCCCTTCCTTGAGAGCTTCTCGCTTCCCTTTCTGATCTTGGAACAGAGGGCCTTGCTGGCTGCTTTGAACTTGGCCCAGACATGCTGAACGGAGCAGCACAGAAAGGGTGGCACACAGCAGCCTCTGCACAGCTGAGATGGAGTCTGTGACCTATGTGTCCTGCTTGATGCAACTGCAGATCTACTTCCCTCTGGCTCTTGAGCAGCAGGGTCAGATGGAGACACACCCTTGGATCCTTCATTGCTAGGCAGGACGCGGTGTGGTGTGAAATAGTTTTGCTTGTTCTTCTCAATGTGTTCATACTGCTCCAGCCACAGATGCATCAACCTGTTCTCCTGGTTGTCAGGGTGTTCACAGAGTCTGTAGCACTCAGCATGGACTGTACGCATTGTTTCTTGTTTGCGTATGTCCATCAGGGAGGCAGATTTTCGCCATTGACCAAAGGCCTGTGCTGATGACCTCCATTCCTGAGCCTGCATGTTCCTGCGCTGGAAGGGCAAGCGAGGGTACCTCCTTGTTTGCCTCAGTGGATGTGGAAGCTTGGAGTCTTTGTGCCCCAGATTAGGCTCTGAGAGGCTCTTCTGCAGGCGCACTGGTGCCTGCATTTTCATGTCAGCACGCTCCAGGAGACTTCTCATAGCCTCATCCACCAAGGACAGGTCCCGCTCCTGGGACTTTGGTTGTGGGCAAGGTGTCTTCATATCCTCGGACCAGGTGATGGTGCCCTCATTGCCGCCCTCGTTATCGCCCTCGTTGCTGCCCTCGTTACCGCCCTCTTTGCTGCCCTCCTTGCTGCCCCACTCATTGCTGCCCTCATTGCTGCCCTCATTGCTGCCCTCAGGCATTTGCAACATGAGCCTGTGTGAGATGGAGAAAGAGAAGGAAGATGAAGGCAGTTCTGAGCCAAACACTCCTGAGGGCCCCAGGGCACTTCTGTCGCCTCAAAGCTGTTGGCAGGCTTTGTTATTTTCACTTGTTGGGGTCCCGACAAGTGTGTGCCCAAGGTTCCATTCCTGCTTACAGAGCACAAAGCAAGGACGACACTGTCGTGTCCATGCCTCAGTGGTAAACCCTTCTACAAGGGCACTGCCTCTCAGATTTCAAGTCTCTGGATATCCCTCTGCCATCCCTGAGTCATTGCAGATTTTCATTTCAGCAAGCCCTGCCCCTGTCCCCATCCCCTATCAGTAGTCTCACCTCTCCAAGCATTGGTTTGAGTCCTGAGTAGTTGTATAACAACATCGGATGGCTTCATAGGTGTCATCCGTCTGACTGGACACTGAGGAGCTGCAGCAGAGCAGAGAGCAGTGTTAGTGGGATTTCAGCTGGTGGGAGGTGACAGGAGAGGAACAAACAGTGTTACTTACTGCATCCTCGCGTGCTGTGAAGACGTGCACAAGTCCCAAACTGTTGGCAAAGAAGGCACAGTGAGTGGATAGGGAGAACGTGACGGGGTGGTGGGCACGTGGGGCCAGGGGTTGTCTTTGCAGGCACCTCCCTCGCCCAGGGCTGCTCACCTCTGGAATCTGCCTGGTTAGCTCCGTGTTGGCACTTCCTCGGTTTGGGACTTTTGGACCTTTCCTTCTGTATGGGCACAGAAAGCAGCGAGTGAGAGGGGAGCATCCCTAGCAGCCTCAGCGGCTCCCACCAACCCAGGGCACAGCCAGGCTCGGCCCGTGACTGCCCTGGGACTCCTTGCCGAGCCTGGCCAGGCCCTGCTGGGACACGGCCTCTCCTCCCGGGCAGTCCTCCCCAGCCCAGCCCTGGGGATGGCCCTGGCCCCCTCCAACCCCCCTCCCTGTGTTGCAGTGCCTGCCTCAGCACCAGCCCTGACTCCTACCATCCACTTCCTGAAGGCTGGAATAAGTACAGTCAGTAATGAGACTGTCGTGATCCAGAGGATACCATAGAAGGTATCGTCCTCCATGCTGAGGAAGAAGCTCTTTCCCCAGAAATCAGCGCTGCCTGCGATGTGCTGAAAGAGCTAAGCAGTCAAGCTCCTCTCTTCAGTCCGCTCACAAGCAAAGTGGCTCCCAGCCCGACTGTGCCCCGAATTCTGGGCTGTCCCCTTTGTGATGTGAGTTACCCCGTCAGCAGCTTTGCTCTATGGCAACGTTTGTGATGCAAGAACAGCGAGCGGGGTGTGGCACAGCCCGGCCGGCTCAGCACAGCGGGGCCATGGCCAGCCCGGCCCGGCACCGAGAGCCGGCCCTGTGCAGGGCCACGCAAAGCCTGTGCCTCTCACCAGGAAGGACTGAATCCCGGCCCTGTGCCGTGCTCCCACTTTGGAGAGCCCATGAAGCACTTGTCGGCCCTGGCGAGTCCAGCAAGGCGATGGTGGCCGTGCTGCTGCTGCTGCTGCCGCCTGCCCTTCGCCAGCATTTTCAGGGAGGAGCTCGATCAGATCAGCTCGGAGCAGAGGCTCACCAGGCAGACCCCTCAGGGAGAAGTAAAACTGGCAAAGCCCCAGCTCCCCCAGGTGGGAAGAGCACAGCTCCTGGGGAGCAATGTGGCTCTTGGTATAGGGTATGTGAGCAGGGAGGTTGGTGCTCCTCCCCACTGAAGAGACCAATCCACTTAACACTCTTAGAATAGAGGGAGGGAGAAGTGAGGGAGAGGTGAGCAAGGATGCAGTGGGAGATCACTGAATCGTAGAACGGCCTGGTTTGGAAAGGACCGTAATGATCATCTAGTTCCAACCTCCCCGCCATATGCAGGGCCACCAACCACCAGACCAGGCTGCCCAGAGCTGCATCCAGCCTGGTCTTGAATGCCTTCCAGGTGGGGAATCCACTACCTCCCTGTGTAAGCTATTCCAGTGTGCCACCACTCTCTGTGTGAAAACCTTTCTCCTAATCTGTAACATCAACCTCCTCTGTCTCTGTTTAAAACCATTCCCCCTTGTCCTATCACTATGTACTCTCGCAAATAGGCTTTCCCCCTCCTGTTTAAACTCTCCCTTCAAGTCATGCAAGACCGCAGCTGAGGTCTCCCTGGAGCTTTCTCCAAGCTAAACAAGCCCAGTTCCCTCAGCCTTTCCTCACAGGAGAGGTGCTCCAGCCCTCTGATCATCTTAGTGGCCCTCCTCTGGACCCGCTCTAAGAGCTCCATGTCCTTGCTGTATTGGGGAAGTACTGAGATCTACCTGTGAGCTTGTCTAGGGTGAGATGGTCAACTCCACACCTCCAGACTGCCTCCAGCAGGAAGGGTGATTGCGGTAAGCAACTCCCTGCTGAGAGGAACAGAGGGCCCTATATGTTGGCCTGACCCTATCCGTAGGGTCACTCAGTAAGTCATCCTCACCAAATTGCCTGGGGGTAGCGAGGCCCAGCAGAGGGATCTGGACAGGCTGGATCACTGTGCTGAAGCCAGTGGGAGGTTCATCAAGCAGCTGAGGGAACTGGGATTGTTCAGTCTGGAGAAGCTGAGGCTCAGGGGAGACCTTGTTGCTCTCTGCAGCTCCCTGAAAGGAGGTTGTAGTGGGGATGGGAGTTGCTCTCTTCTCACAGATAACAGCAACAGGACAAGAGGTAATGGCTTTAAGTTGTGCCAGGGGAGATTCAGATCGGATATTAGGAAAAATCACTGAAAGAGTGTTAATGCACTGAAACAGGCTGTCCAGAAAAGTGGTGGAGTCCTCGTCCCTGGAGATATTCAAGAAATCATACTTAGATATCATACTTAGGGACATGGTTAGTGGGCATGGTGGAGATGGGTTGATTATGATGATCTTAATCGTCTTTTCCAACCTTAATGATTCTGTGAGTCCTGGAAGATATGGTATATCAAGCACAAGGTTCTAGTCCTTGTGTGTGACTGGATGACTTATGTGTAAAAGTCTGGTATATTTCAAAGCAAGAATGCGTGGGATAAAAAAGTCATTATCTTGCTAATGAGTGAAAAAGCTCAGCAGTAACTTGAGCCAGACATAAAGACACACAAGGCGCCTGGCTCCTACATGTGACCAGTTGTTGTCATGCAGGTATAAAAGGTTGTAAGCACCTACAATAAACGTCTTCTGAACCAGCAAGGGAGTCTTTGTAGTTTTTTACATTAAATTTGGTGTGTAGTCAGAGGTGAGCCTATCTACCATTATTTTTGACCTCTGGGCAAATGATCCAGAAGTATAACGGTGCATAATAACAAAGAGCTTTTACCTGTGAAGGTCAGATCAATCTGCAACCTGTGCTGCATCAGGTTTCAGTTCTAACCTGCTTTTACTTTGGGCCAACCCTTTTTCCTTTCTTCCTGCTGCACTTATTCTTACACAAGGAAGATGAAGATACCGCTGGTTAACAGAAGGAAGCCTTCCAAGAACGTGCCGCTTGTGGGTTTCATAGTCAATATTTTTAGAAAGAAGGGCTGAGAGATCTTTAAGATGTGATACTGCAACATGAGTGAAGTTCCAGGCAAGGGATGTGATTGCGCAGATAATCAAAAAGTTGTATGCTGTTCTCAGTTCTAGTTGGTATGTTCACAGAATCCTGGTGATGCTGGTTGTCGGGACCTCCAAAGGTCTCTGATCCAAATTCAAGCCAGCATTAAACCATGGCTCATCTGATCTAACACCTTTAGGGGTGAAAACTCTTACCACCTCTGAGTGGGAGAAATGTATTATTTCAGGACTATCTTCAGGTCCATTCTGATCCTCCCAGGCTGCAAATTTACCATCTTGAACCACAGCAAACTGTAGGTTCCTTTTTGACTTTGAGATAATTTTTTTTTTAATTTATTTTTTATTTTTTTTAGCTAATAAAGTAATTTTGCATTGCTTTACAGTGGACAGCAGCATGAAGTTTATTCTTTTTAATATAACTCTTGACACTAAATCATATTATACTTGAATTTCTATCTGTTCTGCCCATACCAACGGACAAAATAGTATCTGCTTGTGTACGCTGATTAGAGGAACTGGGTCCCTTCAGACAAAGCATGGAGCTAAATCACATCTGTCTGACCATGGCAGTAGTTAAGATGATTGCGTCAGATGTGACAAACACTTTTGGTGGGTCTGCAGCCATATAGCAGATGTGGCACAGGGGGAAGGTGGGACTTCTCTGTGTATAGGACTCAGGCTCCGTAGAGTTCTGCTAATGGAGGATTTGAGATTCCTGCTTTGGATTTTAATCTCCTGTGAGCATGGTGAAATTTAATCTATTCTGTGGAGGTTGAGAAGGAATAGAGGTAGGAGGAAACAAGAAACAGCCCCAGTCTTTCTTAAAGACCATCGTATGCCTAATTACGTTTAGCATCTGTATCTGATGGGTGTAAGAAAGGGGCTTGTCACGGGGTTACCCCTAGATGTAAGTCTGTCACGGGGGCACAGGCCCTGGGAAAAGAAAAAGGAGAGACAAGGGAGTGAAGGAAAAAAGGGATTGCCGCGACCCGGGGAGAGGGGGAAGGGCAGAGAGGGAGCAGATCGTTTTAGCACAGAGAAAACACAATGGCAATGATCTGAGGAGGAACGGGAATGATCTGAGGAGGAATGGGAAACCAAATAAAACAAAATGGAGTACCCAAAGTAGGAGTCAAACTACAACAGCTCAAAGGGAAGACGGCCAGAGGCAGAGAGCGGCTGGGGTCTGGACTGGTGAGGCTTCCTCTTTACATACACCAAGTCCTCCCAAAATTGCCCAAATGGCATTAACACGGAACCAGGACACGAACTGCCACTGTTGTGCATGACAGAAACCCCAAACCACAACTGGGCTGATCCACACAACAAACCTTCTCACCCACCGCGCAGCTTGTAGTAGGTAACAGACTTGCAGTGGGGGCCCCACCCGGGGCCCCAGCCCCGCTATGACAGCCCACAGCGCCTCTGCTGGCTTCAGAAGAGCCCTACAAGGAGCTTTTTCATTGGTCCTTTTTGCTTTTTTGCTTTTTTGCTTTTTTGCTTTTTTGCTTTTTTGCTTTTTTGCTCAACACAGTCTTACCCGCCCTGAGGCTCATCTCTTCAGCAACAACCTACAAAAGTTCTTAATGGCCAGTTGTCTCTGTCAGCTTTAACTGTTCTGTCCTTCCCTTTTAGTGTTCCTGCTCATGTCCTCCCCTTGGCCTTTTTCTTGTCCCAGTGGACTTGGTCAAGTACAGAGGTAAGCGTCAGAGCTCAGGACTGGGATCCTACCACCCTCCCAGGGCTATTGGGTCACCAGCAGGGTTTTGAAGGAGACTGATACATATCATGCCCCAGCAAGGAGAGGTGATTGCCACGGAGGCATCTTTCTGCCAATCCCAGGGTCGCTGTCTGTCCTACAGAAGAGGTGCTGGGGCCTCTGTTCCCACTGTGGACACCCAACCTCATTGCTTTCTGCCCTTTGCATTCCTGGCCTGGAATGCCAGGCCCAGGTCCCTGCCCTGAGGGACCAGGACAGCCACTGTGTTCCCAGGTAATTATAGGCCAGTCAGCCTCACCTCTGTCCCAGGGAAGGTGATGGAACAGCTTGTGCTGGATGCCATCTCCAGACAACTGGGAGAAAAGGAGGTTTCAGAGCACAGTGGGTCATTGTTGGTGGTGCAGAGTCTGGTTGGAGACCTGTGACTGGTGGTGTTCCCCAGGGGTTCTAAAGGAAGAAGTCCTTGCTTTTGCTTTTGTCCTTGGAGGTAAAGGAAAGTGGCAATTCTGTCATCTGGTATGTGTGAGTAAAGAAAATTCAAAGGCTTAAAACGAAAGGAAAAATCCTAAACATGCTCCACTGTCTTCTTCAGATCACATTAGTTATGATTCATGTTCCTATCCTTCATTTTTGTGTACTGTACTCTTGGGACAGCAGGAAAATTGCAAATGGATAAATGAGTATTACATTGTCAAAAAGGTAAAAGGCTTATCTATCATATCTAGGTTTTTTGATCAGATAATTTGTCGAGAGGGTGCAAAGTAGTAAATATTCTAGGTAGGTTGTTTCATTTTTTAAATTATTACTATTTTATAAACTATTTTGTGTTTGAATGATGTACCCACAGAACAGCAGGTAGGCAGGGACCTCTGGGTCCCTCTGGTCCATCCTCAGCTCCACAGGGACACCCAGAGTGGGCAGCCCACCCAGCACCACGTCCAGGTGGCTGCTGGAGATCTCCAAGGAGACTCCACAGCCATTGGGCAGCTTATGCCAGCGCTCCAGCACCCACACAGCACAGAAGTGCTCATCAGTGTTTGCCCGTGTTCCTGTGTTCCAATATGGGTGTTTTGCCTTCTGGAAGATAAGATTCTGAAAGATTCTGCCTTATCTGGAAGGTAAGATATGCACTGATTTTTTGTTTTGTTTTGTTTTAATAATTGAATCTAAATGTCACTTTAACTGAAAGAAAGGACCATGCTAATGCGCAGTATAATTGGGTGAACATTGAATAAGATCCTTAAGGAACAGACACAAAAAAAGCTGTATTTCTGCTAAATCTCATTCCAAGAACTTCGTGGATCCTTTTCAAATCCCATAATATAAGAAAAGACATTTCTAACATCAGAAAGTCAAGCAAAACTTGCAACAAACTTTATATATATGTGTAGGTGGTAGGTGGCAGATTATTTTTACTGCTTCATCTCTTAGTTTCTGTTCCAGGATTCCTTTGGGAGTTTAGAGGATAAACATCATACAGAGAAATAGTTTTGGATGTCAAAGAGCACCCATTGGCATGGGTCAGTCATCCACTGGGATTCTATTTCCACCATCAGCAAAGATCCTGAGATGGGTTTGGACCCAGAAGTCACATCTGTGTAGATGAAATTCAAAGATGACCTGGATGGTGAATTGAGAATAAACTTTGATGCTGGGAATCTATTTTCTGTATGTTCCAGTAGCAATTACATGGTAGAGCCAGTACTTCAGTGGCCAAAATAATATGTGTAGAAAACATATATACCTACACTGCTAGGATAAAAATTGAGTGCTAAAATAAAAACATATTGCCCTAAACAAGTATTTTAAACAGTGCCACAGCAGACCTGAATAATGTTAATGTCTAATAATAAAGATGGTTCTGTCTACTGTAAATATATGTAAAATGGGAATCTCAAGTATCAAGTTTTGTTCCCATTAAACATTTTAATCTGCATTTGTGGAGAGAAAATATCTGTGCAATCAACAAGAACAATGAGCTCTCAATTAGCTTAATTTCCACTATGGACAGTAAACACATAATGCACTGGTGAAGGAAAACTTAACTTCTTTTACTATACATACTTGTCACAGGTGATATAAGTATTATCACAGTGTCATAAATATCACCTCAAACATTTTTCACATTGCTTATTGGACTCTGTGGAAAACAGTCTCAAAAAATCGTACTATTAATAAAAAAAGAGTCCTGTTCTGAACAGTGGTGGAATAAAGAGGCAGAAAATCATTTTTCAGGCAGAAGTAACATCAGTTGACCTTAGAAACTTTGAGTAGTTTTTCTTACATCTCCAAAGGTGTTCCAGAAACAAAAATATCAGTAATGGGGAGGTTTCTATTTGTAAGCTGTAATTACAGTTTTGCTTTGTGTTTTTGAAAGTTGTCCCAGTGAGCAGAATAAGGCCACAGTGGTAAAAAGTTTCAATTCCAATAAATAATCTTTTTTTCTGGAAAAAGAAAGAAAAAAAGTTTTACCAAAACTGCATTGTAATGCTCTGTATCTTAAAATGCAAGAATAACCACCTAATTTACTTACACACTTTGATATGTATTTGTTCCATGATGTGGATCCACATAATCACAACAATCTCTTCCAGCATTTGAAGATCAAAAAGCAATTGAACTTCAGTGAGCTCTTGGTGAAATCATTTAAATTAGAGCAGACTTTAATTTGGTCCTTACTGTCTGCTGAAATTTAATAGCTTGCACAAAAAAAAAATGTTGCATTTGGCATTTAAAATTTATCTTTTAACAATAGAAGGAACTGTCTTAGAGTGTGAGAAATGTTTCTCTCTAAAGGTTTACAGGAATTAATGAGCTTGGCTGATCTCTTGTGCTGCTGCTACCCAGAAATCAAGGAGCTGTTGCTGGCATATGACCAGCGAGAGTGGAAATTAAAACCTTGGTAAATGTCTACAAAGAGAAAATGGAAGGAAACAGGAATAGAGTGATAGGACAAGGGGGAATGGTTTTAAACTGAGAAAAGGGAGGTTGAAGTTAGATATTAGGAGGAAGTTTTTCACACAGAGGGTGGTGATGCACTGGAACAGGTTGCCCAAGGAGGCTGTGGATGCCCCATCCCTGGAGGCATTCAAGGCCAGATCATGCATGTCCTTTTAGAAATCAGTGTGAATGGTAAGTTAATGTTGAAGTTGAAAAGACGTGTTTTAACAAAAAGCTTTATTAATTCACGGACTATTGTTTCCTGCTCCACCACTGCTTACAGTTTTTGAGATCTCTCCTCAGAAGAGGAAAAAGATGTCAAATCAGTCCTAATTTTTAACTGTTATACTCTGTGAGCGCTGTTAACTTCTCTAGTTGTTGCATTTTTGGAGTGCATTCCTCCATCGGGGCAGCTATCAGTTCTGCACTAAGTAGCCATTTCTTACTCCAGTACCTCAGTCCATACTCACCAAGTATTTGTGTTTACATAAACTCTACCCAGAACTGACATGTTGATCATTTACATCTGGAAATAAAAACCAAAATCCTTTATTCCTCTTCTACAATGTAAACACACGCTAGGACGTGCTGATCCTGTCTTGACACATATCAATTTGCAAGAACTCTTCCAGTTTAACACTGGGGAAAGCACTGAGAAAGTTAGAAGTCTGCAAGAGATGGATTTCTTTTGCTTTGCCTTTTACTGAAGGACAATATTTTCTAATATTTATTTATTTGTTTATTTATATATTATTTAAACCAGTGTTTTGGAAGACTTTTAAAGAGCCACAACATTGCATAGCGCATATCCCAATGTCTGAGATCCAGATGCTCAACATGTACAAATTCATTTTGTCTCCTTTTTTGCAATCTGTTTTTCTCTTCCATCTCCCCTTACCATTTTCTTTGTAATGTAGAGTAGTGAATGTGATGAATCAAGTTAACCTGCCAGCATTATCTATGGCTCTGTTTATTCCTTGGGAATTGCTTTGCTCTCTCTATGCTAGCTGAATAGGAAGCTCACAACTTGTTCTGGCTGTTTTTTAATACCATTACTTATTTATTTTTATTGTATTTTTCACTTAGAAGGTTTGGAAATGCAAGAGATGATAGGACATTCTTTTTGTATATCTATGTATAATATATGTATATTTGAAGTGGTCATTATTTATCCATGAATTTTTGCAAAAATTATATTGCAGTTGATCACAGCATCTTGAGTACTGTGTTCAGTTTTGGGCATCGAGACCCTGGAATGTGTCCAGAGAAGGGCAACAAAACTGGTGAGGGGTCTGGAGCACAAGTCTTATGAGGAGCGGCTCAGGGAGCTGGGATTGTTTAGCCTGGAGAAGAGGAGGCTCAGGGGAGACCTCATTGCTCTCTACAACTTCCTGAAGGGAGGTTGTGATGAGGAGGGGCTTGGCCTCTTCAGCCAGGCAACAAACAGGACCCGAGAAAATGGCCACAAGTTGTATCAGATGAGGGTTAGACTGGACATAAGAAGGAACTTTTTCTCTCAGAGAGTGGTCAGGCACTGGAATGGCTGCCCAGGGAGGTGGTGGAGTCGTCATCCCTGGCAGCGTTCAAGAAGCATCTGGAGAGGGAGCTAGGAGATATGGTTTAGTGGTTTTCTGTAGGTATGGTAAAAGGAGGACAGTTGGACTAGATGATCTTGTAGGTCCTTTCCAAACTTTTGATTCTATGATTCTATGACAGCCACTGAAATTTGAGTAACTTTCTAATTCTTGTAAAGCAGCCTGCAAAATAAAATCCACATTTACTGTAAGAGTTTGTTGGTCTTCTGGATCCTTTTCTGATACTATCAGTGCAGGAGGATGCCTTGGGAATCTCACTGTAACTGTTGGACTTTTGGTTGCTTATCACCTCACCTGCAGAATCTTCAGTTGTAGATGAAGCCTCACAGAGAACTGATAGAGACATTAGAACTGTTGGCCAGGTAGTTGCCAGTCATCTATTGTAAACATAATATATATGAATGAAGTTATTATTGACAAGCAGATCATGTGCATGGCTGGCAGCTGGTTTCTCAAACTGTAAGCAGGTTGTGGATGCCCCGTCCTTGGAGGTGTTCAAGGCCAGGTTGGACGGGGCCCTGGGCAACCTGATCTAGTAAAGGTGTATGTTTGGTGGCCCTGCCAGGCAGGGGGTTGGAACTACATGATCCTTGAGGTCCCTTCCAACCAGGGTCATTCTGTGTGATTCTGTGATTCTGTCTTGTGTCATGTCCTTGCAAGTACCAAAAGACACACACCTGGATATTTGGTTCGGGAGTTACATCTCAGGGACTAAGTATGTTTTGATTTAATTACTAAAATATTGTGAATGGTAACGCAAGACAGAGAAAATAAACTCCTCCATCACTTGATTTGGAGCAATTCAGACTTGGAATAATACATGCATTTTTAGCAGAAGTTGTCTGTAAATCACAACCAGAAACATATGCTCTCTTAGATTATCTCTCACCACAATATAATTTGTTGTGTTTGTTGCTTTTATTTTCTTTCTGGAAGCATTTAAAAGACTAGTAGTGCTTCTATCACTAAAGTACTGTTGCTTCTCCTACACGGATATCTTTGATCTCCCCATTTTACAAAACTCCCTCTTGCTGTCATTTAAAACAGTCAGAAAGTTAAAAATAGCTGTGTGGTTTTTTGTGATTGATTTAGGCCTTAGGCTATAATTTCTAATATCCAGTGTGCTATTAATCACCAAGTCATTAACAATTTTAGGGAGTGCTTAATATCAGAAAACCACATCTATGTTATTAATCCTGTCAATGCGCATCAATGTTATATTCCATTCCAGCTGTATGTGTATCTGTATGCTCTGTGATGAGTCCAAGTCTTCAGACTGTTCTGAACAAGAGGCACATTTTGAGATGTTTGAGAGGAAGTTCCAAAAGGAGGATCTGAAAGAGAAACAACCAGCTAGATAAAGACTAAAGGGCAAGAGAGAAGCTGTGTCTGTACTGGGAAATTAAACAAGTGTGGGATGATTCCGCAGCATGGAATCTCATATCTGTGCTCACTGAAGGGGAGCTGGAATAGATGAACTTTAAGGGTCCCTTCCCAACTCAAAGATCCTATGATTCTATGGCATCACATGGGGCAGTAAGACGGTGTGGCTGCGGGAGGTTAAAGGGTTTCCTTCACGTAATCTAACAACAACACATGATATTTTTTTAGATTAAGTAACAACTGTCAGTGTTCACTAATCCAATACCGCAGCCCTGCGTTAGAGCGCAGCATCCTGAAGTGACCTGAGCTTGATGTGACTGCCTTTCCACACCAATAACACTCCGAGTTTATACGTGTAGCTCAAGGTGTGAGACTGAAAATACTTGAACTATTTATTTATTTATTTTCAGACAGCTTGAAAACTGGATTTCTTGCTGTGGTTTGTTACAGCTAATTGAAAATGTGTGACCATCCAGGTCTGGCCAATTTGAGAGATTCAACATCCCTCCAGACATTTCTGGTCATACCAATTCTTACCCTCTCCTTCCTCCTCTTCAGTACAGTTTGCTTTGAAATGCATCTAAGAACTTGATCTTACACCATAGATAGATGTAATCTAGCACCACATCCAAACAGTTTTTAAACACATCCAGGGATGGTGTCTCAACCACCTCCCTGGGGAGCCTATTCCAGTACTTAATTACCCTTTCAGTAAAGAAGTGTTTCCTAACGTCCAACCTAAACTTACCTTGGAGGCCATTTCCCCTCGTCATGTCACTTGTCACCAGTGAGAAGAGACTTGCCTCACTCTCACTGTAAGCACCTTTCAGATACTGGAAGAGAGTGATAAGGTCTCCCCTCAGCCTCCTTTTCCCCAGACTAAACAGCTCCAGCTCCCTCAGCCTCTCCTCATAGGCCTGATTCTCCAAACCCTTCACAAGCCTTGTTGCCCTTCTCTGAACCTGCTCCAGTACCTCCATTTCTTTTTCGAACTGAGGTGCCCAAAACGGAACACAGTACTCGAGGTGAGGCCTCACCAATGCGGAGTACAGGGGCAGGATGACTTCCCTAGTCCTGCTCACCACACCATTCTTGATACAAGCCAGGATGCAATTGACCATCCTGGCCAACTGAGCACACTACTGGCTCATATTCAGCTGACTGTCCATCAGTAAAAGTCTGTCCATCAGAAGAAAATACTATTTCCAGATCTTGCTTCTATTCTCCATGAATATAAATAAAAATGCTGTAATTAGGGAAACTTATGGGCTGATGTGTTTTTTGTATTGACATCAGTGAACAAAGTCTCACCTGTTTGTGTAGAAATGAACAAAAGGGGCAAAACAAAAGAGCAACAAGAGTCCTGTTCATCTCTTCACTCATCTCCTTGAGAACAAGGTTTAACATTGATCTTGTGAATGAATGAAAGAACCTATCAGTGCAGAGGAAGCTTTCAGGAAGATGTGACACTTGAGGGAACAGTCTGTGATCAGCTGCTCCAGGGCATCAAATCTGAGACCTAAGGTTCCATTTTCACAAAACTATTTCTGAGCTACATACTCAAATCTGCAATTCTAAGCCAGTAAAAGAATTTGACATAGTATTCAAGTGCATGTAATTCAATTATTGTAGCAATGACCCTTCTTCCAACTAACCTTAAAATTAAATAAAATGTGAAAGCATACATTTGCAGAACAACACAAAATGCCAGATGAGATTTCTGACAGCGTTTTGTTAATTTCATTGTTTAGACTGGTCTGAAACATAAGGAAAACTAAAACACTTTGTATGTACTGCAGCGTTGTGCCGCTGCTCATGGACTATTTCTGTGTGACTTGTTGCCTTAGAAATTGATTTTAGTTGTCTGTGAATTCCCCAAAGCATGAGACACCTTTATCTTCAATGTTATCTTTTGTTGTTGCATTCGTGATACCTACAAAAAAAAACTAACTTTACTGTCAAGAAAATTATTGTGAATGTAGCAGTTCCTCAAGGCTTATGAATGTCCTGGAAAGCAAGAAAAGAACTATAATAAAAGAGCATAACAAGTGTGGAACATAGAAATGTGAGCTCAGTTATGACTCATCTCTAAATAGCATCATCAAAACATGATAGTATCCAAGTACGTTTCCCCTAGTTAGCATTTATCACTGAGCTCTTTGAATATGTGCTTTTCATCTGCATAGCTATTATTTTAATAGCAACCTCTAATTTGGGCTGACATTCCTGTCCTTATTTCACAATTTATTCTGACCTCAGCTAAGCTACTTAACGTAGGAGAAAGATGTTGGGGTTCAATTTTTATCAAAAAACGGTGTGTACATGTTTACTTTTCCATGGCAACCAACCCATTTGAAGTCTGTCTTCATTTACAGAATGAGTGTCCTATTGAACTCTGAGAATAAGGGCAGTGTCCAGCATAAATGTCTTCAAGTTCCCTGTAGCCGCTCACTTAAGAACAGGGGAGCTGCAATGCCAATAAACAGACCATGCCAGACTTCAAGCAATCTGTGCTTATGTTTACTAAAAGACCTGGGATGGAGAACAGCATCATTAGAGAGTGGAGTTGGCTCAGCATGGAGATGGAAAAGCTGATAGGGCATTTGCCTTTCTTGCCCACAGCTACTGATACCCAAGAGATAATTATGTGCTGCTAGGGCTTGTGATGAGCATAGCTGGGAAGAGAATAAGTAGAAAGAGCATTGCTTGTATTTCAGTTTCACACCCTATGTCCCATATTGAAGTCATGGGAAACTACAGGAAAGAGTTCTATATGTTTTTAACGCATATGTTTCTGAAGCAGGGAAGTAGGGAAGTTCCTTCTTGTGTGGGTTGGGAAGAATAATGCAGTCGGACAAACAGGTCCATTTCACTGTCATAACTGGGAGCCAAGTCAATCAGGATTAAAAAAAAAAAAAAAAAAAAAAAAAAAAAAAAGGAGAAAAAAGAAAATTAGCAAAAAAACCCCACAACCAACCAAAGAATCCAAAGGCTGTTTCTCCATTTTCTGATCCCTTTCACGCTTTGTTGGGCAACCATTATTTAAGGTGGACGCGGGAGTGAAGGTCGCACTCTGATTCTGATGGAGAAGTCCTCTACCTTTCTCTACATGAGTAACAAAAAAAAAACCAACAAACAGGCAGGACATAAAAAGTGGGAATATTCGGGCTTACTTTTTGGTAACAGAATTTCTTGATTTAGAATGATGGAAATTTTGCACTACCAAAGAAAGCACCAAAATAAACAAAAGCAGTAAATATGGCTGTGTTTTTTATTACACAGCTTTTGTTATACAAAATAGTGCAACTCTGAAAGGAACAAATTCTTGTCATTCACGTGGGTGGAAGGCAACAAAAAAACAGGAGGATTAGATAGAGTGGAAATGCTGATGGTAAATTGGTTGTTTACTGTTCTGCCTTTCATTGTTGGAATGAGCTGTAGTGGTTTAAACATTTTATGGATGAAGGGCTACAAAGAGGGTTCAAAGGTTAATTTAGACAGTTTAAAGCTCTGAAAAGTATAACTACTTAGCTATAATAAAAACGTGGTGTGTCAAACATGTTCCTTAGATCAGGAGTGATGCTTTCCTCTTCTACCAGTGTGTCGTAATGCATTGTCCCACCTGGAAATCCTGCGAGGAACAATTGCACTGAAAAGCTGGATTAAAATGATGATGTTCTTCATGGCATTTGACTAGAGAAGTTTTTAGATGTAGGCTGCTCTGAAACTAACGCCTTCTATTTATTTCCATGGAAACTGCAACAGGTAGGAAGAGCACAATAGTACTAATTGATAGAACAAATTCTCAGCTACGAAACACTGTTTTTCAACCTTAGTCACCACCATTATATGATTCCCATGCATAAGATGATCACTTTGTGGTGTGACAGCTGTGCATGGGCCTCCAGAACATGGCTTGTCTTTTACATCACTGCTGTTTCTATGGAAATGCACCACCCACTGCCTCACTGTGCTCACATCCACTGTTTGATCACCATCAATGTTTAGCAAGTATCAATGAATATCAGTGGGTACCATGGTTTTCACATGGAGGAATTCAACTCCACACCTTTGCTTCACACACACTTCTATGCCAGACCCCATACTGTCAAAGTGCCCCTCTGCTGCCATCTGTCACACAGCAACAACATGTAATAGGATATCGGTGGCAAGGTTCAGCCTCTACTGCCACCCCACCAACATCTGCTTCTGATGTCCTGGGCCAACACAATAAAGTAGGAGGCATTACTTTCGGAGCAAGGCTCATATATTTATGAGCATGAAATTTGTATTGGTAAGTTTGATGCCAGAACAAAGGGCTAGCTTTAAATGTGAATATTGTTACTACACTGGGTACTAAAATGCTAATTCTGTGTCAGAATTAAGTTTTATGGACATAAAAAAGGCCAAGAGATTTTTATTTCTGAGAAACATTTCAGATGTATAATTTTGTGGTTGTAAATCCTCAGCCATAACTGTCTCTCTAACAGAACCCCAGCTGCTGTATAGCTCTTCTCGAGCACTAATTTTATTTAATTTGCCTTATTTCCCTGTCTGCCTGGTTGTTTTGTTTTTCCTCTGTAATTTCTTTAAGATACTGTTTGTGTTGTGCCCTCCCCAGCACAATCATTTCTGAAAGAACAGTGTGTGAGTGTCTGTGTGCTTCAGGACAACAGCTGAGAGGTTAATAGGAAAGTGCACCTCGCCTCTGCTTCAAGAATGAGTATAGAATGGAAGATTTTAAGATGGGAGGACTTCAGGAAATGTTTATTATCTAATTCTCCTTCTTCTCCCTTAAACCATCGTTCTTTTGTCTCCATACTCTCTCTTGTTTTTGCAGGTTGCCACAGTGATCATCTGTCCCCTGCAGCATTTGTATACATCCACTGAACTCCAGAAGCTCTGCTGTGAGTTTAGCTTTTGGCAGGCAGAGTCTGTAGGAAGTCAGTGCCTTACAAAACTGGAAGCTGACTGCTGTCTGCTTCTTTCATATCTGAGGGACTCGAGGGCCAGAAAGCTTTTTGCTCTTCTGGTTTTGTTTTCCTATGTTTTATCTGTTTGCTTTTTTGCTTTGTTTGTTCGGTTTGGTTTTATGTATCTGTGTATCAGTTGGCCTAATAAAAATTATTACCTCTGTCTATAGGATTTGTTTTTACCCCAGAACTTCACAGCAGCAGAACAGCTGTAACACAGCTCTCACTATCCAGGGGCAAGTGCCCGCATTCACAAATGTCCTATTTCCTCTTCTCATGCATTTCTTTTTCTACTTCAGATAAAGCCATATTAAGATTTTTATGATTCTATGATCCCTTTGTAGTTTGTCTCTGCTTTTAGAATTGTTTCAGTACTGTGGAGTTGTGAAGAATAATATAAGAATCTGTAAGTAATAATGCTTCATCAGTCCCAGTTTACTGGATAATGCAGTGCGGCTCCATTGGACAAAATGATGCAACATAGTGTAAGCTTAACATAATGTGTTATGAACCTTATTGCTCAAATACTGGCCTTTCACATAAAAGAAATTTGCAAAGAAAGATAAATCGATGTTATCTCCCCACAAAAATAAAAAGGCCATCTTCTAAGTACAGCAAAAATGAGAACTAAAAAGGCCAAATAAATCAAAAATGCGAGGCAGTCCTTTTTACACTGATGAACTCATTGGCCTGATCTAAACTGTATAATCTTGCAGTCTCAAAGACCAAGTTCCTTTTCGGATTAAACGTGCAGCAGAGAAAACAATAATAAGGAATACAATCTGTAAAAGAATGATAACAGAAATGCCCATATCCTGATAAATAACTGGATAGAGAACACAGAGACATCAATTAAAGAACCTCAGATATCCCGGTCTGGAGAATGAATCAGCATCCTGGATTTTCTGTCAAGATTCAAGCCACTGATAGCCTTATTCTGCCATCTAATAAGATCCTCCAATAGGAAGAGGAAGTGAACAGCCAGTTCAGATTTACCGTCTCTGTGCCGTGCATGGTTTATACATCTCTGACATACTCTTCAGGCTCAAAGACCCCAAGCCTACTCAATCATTCCAAACTTGGAAACTCTTATACACCATTGGTTACTCTTTTTCTAAATCTTTTCCGACCCTTTTACCAGCACACCCCAACCTGCAGCACAGCATTTGGCCCCAGATTCACAGTGTGTGCTCGTATCCATTTGACTACAAAGTGTGCTGTGATCGGAGGACTCTTGAGTGCAACAGTCGCAACAGAAATAGAGGCTAAGAAAAGACTGCCATTTAAAATCATACAGCACAAGCCTCTGATAGATTCTCTATTACAAAAGACATAGAGCCATTACAAGGCTTTCTGCTGCATAACCTGAAGCCACTGAATGTTTTCTGCTATCTACATTAAGTGCCAACATATTTGTTTCAGACCTTCTGACTCTGACATTTTTTATGCTAACGTTGGTACAGTGCAATCCATTCTCACTGAAATACTCCTGGACTGCACCAAAGAATAAGGGAGGAGGAGAAAGCACTTGAAATCTCACTTTGAAGCCTCCATTTTACATCCAAATCTTTCCTCCCAAGTCTTAAAGTGGAGCTTAGGGTTCTTAATGCATTAAAAACAAGTTATAGCTCAAATGCAGGATCATTCTCGATGTACTTCTTTCAGAAAATGTAAAAAATCTGCAATCAGAGAAGCTGGAGGGAGGGAGACGAGCTGGAAAGATTTGAGTCATCTCCTTTATAGGAAAACTGACTGACAGAATAGTTCTGCTGAGAGATGGATGAGCACACAAGCGTGGTAGGGGGGAGCTCCTGATCCTGACCCTTTTTTCTTCTTCCCAGCTGTATATGAATACAGCCTGTTCTCCATCAGCTGCCGTGTGATTGAGTGAGGTCAGAGGGACATCCGCGCTGAGCTGTAGCAGCACAGAAGCTGAATGCTTTGAAAAGCCGTTTTAGCTGTACACAGACTTGTAGATTGTCTGTCTGTCTGTCCAGGGTTGTCTGAAAGGAAGACGCATTGTTGTTTCATTCCAAGCAGGCAAACAAAGAAATGCTCAAAGTTTTGGGAATGCCTTGTGGAAAGTTGCCATAACCCAACACATTTCTAGAGGCTGCTTACTAATGAGGGTTTTGTTCTGAAATGTCAAAGGCTGGGATTTCTTCCCAGGAGGGAACATTTCCTCTCTTCCACCTGGAAGCCAAATCAGCAGAGCTGCGTGGCAGCGCAGGCTCTGTGCTCAGAAGAGACAGGGAGCAGTGCTTTTGTGTAGCATCAGCTCAAATCATTATGTGCTCCCATCTGTTATAGCTCATCGCAGAGACTGCTGGAAATCAATTTTGTTTGTTGCTATTGCTGAAGAAGTCTTAAAGGAGGTGTATTTAAAGGCACTGCTGACCAGAACAGCTCACAAATATCTCTACATTTCTAGCTCATTAGAGGCCACTGTTTGGTATTGCTTATTGCCATGTTATACATAACCAAGAGAATAATGCTTTCAGAATCTTCAAAAATAAGTTTTACTTGTGTTAAGAGAATGCATACATAAACGTTATAGAACTGCTTGTGATTGTGCTGCTTTGCTGTTTTTCTTCTCTTTTAAGCTTAGTTCTATTTATAATGTTATTTCTGGAGAAGCACATTTCAGCATGGTTCAGGTTTTAGTACACTGCTTTCCTTGCTTATCAGAATCTCACAAACTGCATTCCCTTTATTGCCTTTTATAAAAGGATATAAGGGGTCATGTTTATGTCATGCCTATAGATAAAGCTATGAGGACTGCTCCATAAGTAATACCTCCTATTTTTATTATGTTGGTCCATGATGTCAGAGGAGGATATTGGTGGTAGAGGTTGAACCTTCCCACCAATATCCTCTTACATTTTGTTTGCCATGTGACAGATGGCAGCAGAGAGGCAGTCTGATAAAATGGTGTCTGACATGGAAGAGCAGATGAAGCAGAGATGTGGAGATGAATTCCTCCATATGAAAACATTTGTGTCTTTGGACATTCATTGATGCTTGCTGAACAGATGCTTGCTGGAGCCCAAGCAGTGGATGTGAACACAGTGAGGCAGTGGGTGATGCATTTCAGCCATGTTGCAGATGGCCTTGAAGATTTTTATAAGCATAACATGCAGGCTCTTGTTCATAGCGGGCAAAAATGCACAGCTAATAGTGGTGACTACACTGAAAAATGGTGGTTTGTAACTGAGAATGTGCTGTATCAAATAGTGTTACTATGTCTTTTGTATCTGTTGTGATTTCCATGGAAATAAATAGGAGATAGTACTTCCAAAGCAACCTATTTACAAAGGAGCTTCAGTACTACAAAGCCAGTGCTGAAATGCTTAACTCTTGGGTGTTCTGCTGCTCTGTGAAAGCCTTTACACACAGTAATCAATGTCTGTCCTCTACAGAAAGTGTCTATGCAATAGAAGAAAAGTAGCAAAATAAGTTTGCCAGAACTTTTCAGTGCAGCTTTTAAAATTATTCTGGAATTTAATGCCCAAAGTAGAAATAAAGGCAAACAAACCAGTGTTTCTGATGATGCTGTAAATTTATCTGTGTGGTGCTCCCTCATTCAATGGTATTTCTGCATGGTCTAGTACCAGACCCAGAGGTTGGTGGGCCTTCCTGTGGCAGGGGGGTTGGAACTTGATGATCCTTTGGTTCCCTTCCAACCCAAGCCATTCTATGATTCTGTGATCTTGGGACTAACTCTTGTAGCATAGGTCAAAAGTGACATGTGCTACCACAGTTTGCTATTCTGGCATATGAGTCCTTGAATTAACACATTCCTTACAACTCCCTATTCCAGCTCAAACAAGATTTCTTGAAGATACATGTAAGATTTACAAATCTCCCCCACATGCTGCAGTAAGAAGAGTTACATTACACCAGGTCTGTACTTAAACCTCTGAAAGAACTTTTGCATCAGGAGTAAGTATCACCCCAACTCTAAAAGCGTCTGGTTAAAGGATACGTACTTTGTGTGACACAGCATGTAACTAATAATCATACTGTAATGCCTTTAGGGAATTATTTATTAGTTTGGCATATTCGTCACATCAAATGTTAGGGACAGTAGCAAACTACTTAGTTCTCTGTATAGTTCTCTGTATCTCCCTCTACAGACAGTGGGAAAAAGTACTTTAAGATGACGATTCACACTACCTAAGAGCTGATGTCTCTGGAAATCTCTCTTTGGCATCTTTTCTTTTTTATTAGGTGGGACAAACCTGAACATCTGTCTGGGAAAGACGGGAAGAGGCAGATCCTGAGAAAAGTTGGGAACAGATTTCTCATTTTTGTAGTGTAAGGATTGCCCTTACTAAAGGATCTCTGTTCTTCAGGGTGAACAAATAACTTCAGCATGGGACAACAAGGATTATGGGAGCAAATAGACTGAAATACAGAAAGCAGATAACCTTAAGAAGAGCTGAGAGTGATCACAGCTAGAACTTGGGGGTTTTCCAAAGGCTGTAGAAGGGAAAGTGTTGATTCTGTTGGAGCCTCCAACAATTGCTGGACTCAAAATGAGACTGCAGGAAGACACACAAATTTCAAGGACGTAGCAGGCAGAGAACTTTTTTTTTTTGGTTCTAGTCTGTCCCACTTTGCTTTTTTGTTGTTCAAATGTCATAGAGCATAACCTAGCAATTCAAAGCTCTCTCCTGGTACTTTTGGTGTGTTCACTTGAAGAGTACAGTGAATAACTTCAAAGCTCTGGGTGATCTGGATGTTCTAACTCTCCGTGCAAGAGAGCTGTGAAGTGTTTTTTCCTTATTTCAGAATTTTAAGCTTCTGAAGAAGATAGATATTAATTTCTTATTTGCCTCCAATTTCCTAAGTTTTACTTCATTAAACAAACAATAACGTTATTGTTATTTAGTTGTTTTGGAAGCATTCTTGTCTTTTTTTCTACAGCAAAGCAAGGAAACAAGATCATGTCCTTTGTCCTCCCTCCCTGTTCAGTCACGGACCTTACATTCCTCGCAGAAGCACAGGAGGCTCTCATACAGCCTCTATCTCTACTGCAAAAAAAAAAAAAAAAAAAAAAAAAAAAAGTGCCTTTTTGAGTCTAATCAGTTCTAAATTACCTCTGAGACCTCCATTATCCCTTCACAGCCCTTGCATGGCTGTTTGCTATGCTATAAGCCATGCCAGTGGGCAGTGATGTCTTCAGGATGGCAGTGGAGAATGGGAATAGAGGGTTTCTACTCCTTTACTCCAATGAATAGTCTTCATTGTTAGAAAGGATCCAGTAGTAACTCAGAAAGGCTTTAAAATCAATTGAAGTTCCCTAACAGAACTGTTAGCCTGCCCCAATGCAGAAACAGTCATTCCATGTAAAATTTTGCAGGAACATATTTGCAGACTGTTTCATATCTAAGTATAAAGGCAGATGGTAAAAGAGGGTCCGAAGTCCACCTGGAAGCATCAGGAGATGAACAGCTGCCCTTATATACTTGGGTTTTGCAGGTTTTGCTCAGCTTTTTGGAGCTGCAGGATGCACATTGCTGAACAAGAACAGTTGGTCAGAACAGAAACTGCGGTGCAGAAGGCAGAAGAGGAGATGAGATCAAGTAGCATCTGCATAGCTATAAAAGTGCACATTGTGGCTTGGTACTGATGAGCCAAAGAAAGAGGATTCAAAACACAGACACCGTAGGAGGAATAAAGCCACACAGCACTATGCTGCCTCAAAAAGATTGCCGCTGAGCAGCATGTGAAATAGGATTTAAGGTATGACTGAATTCCAGAGGGCACCCTCAGCAGCATGAGGCTTACTGGAAGTGTGCTGAAGCAGACTGTCTTAACACCAAGGAAAACATATCTTCTCACTTAAGCTGTGGTAAGCATTCCTGCAGCAAAAGCGTTTTTCACTAAAGTATCTGGTTATGACTCAGTGCTCAGTGATGCTCAGGTGGTTTTTGGTGGGCCACCTGCTTTGCACGGAAGAGGAATGGGTGAATAGTGCAGCCATTCTGAGGATATACATCACCATGGAAGAATGGACATGAATGGCCAAGTTTATCACTGATTTTCATACAGTTAACCGCTGTCATCCTAACCTCACTCACATCCTGAACATCTACAGATACCAATAAGTCAGTGACTGCCCCCTGGGGTTGCACTATCAGTTATTCAGGCAGCTTAATGAACTGTGAGACCTCCGCTTTAGGACTCAGCTATAGGGAGCTCACAGGATTTAAACTAAAAGTGTTACTTTTAAAGAGGAGTCCATCAACCAGGAGGAGGATGTGCTGGCCTTTCTCCATCTGTTGAAAATAGGACAGTGGCAACAAAAATGCAAAATAATAAAAACAATGGGAATATACTTCTGTCTTCCAATGAGAATGTTATGATGTGGAATACCAGTAATCACAAATCATGAAACCATGACACTCCACCCCTTATTCTACATCACTACATTATACTTAATATAAAGAGACAAACCATAATTAACTAGGATTAAACACACACACACACAAAACTATACGTATATACATGCAATTACTGACTGCACTCGGCCAACATCAAATTCCCTTGTGGTACACACTGAATACCCCCATTTTTCTGCATCACCCACCAAGTGGACCCAGGTTCCTGGGCAAAAACAGTTCCATGAAGAGGTTTGCTCTTTCCAGCAGTTGGAAAGACCCAAACTGCTTTTCCTAATGTGACCTTCACATGTACTACATCCCACTGCTGTAACCACCCCCATAGGGCATTTGAGTCAGTATAAAGCACTGGCCACATCTCCCGTTCAGCAACATCCAAGGCCAGCTGGACAGCCTTTACCTCTGCAAACTGACATGATTCTCCTTTACCTTCAGTGGCCTATGCAACTATTTGTGCAGGGCTCCACACAGCAGCTTTCCATCTGTGATGCTTTCCCAGAATACGACATGATTTATCAGTGAAAAGGGCAAATTTTATTTTCTGGTAGTTCACTATATGGTGGGACCTCTTTAGCACGTGATACTTCTTCTGCTGGTGATGTTCTAAACCTTTTGCCTTCAGGCCAGTCCATGATCACCTCTAGGATCCCTGGATGGCTGAGGTTCCCCATCCAAGCTCACTGTGTAATCAGCACAATCCACTTACTCCAAGAGGCATCATTGGCATGATGTGTGGAGGGAATCTTTCCTTTGAACAAAGGGGGAAAATGTTCCCTTTGGTTAAAAAAAAAATGTATAAATGAATCAAAGACAGACCTACTGAGAATGGGGAGGGACCCCACTGGAAGAGCAAACATTGGGGAAGGGCATGCAGCAGTAGCACAGCCATCATTGCCTTGTTTCATGGGCTCTCCAAAGTGGGAGCACGGCACAGGGCCTGGGATTCAGTCCGTCCTGGTGAGAGGCACAGGCTTTGCGTGGCCCTGCACAGGGCCGGGTCTTAGTGCTGGGGTGGGCTGGCCATGACCCTGCTGGGCTGAGCTGGCTGAGCTGTGCCACACCCCGCTGTTCTTGCATCACAAACGTTGCCATAGACCCCAGCTGGTGACATGGCAATCCACATCACAAAGGGGACAACCCAACATTTGGGCGGAGTGAGGCTGGGCACCACTTTGCCCATGAGGTGACTGAAGAGAGGAGCTCGATTGCTTGGCTCTCTGCATGTCACAGGCATGGATACTTTCTGGGGAATCTGCTTCTTCCTCAGACTGGAGGATGTTATCCTCTATTGTATGCTCTGGATCACGCTGATCCTATCGTTGATTGTATTCATTTTGACTTTGTGGAAGTGGAAGGTAGGAGTCAGGGCTGGTGCTGACCAAGGCTCTGCAATACAGGGAGGGGGAATGTTGGGGGCCAGGGCCATCCCCAGGGCTGGGCTGGGGAGGACTGCCTGGGAGGAGAGGCCATGTCCCAGCAGGGCCTGGCCAGGCTCAGCCAGGAGTCCCGGGGCAAGCACAGGCCTGGCTGTGCCCTGGGTTGGTGGGTGCCTCTGAGGCTGCTGGGGACGTTCCCCTCTCACTCACTGCTTTCTGTGCCCATACAGGGTGGGAGGCCAAGGTGGTACTGCTGCAGAGACAACGTGGAGAATAACAGAGGTGAGAAGCATGGGCAAGGACAGGTGCCCTGCAAAGACACCCCCTGGGGACCCACATGCCCGTGGCTCCATCAGGGAGGGTCTCTCCATCCGTTCACTCTCTGTCTTCTACCAACAGCTGCGGACCTCCACAATGCTCTACAGTACTCAAGGACACTGTAAGTAGTTAACTCCCTGAAGTATGATAGCTCCCTCTGGTCACCTCCTACATAGGGAGGTCCCACTAATGCTGCCCTCTGCCCTTCTGCAGCTCTTCCACAATACCAGATATGGCAGATATACGTGCAGCATTCCGTCAAATGCAGAGAAGACTTAAGATACTACACGGACGCTTGCAAATGTGAGATCACGGGAGAGGAAGGCGGTGGAAATGGGCTTGGGTTGGGGATAAAGTTGGGGATAGGACATGGGGCACTGACAAGGGAAAATGATGAGGGGAGGCCATGGCAATATCCACAGACCTAAAATACATGGAGCAGTGCCACTGCAGCATCAATGGATTTACCACCCAGGTGCAGCAGAGCCTGACAGTGCTGTCTGCCCCTCCTGAGCTTCTGATTGCAGCAGGCATGGAGGGACCTCAGGCACACACTGGGTTGGTCTCCACCTCCGTAACGCAGCCTGTCAGCTCCTCTGAAGCAGCAGGACAGTTGTGAGGCGCTCAGCAGTCCTGGATCAAAGCATGACATTATCCCTTCTCCCACAGTGCAATCATGGAGATGTCAGAAGACGCCAGTGACTTCTCTTGCAGTGACAGCTCTCTCACTTCCATGAAGGCAGCAGAAAACTCCAGCTCTTCGAGGGAGTCTCTTGATGTGAGGGGGAGCAAGTCCCTCACCTCCAATATGGCAGTGGGAGCCCGCAGCCCCTCAGAGGTCTCCCTGTCCTCAAGGAGTGATGAGTCCCTCACGCCTGTCGAGGCAATGGGAGCTGTGTGCTCTTCAAGGGCCTCTCCATCCTGGAACGACAGCTCCCTTGCTGACGATGCAGCAACAGAAGCTGGCTGCTCTTCGAGAGCCCTTCTGGCCCTTCCCAGGGAAGGCTACTGCGCTTCTGTCAGTGCACATGAAGGCAGCTGCATGGAGCAGCGAACCCTGAGCACTCCTCCTTTGCTTGGAACAGATTTGGGTCATGCTGCCACGGTCCAGCCGGACCTCATGCTTTCGGATGCACTTGAGCCCCAAGAAGCGCAGGAAAGCTCAGCCCCCCAGATGGAGGTGGTGCCCAGAGTGTGGAAGCCGCTGCTCCTGGATGAGGCTGTGAAAAGGCAGCTGGAGCAGCACCTGGTAAAACTGCAGATACAGCGGTGCTTTGGGCTACCAGAGAAGGTTCTGGCCTCCTACAAGAAGTTCTCAGAGACCAACCAGGAGCTACAAGACTGCCATCCTTCTCCACACAGCAACAATGTGGAGCCCTACCGCTCGCCCTTCCTGTGCTGGAACAGGCACGCTCGCACCAGGAAGAGAGCAGTGAAGCCCCTTGGCCCAAAGAAAAAGACCAAAGCCCCTGTGAAAAAGTGCACAAGAGGAACACAGATGCCTGCCTACTCTCTGTCAGCTTTCATGATAGTGGCAGGAGAGTATCCTCAGGAAGATCTGGTGAGATCCCAGACAAGTGGGACATGTAGAAGAATAGTTAGAAGCAGCAGAAAAGCCATAAAGAAGATCTGTCCTGTCAGCTTCACAGAGGAGAAGGGCACTATGACAGAAGAGGATGATCTTGGTCCCTCCTTCTCCATCCTGAAAGAGCAGACAGTACCACAGATCAAGGGAGCTCCTCTGGAGAATGCAGGACAGGACACTGAGATCCCCACCGTGCCCAGCGGGGGCAACACAGGGGTCCAGGAGCTGTCACAAGGCAGGACTGCTCCTGCAGGAAATAATGCCCCACAGATTGAAGAGGCTTTGAGTAAGGACACTGCCACAGCTGTGCCACCACCTCAACACCATGAAGGGACCAGCCTGGAAGAGACACTCAGAGCACTTACAGACTTCTACAGGGTCGGCACAAGGGCTGAAAACCAGGTGAACCAGCTGCTGGCTTCCTGGCTGGAGCAGTCCCAGGACGATGCTGGGCACAGAAGTTCAGAGCCAGCAGCTGAGTGTCCCATTGCCACAGTGTGCAGAACACAGAAAGACACACAGAATGGTAAGGGACTCAGGCAGGACAGAGTGAGGCCCAGAAGGCTCTGCCCCAAGTGCAGCGAAGCCCAAGGACGTGGTGTGCCTGGCAGAGAAGGCACCTGGACTTCAGCTCCACTTGTAATTGCAGCAGCAGGCACAGGAGGGGACGAGGCAGTGGGCGAGAAACATCGATCTGGGGAAGGGGCCAGAAGCAATCAAGGCCAGAATCAGACTGCTGATGCTGCCCAGCTGCCAATGGGGGCCCGTATCTACAGATATATGATATCTATCACTACAGTCCAGCAGAGGACTCTTCTGTTCCAGCAGGCCCCTACCAGGACCTCACTGTCACAAGCACAGCACCTGCCCAAATGTCAGTCAGCCACGGACAGGAGCTCAGTGACAGGCACACCATCTTTGCCAAGCTGCTATGGCTGCATCACCCCTATCTTCCTTTGCCTCCAGAGGGCATGGGCCAAGCTTCTAGATGCAGGCAAAGCCCTATGTTCCAAAATCAGGAAGAAGGGAAGTGAGGAGCCTCAAGGAAGAGGACCAGCCATGGACAGCCAAGTCTCGCCTCGGGATTAAGGACACGGCTCACAACTCCCAGGGAAAGGCTGCAACCATCTCAGGAGGCAATAGGGGAGGACTCTGTGGTATTTGGGGCTGAGACGTCCTCAACAGGAAAAACGGGCAACATCAGAACCAGGTGCCAGGCAAGCATGGAGACTGCAAATGACTGAATCAGAGTGTGAGGAGACCTGGGCACCTGGGAACACAGGCTCCTGCTGGTCATGGTGAGCCAATCCACGTGGCGGCTACTTGGAAGTTCAAAGAGCAGCTACTCTCTCTTTGAGTCAGGCCCAGTGCCAGCCCAGTTTGGCTGATTTTCTCTTCTCTTTGTTCATTTCCAGGGGCAGCACCATCCAGTGAGGGACATGGACCCAGTGAGCAGCAGATCCCTGCCAGGACCAGCAAGGAACAGGAGCTGTCTAAATAAAAATAATAATCATCCCTAAAAATGTGCTCACAGATGTCTCTTCTTTCCTGTGGAGGAGCACAGTTACGGAATCACAGAATCACTGAATTGTAGGGGTTGGAAGGGACCTCTAGAGATCATCGAGTCCAACCCCCCTGCCAAAGCAGGCTCCCTACACCACGTCGCACAGGTAGGCATCCAGGCAGGTCTTGAATATCTCCAGAGAAGGAGACTCCACCACCCCCCTTGGAAGCCTGTTCCAGTGCTCCGTCACCCTCACTGTAGAGATTTTCTTCCGCACATTCGTGCGGAACTTATTATGCTGTCCTTTCATCCCATTACCCCTAGACCTATCCCCACGCACTACTGAAAAGAGACCAGCCTCACCACTATGGCTCCCACACCTCAGCTATTTATAAACCTGAATCAAGTCCCCTCTCAGCCTTCTTTTCTCAAGGCTAAACAGACCCAGGACCCTAAATCTCTCCTCATAGGGGAGATGCTCCAGGCCCTTCACCATCTTTGTGTCTCTCCGCTGGACTCTTTCCAAGAGATCCCTGTCTTTTTTGTACTGGGGAGCCCAGTACTGGACACAATATTCCAGATGAGGCCTCACCAGGGCAGAGTAGAGGGGGAGGATCACCTCCTTCAACCTGCTGGACACGTTCTTTTTAATACACCCTAGTATGCCATTGGCTTTTTTGGCTACAAGGGCACACTGATGGCTCATGGTCTATCTGTCGTCCACCAGGACGCCCAGGTCCCTCTCTGCAGAGCTCCTCTCCAGCAGGTCTTCCCCCAGCCTGTACTGGTGCATGCAATTATTTCTGCCCAGGTGCAAGACTCTACACTTGCTTTTGTTAAACCTCATCCGGTTTCTTACTGCCCAGCTCTCCAGCCTGTCCAGGTCTCGCTGAATGGCAGCACAGCCTTCAGGCGTGTCAGCCAATCCTCCCAACTTCGTGTCATCAGCAAACTTGCTGAGGGTGGTCACTATCCCCTCATCAAGGTCGTTGATGAAGATGTTGAACAAGACTGGACCCAGTACAGACCCCTGCGGGGCGCCACTAGTTACAGGCCTCCAGCCAGACACCGCACCGCCAACAACAACCCTCTGCACTCTGCCAGTCAGCCAATTCTCGACCCACTTCACCGTCCACTCGTCTATCCCATACTTCCTCAGCTTTGTTATAAGGATGTCATGGGGGACAGTATCAAAAGCCTTACTGAAATCAAGGTAGACTACATCTACCGCCCTCCCCCTGTCCACCCAGCTAGTGACATCTTCATAAAAGGTCACCAGGTTGGTCGAGCACGACCTCCCCTTGGTGAACCCATGCTGAGTACTCCTGATAACCTCCTTATCACCCAATTGTCTTGAGATGGCATCCAGCACAAGCTGTTCCATCACCTTCCCTGGGACAGAGGTGAGGCTGACTGGCCTATAGTTACCCGGGTCTTCCTTCTTGCCCTTTTTGAAGACTGGAATGAGATTGGCCGTCCTCCAGTCTTCAGGCACCTCCCCAGTTCTCCAAGACCTCTGAAAGATTACAGAGAGCGGCTCAGCAACGACCTCCGCCAGCTCTCTCAGCACCCGCGGATGCACCCCATCAGGTCCCATGGATTTATGGACCTTAATGTTTCCTAGGCACTCACGGACCACCTCTTCCCTGACTAAAGGGAAATCTCCCATTCCCCAGACTCTCTCATCAACCTCCAGGGTCCAGGATTCCTGAGGGAGAGCCCTTTCACTAAAGACAGAAGCGAAGAAGGCATTCAGTATATCCGCCTTGTCAGCGTCCCCTGTTACCAGAGCGCCCCCCTCACCTAGTATGGGGCCCACATTCTCCCTAGCCTTCCTTTTGCTGTTAACATATTTAAAAAAGCCTTTTTAATTATCCTTTATCTCCTTAGCTAGATTCAACTCCAGGTGGGCTTTGGCCTTCCTGGTCGCATCTCTGCAGTCCCTGACTACATTCTTGTATTGTTCCCAAGCGGTCAGACACTTCTTCCACATATCATGTACTTCCTTCTTTCCGCGGAGCTTGCACATGAGCTCCTTACTCATCCACGCAGGTCTCCTTGCACCTTTTCCCGATTTCTTAGTCAGAGGGACGCACCGATCCTGAGCTTGGAAGAAGAGCCGTTTAAACGCGAACCAGCTCTCACAGGCCCCCTTGCTTTCTAGCACCCTGGCCCACGGGATAGCCCCAAATAGGTCCCGAAGGAGATCAAAGTTGGCTCTCCTAAAGTCCAGGGTAGCAATCCTACTTTTTGCTTTGCTTCCTTCACTCAGGATCTCAAACTCCACCATCTCATGGTCACTACATCCCAAAGTGCCCCCAACTTTTACTTCCTTAACAAGTCCTTCCTTATTGGTGAGAATGAGGTCCAGCAGTGCCCCACTCTGCGTCGGTTCCTCTACCACCTGCATCAGGAAGTTATCTTCAAAGGACTGCAAGAATTGTCTGGACTGCGCATGCCTGGCCATGTTGGTCATCCAGCAAATATCTGGATAATTGAAATCCCCCATAAGTAACAGTGCCTGGGAGCATGCCGCTAATTCCAGCTGCTTATGGAAGTTGCTTATGGAAGGCCTCATCAACCTCCTCCTCCTGATCAGGAGGCCTGTAGTACACACCCACAACACTGTCCCTTTGCCAGCCTGGCCCTTGATTCTCACCCACAAGCTCTCGACTTCTACATTACTCTCCCCCAGATGGAGTTCAATACATTCTAGCTGCTCTCTCACATAAAGAGCAACTCCACCACCTCGCCTTGCCAGCCGATCTTAAGTTGCCAGCTCACTGCTCGTATGTGCTAGCAGGGGCAAGGTGGGCAGCTCTGCTGGTGCCTTTTGGGGCAGAGGGATTAGGATGGTTCTCCAGGTGCCTGACATGGGATCCGCCTTCCACATGAGGCTTTAAGAGGCAGTGTGGACTCTAAATAAAATAAAAAAAATAAGAAGGTAAAGCACTGGCCACCTCTCCCGTTCAGCAACATCCAAGGCCAGCTGGACAGCCTTTAGTTCTGCAAACTGACTTGATTCTCCTTTACCTTCAGGGGCCTCTGCAACTATTCATGCAGGGCTCCACACATGAGCCTTCAATCTGTAATGCTTCCCCAGAATACGAAGCGATTTGCCCCAGTGGTGCAGTGGTAGAAGTGCCGCTTGCAACACCGGTGGCCTGGGTTCGAATCTCCCCTGTGGTGCAAGTGGTAGAAGTGTCGCTCTGCTACACACAAGGTTCGAATCCCGGGGGTTTGCCTCGATGATCTCTAAGGTCACTTCCTACCCACAAGAGACTGTAACACTGTGATACTGTGATGATTCATCAGTGAAAAGGGCAAATTTTATTTTCTGGTAGTTCACAATATGGTGGGACCTCTTTAGCACGTGATACTTCTTCTGCTGGTGATGTTCTAAACCTTTTGCCTTCAGGCCAGTCCATGATCACCTCTAGGATCCCTGGATGGCTGAGGTTCCCCATCCAAGCTCACTGTGTAATCAGCACAATCCACTTACTCCAAGAGGCATCATTGGCATGATGCGTGGAGGGAATCTTTCCTTTGAACAAAGGGGGAAAATGTTCCCTTTGGTCAAAAAATAATAATAAAAAAAAAAGTATAAATCAATCAAAGACAGACCTACTGAGAATGGGGAGGGAACCCACTGGAAGAGCAAACATTGGGGAAGGGCATGCAGCAGCAGGATGGCCATCATTGCCTTGTTTCATGGGCTCTCCAAAGTGGGAGCACAGCAAAGGGCCTGAGATTCAGTCCGTCCTGGTGAGAGGCACAGGCTTTGAGTGGTCCTGCACAGGGCTGGGTCTTAGTGCTGAGTGTAAAGGGCTGAACTGTTTTTATTTTATTGTCTCAAAGCTTGCTTCGTGAGGCCTTTCTGATGATAAGACTCTGATTGGCGACTGCTAACTGTCTAGGAGGGTGAATGGTGGGTGTTGTTGTGGCACAGTACCTCTGCTTATGATTGCAAAGATAAGCAAAAGCAGGATGAGCAGTCTTCTTCAGGGGTGCTGCTCGAAGGAGCTGACCACTGCAGAAGGCGATAATGCTTGTGTCTGGCAACAGAGACCCCCCTCCTTGCTGGCTTATCTGTGGGCCAGGAATGTCAAAAAAGCTGGTTTAAAACCCTATGACAAAGTGTGTTTACCTGCTTGTTTGGAAGTTCAGTGTTTGCTCGAGATACGTTCCCAAAAATGCTGAGTCAAACTTCAAAGAAGAAGAAAAACCCCCACCAAAATGGGGGATAAAAGGCCCTCGCTAAACTGGGGACTTTGGAGACAAACTCCCAAAGACACCTTTGACGAAGAATTCCCTGAGGAGAAAACCTCGTCGGAAGAACCCCTGAGCTCCCTGGCTGTCTCCCATCCCCAGCGGTGATCAGACGAGTTCCTGAGATCAACGGACCTACTGTGTACCCCGCTGGACCCATGGTGGTGACTATCTCTTTTGCTCTCTGAAAAGACTCCTTGCTTATATTTCCTACTCTCCCTATCGCCTACCTTCCCTTCGCCACCTCCCTAAAAACGGCTAGGACTTTAATAAATTGGTTGGACCAACATTTGAACCGTTGCTTCTTAATCTCACGCCGGGTATATACACAAATCAAAGAACCTTGCTTCCCTCCTGTAAATTGGAGTGAGACACTGGGTGGGCTGGCCATGGGCCCGCTAGGCTAAGCTGTCTGAGCTGTGCCACACCCCGCTGTTCTTGCATCACAAACGTTGCCATAGACCCCAGCTGGTGACATGGCAATCCACATCACAAAGGGGACAACCCAACATTTGGGCGGAGTGAGGCTGGGCACCACTTTGCCCATGAGGTGACTGAAGAGAGGAGCTCGATTGCTTGGCTCTCTGCATGTCACAGGCATGGATACTTTCTGGGGAATCTGCTTCTTCCTCAGACTGGAGGACGTTATCCTCTATTGTATGCTCTGGATCACGCTGATCCTATCGTTGCTTGTATTCATTTTGACTTTGTGGAAGTGGAAGGTAGGAGTCAGGGCTGGTGCTGACCCAGGCTCTGCAACAAAGGGAGGGGGAATGTTGGGGGCCAGGGCCATCCCCAGGGCTGGGCTGGGGCACTGACTGGGAGGAGAGACCGTGTCCCAGCAGGGCCTGGCCAGGCTCGGCCAGGAGTCCCGGGGCAAGCACAGGCCTGGCTCTGCCCTGGGTTGGTGGGTGCCTCTGAGGCTGCTGGGGATGTTCCCCTCTCACTCACTGCTTTCTGTGCCCATACAGGGTGAGAGGCCAAGGTGGTACTGCTGCAGAGACAACGTGGAGAATAACAGAGGTGAGAAGCATGGGCAAGGACAGGTGCCCTGCAAAGACACCCCCTGGGGACCCACATGCCCGTGGCTCCATCAGGGAGGGTCTCTCCATCCGTTCACTCTCTGTCTTCTACCAACAGCTGCGGACCTCCACAATGCTCTACAGTACTCAAGGACACTGTAAGTAGTTAACTCCCTGAAGTATGATAGCTCCCTCTGGTCACATCCTACATAGGGAGGTCCCACTAATGCTGCCCTCTGCCCTTCTGCAGACCTTCCACAATACCAGATATGGCAGATATACGTGCAGCATTCCATCAAATGCAGAGAAGACTTAAGATACTACACAGACGCTTGCAAATGTGAGATCACGGGAGAGGAAGGCGGTGAAGATGGGCTTGGGTTGGGGATGGAGTTGGGGATAGGACATGGGAGACTGATAAGGGAAAATGATGAGGGGAGGCCATGGCAAAATCCACAGACCTAAAATACAAGCACTGCAGCATCAATGGATTTACCACCCAGGTGCAGCAGAGCCTGACAGTGCTGTCTGCCCCTCCTGAGCTTCTGATTGCAGCAGGCATGGAGGGACCTCAGGCACACACTGGGTTGGTCTCCACCTCTGTAATACAGCCTGTCAGCTCCTCTGAAGTAGCAGGACAGTCGTGAGGCGCTCAGCAGTCCTGGATCAAAGCATGACATTATCCCTTCTCCCACAGTGCAATCACGGAGATGTCAGAAGACGCCATAAGCAGCTCTTCGAGGGAGTCTCTTGATGTGAGGGGGAACAAGTCCCTCACCTCCAATATGGCAGTGGGAGCCCGCAGCCCCTCAGAGGTCTCCCTGTCCTCAAGGACTGATGAGTCCCTCACGCCTGTCGAGGCAATGGGAGCTGTGTGCTCTTCAAGGGCCTCTCCATCCTCGAACGACAGCTCCCTTGCTGATGATGCAGAAACAGAAGCTGGCTGCTCTTCGAGAGCCCTTCTGGCCCTTCCCAGGGAAGGCTACTGTACTTCTGTCAGTGCGCATGAAGGCAGCTGCATGGAACAGCTAACCCTGAGCTCTCCTCCTTTGCTTGGAGCAGCTTCGGGTCAAGCTGCCACGGTCCAGCCGGACCTCATGCTTTCGGATGCACTTGAGCCCCAAGAAGCGCAGGAAAGCTCAGCCCCTCAGACGGAGGTGGTGCCCAGAGTGTGGAAGCCGCTGCTCCTGGATGAGGCTGTGAAAAGGCAGCTGGAGCAGCACCTGGTAAAACAGCAGATACAGCGGTGCTTTGGGCTACCAGAGAAGGTTCTGGCCTCCTACAAGAAGTTCTCAGAGACCAACCAGGAGCTACAAGACTGCCATCCTTCTCCACACAGCAACAATGTGGAGCCCTACCGCTCGCCCTTCCTGTGCTGGAACAGGCACGCTCGCACCAGGAAGAGGGCAGTGAAGCCCCCTGGCTCAAAGAAAAAGTCCATAGCCCCTGTGAAAAAGTGCACAAGAGGAACACAGATGCCTGCCTACTCTCTGTCAGCTTTCATGATAGTGGCAGGAGAGTATCCTCAGGAAGATCTGGTGAGATCCCAGACGAGTGGGACATGTAGAAGAATAGTTAGAAGCAGCAGAAAAGCCATAAAGAAGATCTGTCCTGTCAGCTTCACAGAGGAGAAGGGCACTATGACAGAAGAGGATGATCTTGGTCCCTCCTTTTCCATCCTGAAAGAGCAGACAGTACCACAGATCAAGGGAGCTCCTCTGGAGAAGGCAGGACAGGACACTGAGATCCCCACTGTGCCCAGCGGGGGAAACACAGGGGTCCAGGAGCTGTCACAAGGCAGGACTGCTCCTGCAGGAAATAATGCCCCACAGATTGAAGAGGCTTTGAGTAAGGACACTGCCACAGCTGTGCCACCACCTCAACACCATGAAGGGACCAGCCTGGAAGAGACACTCAGAGCACTTACAGACTTCTACAGGGTCGGCACAAGGGCTGAAAACCAGGTGAACCAGCTGCTGGCTTCCTGGCTGGAGCAGTCCCAGGACGGTGCTTGGCACAGAAGTTCGGAGCCAGCAGCTGAGTGTCCCATTGCCACAGTGTGTAGAACACAGAAAGACACACAGAATGGTAAGGGACACAGGCAGGACAGAGTGAGGCCCAGAAGGCTCTGCCCCAAGTGCAGCGAAGCCCAAGGACGTGGTGCGACTGGCAGAGAAGGCACCTGGACTTCAGCTCCACTTGCAACTGCAACAGCAGGCACAGGAGGGGACGAGGCAGTGGGCGAGAAACATCCATCTGGGGAAGGGGCCAAAAATCAAGGCCAGAATCAGACTGCTGATGCTGCCCAGCAGCCAATGAGGGCTCGTATCTACAGATACTTTGTATCAATCACTACAGTCCAGCAGAGGACGCTTCTGTTCCAGCAGGCCCCTACCAGGACCTCACTGTCACAAGCACAGCACCTGCCCAAATGTCAGTCAGCCACGGACAGGAGCTCAGTGACAGGCACACCATCTTTGCCAAGCTGCTATGGCTGCATCACCCCCATCCTCCTTTGCCTCCAGAGGGCATGGGCCAAGCTTCTAGATGCAGGCAAAGCCCTATGTTCCAAAATCAGGAAGAAGGGAAGTGAGGAGCCTCAAGGAAGAGGACCAGCCATGGACAGCCAAGTCTCGCCTCGGGATTAAGGACACAGCTCACAACTCCCAGGGAAAGGCTGCAACCATCTCAGGAGGCAATAGGGGACGACTCTGTGGTATTTGGGGCTGAGACGTCGTCAACAGGAGCAACGGGCAACATCAGAACCAGGTGCCAGGCAAGCATGGAGACTGCAAATGACTGAATCAGAGTGTGAGGAGACCTGGGCACTTGGGAACACAGGCTCCTGCTGGTCATGGTGAGCCAATCCACGTGGCTGCTACTTGGAAGTTCAAAGAGCAGCTACTCTCTCTTTGACTCAGGCCCAGTGCCAGCCCAGTTTGGCTGATTTGTTCTTCCCTTTGTTCATTTCCAGGGTCAGCACCATCCAGTGAGGGACATGGACCCAGTGAGCAGCAGATCCCTGCCAGGACCAGCAAGGAACAGGAGCTGTCTAAATAAAAATAATAATCATCCCTAAAAATGTGCTCACAGATGTCTCTTCTTTTCTGTGGAGGAGCAGTGTTACAGAATCAGAGAATCACTGAATTGTAGGGGTTGGAAGGGACCTCTAGAGATCATCGAGTCCAACCCCCCTGCCAAAGCAGGCTCCCTACACCACATCACACAGGTAGGCGTCCAGGCGGGTCTTAAATATCTCCAGAGAAGGAGACTCCACCACCTCCCTGGGCAGCCTGTTCCAGTGCTCCGTCACCCTCACTGTAAAGAAGTTCTTCCGCACATTTGTGCGGAACTTCCTATGCTGTAGCCTCATCCCATTACCCCTAGTCCTATCCCCACGCACTACTGAAAAGAGACCAGCCTCACCACTATGGCTCCCACACCTCAGGTATTTATAAACCTGGATCAAGTCCCCTCTCAGCCTTCTTTTCTCAAGGCTAAACAGACCCAGTTCCCTAAGTCTCTCCTCATAGGAAAGATGCTCCAGGCCCTTCACCATCTTTGTGTCTCTCCGCTGGACTCTTTCCAAGAGATCCCTGTCTTTTTTGTACTGGGGAGCCCAGAACTGGACACAATATTCCAGATGAGGCCTCACCAGGGCAGAGAAGAGGGGGAGGATCACCTCCTTCGACCTGCTGGAAACGCTCTTTTTGATACACCCCAGTATGTCACTAGCTTTTTTGGATACAAGGGCACACTGATGGCTCATGGTCTATCTGTCGTCCACCAGGACGCCCAGGTCCCTCTCTGCAGAGCTCCTCTCCAGCAGGTCTTCCCCCAGCCTGTACTGGTGCATGCAATTATTTCTGCCCAGGTGCAAGACTCTACACTTGCTTTTGTTAAACCTCATCCGGTTTCTTACTGCCCAGCTCTCCAGCCTGTCCAGGTCTCGCTGAATGGCAGCACAGCCTTCAGGCGTGTCAGCCAATCCTCCCAACTTAGTGTCATCAGCAAACTTGCTGAGGGTGGCCACTATCCCCTCATCAAGGTCGTTGATGAAGATGTTGAACAAGACCGGACCCAGTACAGACCCCTGGGGGACACCGCTAGTTACAGGCCTCCAGCCAGACACCGCACCGCCAACAACAACCCTCTGCACTCTGCCAGTCAGCCAATTCTCAACCCACTTCACCGTCCACTCATCTATCCCATACTTCCTCAGCTTTGTTATAAGGATGTCATGGGGGACAGTATCAAAAGCCTTACTGAAATCAAGGTAGACTACGTCTACCACCCTCCCTCTGTCCACCCAGTTAGTGACATCTTCATAAAAGGTCACCAGGTTGGTCGAGCACGACCTCCCCTTGGTGAACCCATGCTGGGTACTCATGATAGCCTCCTTATCACCCAGATGTCTGGAGATGGTGTCTCGCTCCAATTTGTAGGAGGGAGGCAAGGTTCTTTGATATGTGTATACCTGGCGTGAGATTAAGAAGCAACGGTTCAAATGTTGGTCCAACCAGTTTATTAAAGTCCTAGCCGTTTTTAGGGAGATGGGGAAGGGAAGGTAGGCGATAGGGAAAGTAGGAAATATAAGCAAGGAGTCTTTGCAGATAGCAAAGAGATATAGTCACCACCGTGGGTCCAGCGAGGTACGCAGTAGGTCCGTTGATCTCAGGAACTCGTCTGATCACCGCGGGGGATGGGAGACAGCCAGGGAGCTCAGGGGTTCTTCCGACAAAGTTTTCCCCTCAGGGAATTCTCCGTCAGAGGTGTCTTCGGGAGTTTGTCTCCAAAGTCCCCAGTTTAGCGAGGGCCTTTTATCCCCCATTTCGGTGGGAATTTTCCTCTTCGAAGTCTGAGAATTGCAGCTCAGCATTTTTGGGGGAAATACCAAACTTCTGAACAAATAGGCAAACACTTCTCGAAAGATGATTTACAACCAGCTTTTGTGACATTCCTGGCCACAGATGAGCCAGCAAGGAAGGAAGAGGGGGTCTCTGTTGCCGGACACAAGCGTTATCACCTTCTGCAGTGGTCCGCTCCTTCGAACAGCACCCCTGAGAAGACTGCTCGTCCTGCTTCTGCTTATCTTTGCAATCGTAAGCAGAAACACTATGGCACAATGACACCCACCATTCACCCTCCTAGATAGTTAGCAGTCGCCAGTCAGAGTCTTATCATCAGGAAGGCCTCATGAAGCAAGCTTTGAGACAACAAAAGAAAACCAGTTCTGTCCTTCACAGATGGCATCCAGCACAAGCTGTTCCGTCACCTTCCCTGGGACAGAGGTGAGGCTGACTGGCCTATAGTTACCCGGGTCTTCCTTCTTGCCCTTTTTGAAGACTGGAGTGACATTGGCCGTCCTCCAGTCTTCAGGCACCTCCCCAGTTCTCCAAGACCTCTGAAAGATTACAGAGAGCGGCTCAGCAACGACCTCCGCCAGCTCTCTCAGCACCCGCGGATGCACCCCATCAGGTGCCATGGATTTATGGACCTTAATGTTTCCAAGGCACTCACGGACCACCTCTTCCCTGACTAAAGGGAAATCTCGCATTCCCCGGACTCTCTCATAAACCTCCAGGGTCCAGGATTCCTGAGGGAGAGCCCTTTCACTAAAGACAGAAGCGAAGAAGGCATTCAGTATATCCGCCTTGTCAGCGTCCCCCGTTACCAGAGCGCCCCCCTCACTTAGTATGGGGCCCACATTCTCCCTAGCCTTCCTTTTGCTGTTAACATATCTAAAAAAGCCTTTTTTATTATCCTTTATCTCCTTAGCTAGATTCAACTCCAGGTGGGCTTTGGCCTTCCTGGTCGCATCTCTGCAGTCCCTGACTACATTCTTGTATTGTTCCCAAGTGGTCAGACCCTTTTTCCACATATCATGTACTTCCTTCTTTCCGCGGAGCTTGCACATGAGCTCCTTACTCATCCACGCAGGTCTCCTTGCACCTTTTCCCGATTTCTTAGTCACAGGGACGCACCGATCCTGAGCTTGGAAGAAGAGCCGTTTAAACGCTAACCAGCTCTCACAGGCCCCCTTGCTTTCTAGCACCCTGGCCCACGGGATAGCCCCAAATAGGTCCCAAAGGAGATCAAAGTTAGCTCTCCTAAAGTCCAGGGTAGCAATCCTACTATTTGCTTTGCTTCCTTCTCTCAGGATCTCAAACTCCACCATCTCATGGTCACTACATCCCAAACTGCCCCCAACTTTTACTTCCTTAACAAGTCCTTCCTTATTGGTGAGAATGAGGTCCAGCAGTGCCCCACTCCGCATCGGTTCCTCTACCACCTGCATCAGGAAGTTATCTTCAAAGGACTGCAAGAATTGTCTGGACTGCGCATGTCTGGCTGTGTTGGTCGTCCAGCAAATATCTGGATAATTGAAATCCCCCATAAGTAACAGTGCCTGGGAGCGTGCCGCTAATTCCAGCTGCTTATGGAAGTTGCTTATGGAAGGCCTCATCAACCTCCTCCTCCTGATCAGGAGGCCTGTAGTACACACCCACAACACTGTCTCTTTGCCAGCCTGGCCCTTGATTCTCACCCACAAGCTCTCGACTTCTACATTACTCTCCCCCAGATGGAGTTCAATACATTCTAGCTGCTCTCTCACATTAAGAGCAAATCCACCACCCCGCCTTGCCAGCCGATCTTAAGTTGCCAGCTCACTGCTCGTATGTGCTAGCAGGGGCAAGGTGGGCAGCTCTGCTGGTGCCTTTTGGGGCAGAGGGATTAGGATGGTTCTCCAGGTGCCTGACATGGGATCCGCCTTCCACATGAGGCTTTAAGAGGCAGTGTGGACTCTAAATAAAATAAAAAAAAATAAGAAGATAAAGCACTGGCCACCTCTCCCATTCATCAACATCCAAGGCCAGCTGGACAGCCTTTAGTTCTGCAAACTGACTTGATTCTCCTTTACCTTCAGGGGCCTCTGCAACTATTCATGCAGGGCTCCACACAGGAGCCTTCAATCTGTAATGCTTCCCCAGAATACGACGCGATTTGCCCCAGTGGTGCAGTGGTAGAAGTGTCGCTCTGCTACACAGGAGGCTCAAATCCCAGGGGTTTGACTCGATGATCTCTAAGGTCACTTCCTACCCACAAGAGACTGTGATACTGTGATACTGTGATGATTCATCAGTGAAAAGGGCAAATTTTATTTTCTGGTAGTTCACAATATGGTGGGACCTCTTTAGCACGTGATACTTCTTCTGCTGGTGATGTTCTAAACCTTTTGCCTTCAGGCCAGTCCATGATCACCTCTAGGATCCCTGGATGGCTGAGGTTCCCCATCCAAGCTCAATGTGTAATCAGCACAATCCACTTACTCCAAGAGGCATCATTAGCACGATGCGTGGAGGGAACCTTTCCTTTGAACAAAGGGGGAAAATGCACCCTTTGGTTAAAAAAAAAATAAAAATGTATAAATCAATCAAATACAGACCTACTGAGAATGGGGAGGGACCCCACTGGAAGAGCAAACACTGGGGAAGGGCATGCAGCAGTAGCACAGCCATCATTGCCTTGTTTCATGGGCTCTCCAAAGTGGGAGCAGGGCACAGGGCCTGGGATTCAGTCCGTCCTGGTGAGAGGCACAGGCTTTGCGTGGCCCTGCACAGGGCCGGGTCTTAGTGCTGGGGTGGGCTGGATATGACCCTGCTGGGCTAAGCTGGCTGAGCTGTGCCACACCCCACAGTTCTTGCATCACAAACGTTGCCATAGACCCCACCTGGTGACATGGCAATCCACATCACAAAAGGGACAACCCAACATTTGGGCGGAGTGAGGCTGGGCACCACTTTGCCCATGAGGTGACTGAAGAGAGGAGCTCGATTGCTTGGCTCTCTGCATGTCACAGGCATGGATATTTTCTGGGGAATCTGCTTCTTCCTCAGACTGGAGGATGTTATCCTCTATTGTATGCTCTGGATCACGCTGATCCTATCGTTGCTTGTATTCATTTTGACTTTGTGGAAGTGGAAGGTAGGAATCAGGGCTGGTGCTGACCCAGGCTCTGAAACACAGGGAGGGGAAATGTTGGGGGCCAGGGCCATCCCCAGGGCTGGGCTTGGGGCACTGTCTGGGAGGAGAGGCCATGTCCCAGCAGGGCCTGGCCAGGCTCAGCCAGGAGTCCCGGGGCAAGCACAGGCCTGGCTGTGCCCTGGGTTGGTGGGTGCCTCTAAGGCTGCTGGGGACGTTCCCCTCTCACTCACTGCTTTCTGTGCCCAGGGTGGGAGACCAAGGTGGTACTGCTGCAGAGACAACGTGGAGAATAACAGAGGTGAGAAGCATGGGCAAGGACAGGTGCCCTGCAAAGACACCCCCTGGGGACCCACATGCCCGTGGCTCCATCAGGGAGGGTCTCTCCATCCGTTCACTCTCTGTCTTCTACCAACAGCTGCGGACCTCCACAATGCTCTACAGTACTCAAGGACACTGTAAGTAGTTAACTCCCTGAAGTATGATAGCTCCCTCTGGTCACCTCGTACATAGGGAGGTCCCACTAATGCTGCCCTTTGCCCTTCTGCAGCTCTTCCACAATACCAGATATGGCAGATATACGTGCAGCATTCCGTCAAATGCAGAGAAGACTTAAGATACTACACAGACGCTTGCAAATGTGAGATCACGGGAGAGGAAGGCGGTGAAGATGGGCTTGGGTTGGGGATGGAGTTGGTATAGGACATGGGAGACTGATAAGGGAAAATGATGAGGGGAGGCCATGGCAAAATCCACAGACCTAAAATACAAGGGGCAGTGCCACTGCAGCATCAATGGATTTACCACGCAGGTGCAGCAGAGCCTCACAGTGCTGTCTGCCCCTCCTGAGCTTCTGATTGCAGCAGGCGTGGAGGTACCTCAGGCACACACTGGGTTGGTCTCCACCTCCGTAACGCAGCCTGTCAGCTCCTCTGAAACAGCAGGACAGTCGTGAGGCGCTCAGCAGTCCTGGATCAAAGCATGACATTATCCCCTTCTCCCACAGTGCAATCATGGAGATGTCAGAAGATGCCAAAAGCAGCTCTTCGAGGGAGTCTCTTGATGTGAGGGGGAACAAGGCCCTCACCTCCAATGTGGCAGTGGGAGCTCGCAGCCCCTCAGAGGTCTCCCTGTCCTCAAGGAGTGATGAGTCCCTCACGCCTGTCGAGGCAATGGGAGCTGTGTGCTCTTCAAGGGCCTCTCCATCCTGGAACGACAGCTCCCTTGCTGACGATGCAGCAACAGAAGCTGGCTGCTCTTCGAGAGCCCTTCTGGCCCTTCCCAGGGAAGGCTACTGTACTTCTGTCAGTGCGCATGAAGGCAGCTGCATGGAGCAGCGAACCCTGAGCACTCCTCCTTTGCTTGGAGCAGCTTCGGGTCATGCTGCCACGGTCCAGCCGGACCTCATGCTTTTGGATGCACTTGAGCCCCAAGAAGCGCAGGAAAGCTCAGCCCCTCAGATGGAGGTGGTGCCCAGAGTGTGGAAGCCGCTGCTCCTGGATGAGGCTGTGAAAAGGCAGCTGGAGCAGCACCTGGTAAAACTGCAGATACAGCGGTGCTTTGGGCTACCAGAGAAGGTTCTGGCCTCCTACAAGAAGTTCTCAGAGACCAACCAGGAGCTACAAGACTGCCATCCTTCTCCACACAGCAACAATGTGGAGCCCTACCGCTCGCCCTTCCTGTGCTGGAACAGGCACGATCGCACCAGGAAGAGGGCAGTGAAGCCCCTTGGCCCAAAGAAAAAGACCAAAGCCCCTGTGAAAAAGTGCACAAGAGGAACACAGATGCCTGCCTACTCTCTGTCAGCTTTCATGATAGTGGCAGGAGAGTATCCTCAGGAAGATCTGGTGAGATCCCAGACGAGTGGGACATGTAGAAGAATAGTTAGAAGCAGCAGAAAAGCCATAAAGAAGATCTGTCCTGTCAGCTTCACAGAGGAGAAGGGCACTATGACAGAAGAGGATGATCTTGGTCCCTCCTTTTCCATCCTGAAAGAGCAGACAGTGCCACAGATCGAGGGAGCTCCTCTGGAGAAGGCAGGACAGGACACTGAGATCCCCACCATGCCCAGCGGGGGCAACACAGGGGTCCAGGAGCTGTCACAAGGCAGGACTGCTCCTGCAGGAAATAATGCCCCACAGATTGAAGAGGCTTTGAGTAAGGACACTACCACAGCTGTGCCACCACCTCAACACCATGAAGGGACCAGCCTGGAAGAGACACTCAGAGCACTTACAGACTTCTACAGGGTCGGCACAAGGGCTGAAAACCAGGTGAACCAGCTGCTGGCTTCCTGGCTGGAGCAGTCCCAGGACGATGCTGGGCACAGAAGTTCGGAGCCAGCAGCTGACTGTCCCATTGCCACGCTGTGCAGAACACAGAAAGACACACAGAATGGTAAGGGACTCAGGCAGGAAAGAGTGAGGCCCAGAAGGCTCTGCCCCAAGTGCAGCGAAGCCCAAGGACGTGGTGCGCCTGGCAGAGAAGGCACCTGGACTTCAGCTCCACTTGCAACTGCAGCAGCAGGCACAGGAGGGGACGAGGCAGTGGGCGAGAAACATCCATCTGGGGAAGGGGCCAAAAGCGATCAAGGCCAGAATCAGACTGCTGTTGCTGCCCAGCAGCCAATGAGGGCTCGTATCTACAGATATATGATATCGATCACTACAGTCCAGCAGAGGACACTTCTGTTCCAGCAGGCCCCTACCAGGACCTCACTGTCACAAGCACAGCACCTGCCCAAATGTCAGGCAGCCACGGACAGGAGCTCAGTGACAGGCACACCATCTTTGCCAAGCTGCTATGGCTGCATCACCCCCATCCTCCTTTGCCTCCAGAGGGCATGGGCCAAGCTTCTAGATGCAGGCAAAGCCCTATGTTCCAAAATCAGGAAGAAGGGAAGTGAGGAGCCGCAAGGAAGAGGACCAGCCATGGACAGCCGAGTCTCGCCTCGGGATTAAGGACACAGCTCACAACTCCCAGGGAAAGGCTGCAACCATCTCAGGAGGCAATAGGGGACGACTCTGTGGTATTTGGGGCTGAGACGTCCTCAACAGGAGCAACGGGCAACATCAGAACCAGGTGCCAGGCAAGCATGGAGACAGCAAATGACTGAATCAGAGTGTGAGGAGACCTGGGCACCTGGGAGCACCAGCTCCTGCTGGTCATGGTGAGCCAATCCACGTGGCTGCTACTTGGAAGTTCAAAGAGCAGCTACTCTCTCTTTGACTCAGGCCCAGTGCCAGCCCAGTTTGGCTGATTTGCTCATCTATTTGTTCATTTCCAGGGGCAGCACCATCCAGTGAGGGACATGGACCCAGTGAGCAGCAGATCCCTGCCAAGACCACCAAGGAACAGGAGCTGTCTAAATAAAAATAATAATCATCCCTAAAAATGTGCTCACAGATGTCTCTTCTTTCCTGTGGAGGAGCAGTGTTACAGAATCAGAGAATCACTGAATTGTAGGGGTTGGAAGGGACCTCTAGAGATCATCGAGTCCAACCCCCCTGCCAAAGCAGGCTCCCTACACCACGTCACACAGGTAGGCGTCCAGACGGGTCTTAAATATCTCCAGAGAAGGAGACTCCACCACCTCCCTGGGCAGCCTGTTCCAGTGCTCCGTCACCCTCACTGTAGAGAATTTCTTCCGCACATTCGTGCGGAACTTCCTATGCTGTCCTTTCATCCCATTACCCCTAGACCTATCCCCATGCACTACTGAAAACAGACCAGCCTCACCACTATGGCTCCCACACCTCAGCTATTTATAAACCTGAATCAAGTCCCCTCTCAGCCTTCTTTTCTCAAGGCTAAACAGACCCAGTTCCCTAAGTCTCTCCTCATAGGGGAGATGCTCCAGGCCCTTCACCATCTTAGTGGCCCTCCGCTGGACTCTTTCCAAGAGAGCCCTGTCTTTTTTGTACTGGGGAGCCCAGAACTGGACACAATATTCCAGATGAGGCCTCACCAGGGCAGAGTAGTGGGGGAGGATCACCTCCTTCGACCTGCTGGAAACGCTCTTTTTGATACACCCCAGTATGTCACTAGCTTTTTTGGATACAAGGGCACACTGATGGCTCATGGTCTATCTGTCGTCCACCAGGACGCCCAGGTCCCTCTCTGCAGAGCTCCTCTCCAGCAGGTCTTCCCCCAGCCTGTACTGGTGCATGCAATTATTTCTGCCCAGGTGCAAGACTCTACACTTGCTTTTGTTAAACCTCATCCGGTTTCTTACTGCCCAGCTCTCCAGCCTGTCCAGGTCTCGCTGAATGGCAGCACAGCCTTCAGGCGTGTCAGCCAATCCTCCCAACTTCGTGTCATCAGCAAACTTGCTGAGGGTGGTCACTATCCCCTCATCAAGGTCGTTGATGAAGATGTTGAACAAGACCGGACCCAGTACAGACCCCTGGGGGACACCGCTAGTTACAGGCCTCCAGCCAGACACTGCACCGCCAACAACATCCCTCTGCACTCTGCCAGTCAGCCAATTCTCGACCCACTTCACCGTCCACTCATCTATCCCATACTTCCTCAGCTTTGTTATAAGGATGTCATGGGGGACAGTATCAAAAGCCTTACTGAAATCAAGGTAGACAACATCTACCACCCTCCCTCTGTCCACCCAGCTAGTGACATCTTCATAAAAGGTCACCAGGTTGGTCGAGCACGATCTCCCCTTGGTGAACCCATGCTGGGTACTCATGATAGCCTCCTTATCACCCAGTTGTCTGGAGATGGCATCCAGCACAAGCTGTTCCATCACCTCCCCTGGGACAGAGGTGAGGCTGTCTGGCCTATAGTTACCCGGGTCTTCCTTCTTGCCCTTTTTGAAGACTGGAGTGACATTGGCCGTCCTCCAGTCTTCAGGCACCTCCCCAGTTCTCCAAGACCTCTGAATGATTACAGAGAGCGGCTCAGCAACGACCTCCGCCAGCTCTCTCAGCACCCGCGGATGCACCCCATCAGGTCCCATGGATTTATGGACCTTAATGTTTCCTAGGCACTCACGGACCACCTCTTCCCTGACTAAAGGGAAATCTTCCATTCCCCGGACTGTCTCATCAACCTCCAGGGTCCAGGATTCCTGAGGGAGAGCCCTTTCACTAAAGACAGAAGCGAAGAAGGCATTCAGTATATCCGCCTTGTCAGCGTCCCCCGTTACCAGAGCGCCCCCCTCACTTAGTATGGGGCCCACATTCTCCCTAGCCTTCCTTTTGCTGTTAACATATCTAAAAAAGCCTTTTTTATTATCCTTTATCTCCTTAGCTAGATTCAACTCCAGGTGGGCTTTGGCCTTCCTGGTCGCATCTCTGCAGTCCCTGACTACATTCTTGTATTGTTCCCAAGTGGTCAGACCCTTTTTCCACATATCATGTACTTTCTTCTTTCCGCGGAGCTTGCACATGAGCTCCTTACTCATCCACGCAGGTCTCCTTGCACCTTTTCCCGATTTCTTAGTCACAGGGACGCACCAATCCTGAGCTTGGAAGAAGAGCCGTTTAAACGCTAACCAGCTCTCACAGGCCCCCTTGCTTCCTAGCACCCTGGCCCACGGGATAGCCCCAAATAGGTCCCGAAGGAGATCAAAGTTGGCTCTCCTAAAGTCCAGGGTAGCAATCCTACTTTTTGCTTTGCTTCCTTCACTCAGGATCTCAAACTCCACCATCTCATGGTCACTACATCCCAAACTGCCCCCAACTTTTACTTCCTTAACAAGTCCTTCCTTATTGGTGAGAATGAGGTCCAGCAACGCCCCACTCTGCGTCGGTTCCTCTACCACCTGCATCAGGAAGTTATCTTCAAAGGACTGCAAGAATTGTCTGGACAGCGCATGCCTAGCCGTGTTGGTCATCCAGCAAATATCTGGATAATTGAAATCCCCCATAAGTAACAGTGCCTGGGAGCGTGCCGCTAATTCCAGCTGCTTATGGAAGTTGCTTATGGAAAGCCTCATCAACCTCCTCCTCCTGATCAGGAGGCCTGTAGTACACACCCACAACACTGTCCCTTTGCAAGCCTGGCCCTTGATTCTCACCCACAAGCTCTCGACTTCTACATTACTCTCCCCCAGATGGAGTTCAATACATTCTAGCTGCTCTCTCACATAAAGAGCAACTCCACCACCCCGCCTTGCCAGCCGATCTTAAGTTGCCAGCTCACTGCTCGTATGTGCTAGCAGGGACAAGGTGGGCAGCTCTGCTGGTGCCTTTTGGGGCAGAGGGATTAGGATGGTTCTCCAGGTGCCTGACATGGGATCCGCCTTCCACATGAGGCTTTAACAGGCAGTGTGGACTCTAAATAAAATAAAAAAAATAAGAAGGTAAAGCACTGGCCACCTCTCCCGTTCATCAACATCCAAGGCCAGCTGGACAGCCTTTAGTTCTGCAAACTGACTTGATTCTCCTTTACCTTCAGGGGCCTCTGCAACTATTCATGCAGGGCTCCACACAGCAGCCTTCAATCTGTAATGCTTCCCCAGAATACAACATAATTTGCCCCAGTGGCACAGTGGTAGAAGTGTCGCTTGCAACACCGGTGGCCTGGGTTCGAATCTCCCCTGTGGTGCAAGTGGTAGAAGTGCCGCTCTGCTACACACGAGGTTCGAATCCCTTGGGGTTTGACTCGATGATCTCTAAGGTCCCTTCCTACCCACAAGAGACTGTAACACTGTGATACTGTGATGATTCATCAGTGAAAAGGGCAAATTTTATTTTCTGGTAGTTCACTATATGGTGGGACCTCTTTAGCACGTGATACTTCTTCAGCTGGTGATGTTCTAAACCTTTTGCCTTCAGGCCAGTCTATGATCACCTCTAGGATCACTGGATTGCTGAGGTTCCCCATCCAAGCTCAATGTGTAATCAGCACAATCCACTTACTCCAAGAGGCATCATTAGCACGATGCGTGGAGGGAACCTTTCCTTTCAACAAAGGGGAAAAATGTTCCCTTTGGTTAAAAAAAAAAATAAAAAAAAATGTATAAATCAATCAAAGACAGACCTACTGAGAATGGGGAGGGACCCCACTGGAAGAGCAAACATTGGGGAAGGGCATGCAGCAGCAGGATGGCCATCATTGCCTTGTTTCATGGGCTCTCCAAAGTGGGAGCACGGCACTGGGCTCGGGATTCAGTCCGTCCTGGTGAGAGGCACAGGCTTTGCGTGGCCCTGCACAGGGCCGGGTCTTAGTGCTGAGTGTAAAGGGCTGAACTGTTTTTCTTTTATTGTCTCAAAGCTTGCTTCGTGAGGCCTTTCTGATGATAAGACTCTGATTGGCGACTGCTAACTGTCTAGGAGGGTGAATGGTGGGTGTTGTTGTGCCACAGTACCTCTGCTTATGATTGCAAAGATAAGCAGAAGCAGAATGAGCAGTCTTCTTCAGGGGTGCTGCTCGAAGGTGCTGACCACTGCAGAAGGCGATAATGCTTGTGTCTGGCAACAGAGCCCCCCCCCCCCCCCCTCCTTGCTGGCTTATCTGTGGGCCAGGAATGTCACAAAAGCTGGTTTAAAACCCTATTACAAAGTGTGTTTACCTGCTTGTTTGGAAGTTCAGTGTTTGCTCGAGATACGTTCCCAAAAATGCTGAGTTAAACTTCAAAGAAGAAGAAAAACCCCCACCAAAATGGGGGATAAAAGGCCCTCGCTAAACTGGGGACTTTGGAGACAAACTCCCAAAGACACCTTTGACGAAGAATTCCCTGAGGGGAAAACCTCGTCGGAAGAACCCCTGAGCACCCTGGCTGTCTCCCATCCCCAGCGGTGATCAGACGAGTTCCTGAGATCAACGGACCTACTGTGTACCTCGCTGGACCCATGGTGGTGACTATCTCTTTTGCTCTCTGAAAAGTCTCCTTGCTTATATTTCCTACGCTCCCTATCGCCTACCTTCCCTTCGCCACCTCCCTAAAAACGGCTAAGACTTTAATAAATTGGTTGGACCAACATTTGAACCGTTGCTTCATAATCTCACGCCGGGTATATACACAAATCAAAGAACCTTGCTTCCCTCCTGTAAATTGGAGCGAGACACTGGGTGGGCTGGCCATGGGCCCGCTAGGCTAAGCTGTCTGAGCTGTGCCACACCCCGCTGTTCTTGCATCACAAACGTTGCCATAGACCCCAGCTGGTGACATGGCAATCCACATCACAAAAGGGACAACCCAACATTTGGGCGGAGTGAGGCTGGGCACCACTTTGCCCATGAGGTGACTGAAGAGAGGAGCTCGATTGCTTGGCTCTCTGCATGTCACAGGCATGGATACTTTCTGGGGAATCTGCCTCTTCCTCAGACTGGAGGATGTTATCCTCTATTGTATGCTCTGGATCACGCTGATCCTATTGTTGCTTGTATTCATTTTGACTTTGTGGAAGTGGAAGGTAGGAGTCAGGGCTGGTGCTGACCCAGGCTCTGCAATACAGTGAGGGGGAATGTTGGGGGCCAGGGCCATCCCCAGGGCTGGGCTGGGGGCACTGACTGGGAGGAGAGGCTGTGTCCCAGCAGGGCCTGGCCAGGCTCAGCCAGGAGTCCCGGGGCAAGCACAGGCCTGGCTGTGCCCTGGGTTGGTGGGTGCCTCTGAGGCTGCTGGGGACGTTCCCCTCTCACTCACTGCTTTCTGTGCCCATACAGGGTGGGAGGCCAAGGTGGTACTGCTGCAGAGACAACGTGGAGAATAACAGAGGTGAGAAGCATGGGCAAGGACAGGTGCCCTGCAAAGACAACTCCTGGGGACCCACATGCCCGTGGCTCCATCAGGGAGGGTCTCTCCATCCGTTCACTCTCTGTCTTCTACCAACAGCTGCGGACCTCCACAATGCTCTACAGTACTCAAGGACACTGTAAGTAGTTAACTCCCTGAAGTATGATAGCTCCCTCTGGTCACATCCTACACAGGGAGGTCCCACTAATGCTGCCCTCTGCCCTTCCTCAGCTCTTCCACAATACCAGATATGGCAGATATACGTGCAGCATTCCGTCAAATGCAGAGAAGACTTAAGATACTACACAGACGCTTGCAAATGTGAGATCACGGGAGAGGAAGGCGGTGAAGATGGGCTTGGGTTGGGGATGGAGTTGGGGATAGGACATGGGACACTGACACAGGAAAATGATGAGGGGAGGCCATGGCAAAATCCACAGACCTAAAATACAAGGGGCAGTGCCACTGCAGCATCAATGGATTTACCACCCAGGTGCAGCAGAGCTTGACAGTGCTGTCTGCCCCTCCTGAGCTTCTGATTGCAGCAGGCATGGAGGGACCTCAGGCACACACTGGGTTGGTCTCCACGTCCGTAACGCAGCCTGTCAGCTCCTCTGAAACAGCAGGACAGTCGTGAGGCGCTCAGCAGTCCTGAATCAAAGCATGACATTATCCCTTCTCCCACAGTGCAATCATGGAGATGTCAGAAGACGCCAATGACTTCTCTTGCAGTGACAGCTCTCTCACTTCCATGAAGGCAGCAGAAAACTCCAGCTCTTCGAGGGAGTCTCTTGATGTGAGGGGGAACAAGGCCCTCACCTCCAATATGGCAGTGGGAGCCCGCAGCCCCTCAGAGGTCTCCCTGTCCTCTAGGAGTGATGAGTCCCTCACGCCTGTCGAGGCAATGGGAGCTGTGTGCTCTTCAAGGGCCTCTCTATCCTGGAACGACAGCTCCCTTGCTGACGATGCAGCAACAGAAGATGGCTGCTCTTCGGGAGCCCTTCTGGCCCTTCCCAGGGAAGGCTACTGTACTTCTGTCAGTGCGCATGAAGGCAGCTGCATGGAACAGCTAACCCTGAGCACTCCTCCTCCTTTGCTTGGAGCAGCTTCGGGTCATGCTGCCACAGCCCAGCCGGGCCTCATGCTTTCGGATGCACTTGAGCCCCAAAAAGCGCAGGAAAGCTCAGCCCCTCAGATGGAGGTGGTGCCCAGAGTGTGGAAGCCGCTGCTCCTGGATGAGGCTGTGAAAAGGCAGCTGGAGCAGCACCTGGTAAAACTGCAGATACAGCGGTGCTTTGGGCTACCAGAGAAGGTTCTGGCCTCCTACAAGAAGTTCTCAGAGACCAACCAGGAGCTACAAGACTGCCATCCTTCTCCACACAGCAACAATGTGGAGCCCTACCGCTCGCCCTTCCTGTGCTGGAACAGGCACGCTCGCACCTGGAAGAGGGCAGTGAAGCCCCCTGGCTCAAAGAAAAAGTCCATAGCCCCTGTGAAAAAGTGCACAAGAGGAACACAGATGCCTGCCTACTCTCTGTCAGCTTTCATGATAGTGGCAGGAGAGTATCCTCAGGAAGATCTGGTGAGATCCCATACGAGTGGGACATGTAGAAGAACAGTCAGCAGCAGCAGAAAAGCCATAAAGAAAATCTGTCCTGTCAGCTTCACAGAGGAGAAGGGCACTATGACAGAAGAGGATGATCTTGGTCCCTCCTTTTCCATCCAGAAAGAGCAGACAGTGCCACAGATCGAGGGAGCTCCTCTGGAGAATGCAGGACAGGACACTGAGATCCCAACCGTGCCCAGCGGGGGCAACACAGGGGTCCAGGAGCTGTCACAAGGCAGGACTGCTCCTGCAGGAAATAATGCCCCACAGATTGAAGAGGCTTTGAGTAAGGACACTGCCACAGCTGTGCCACCACCTCAACACCATGAAGGGACCAGCCTGGAAGAGACACTCAAAGCACTTACAGACTTCTACAGGGTCGGCACAAGGGCTGAAAACCAGCTGAACCAGCTGCTGGCTTCCTGGCTGGAGCAGTCCCAGGATGAAGCTAGGCACAGAAGTTCGGAGCCAGCAGCTGAGTGTCCCGTATCCACGCTGTGCAGAACACAGAAAGACACACAGAATGGTAAGGGACACAGGCAGGACAGAGTGAGGCCCAGAAGGCTCTGCCCCAAGTGCAGCGAAGCCCAAGGACGTGGTGCGCCTGGCAGAGAAGGCACCTGGACTTCAGCTCCACTTGCAACTGCAGCAGCAGGCACAGGAGGGGACGAGGCAGTGGGCGAGAAACATCCATCTGGGGAAGGGGCCAAAAGCGATCAAGGCCAGAATCAGACTGCTGATGCTGTCCAGCAGCCAATGAGGGCTCGTATCTACAGATACTTTGTATCAATCACTACAGTCCAGCAGAGGACGCTTCTGTTCCAGCAGGCCCCTACCAGGACCTCACTGTCACAAGCACAGCACCTGCCCAAATGTCAGTCAGCCACGGACAGGAGCTCAGTGACAGGCACACCATCTTTGCCAAGCTGCTATGGCTGCATCACCCCCATCCTCCTTTGCCTCCAGAGGGCATGGGCCAAGCTTCTAGATGCAGGCAAAGCCCTATGTTCCAAAATCAGGAAGAAGGGAAGTGAGGAGCCCCAAGGAAGAGGACCAGCCATGGACAGCCAAGTCTCGCCTCGGGATTAAGGACACAGCTCACAACTCCCAGGGAAAGGCTGCAACCATCTCAGGAGGCAATAGGGGAGGACTCTGTGGTATTTGGGGCTGAGACGTCCTCAACAGGAGCATCAGGCAACATCAGAACCAGGTGCCAGGCAAGCATGGAGACAGCAAATGACTGAATCAGAGTGTGAGGAGACCTGGGCACCTGGGAGCACCAGCTCCTGCTGGTCATGGTGAGCCAATCCACGTGGCTGCTACTTGGAAGTTCAAAGAGCAGCTACGCTCTCTTTGACTCAGGCCCAGTGCCAGCCCAGTTTGGCTGATTTGCTCTTCCCTTTGTTCATTTCCAGGGGCAGAACCATCCAGTGAGGGACATGGACCCAGTGAGCAGCAGATCCCTGCCAGGACCACCAAGGAACAGGAGCTGTCTAAATAAAAATAATAATCATCCCTAAAAATGTGCTCACAGATGTCTCTTCTTTCCTGTGGAGGAGCACAATTGCCAGCTCACTGCTCGTATGTTCTAGCAGTGTTAAGGTGGGCAGCTCTGCTGGTGCCTTTTGGGGCAGAGGGGAGTACTAGGATGGTTCTCCAGGTGCCTGAGAGTAGGGACGTGGGATCTGCCTTCCACATGAGGCTTTAAGAGGCAGTGTGGACTACCCAGCTTTCTGGAGGTCTTTGCACAATACAGTCAAGTTTTGGGTGTGAGAACAGAGTGTGTCCTTCAGGACAAGTGGCTGAGAGAAAGGAGGGTGGGGGTAAGCCAGACAGAGAAGACAAGGGCAAATCAGCCCAGGAAGTTTCCTTGAAGTGTCCCCCTTCACCAAACTGGTACCGTTTCCAGTTTGGAAACTCCTCCTCCCCTCTCAAATTGCTGCTAGGGGGAGCAGAGGACAGGGTGCTCACTGCAGCACTGTGTGCTGGCTGGTTCCCCTCCACCATCTGTTTGCAATGTGGCAGGGGCTGACATGCTCCATGTGGAGCCTCAGTTGTGTGCCGAGATCTTGAGGCTGACAGGGACTGGCACCACCAGTCAATCTCCCTCTCACATTCCTTTATGGTCCTCAGCCTCTCCACCTTCTCCTTCAGGTCAATGACAAGGCTGAGTAAGCCAGTCAGTTGTTCACACCTTATACAAGTGCTGTCTGCAAAGGCCAGGCTCTGGCACTCCTCACATCCCTCAACCTGCTTCCTAGCATCTTACAATGGGGCCTGAGTAGCCTCACATTTCGTACCATTATTCACCCTCCAGCACCCACTGCTCACAGGAACCAAACGATGCTATGTGATCAGCACTGGCTGGGCTGAAACCGGGACACTGGGACAATGCAGTGCAGTGGTAACTCAAGAGATGACAAATAATTTTATGCATTTTGATGCATTGGCTGATCACAGTGCTGGGAGTAGCAAAAAATAGGCAGCTGTGCTTTCCATTTTGATAAAGGAATTTGAGAATAGGTTTCGAGATTGCCAAAGGATCGTCAATTTGCAACTCCATTTTCAACCCAAATACATTCCAGTTTTCAGATGGAATGTATAGAGTTGCACTGAATTGAAATCTGATCGTGCCTTTTTACCAGACTTGTATACACCCTCTCTTACCAGGGAAACTTATTCCTCACTTTATAGTCACACTTCATTCATGTCATCACTTCTTGGCAGTACATACATATGTGAACAACTGTTTTCCAGGATGAAGTGTATTTACATACCTTAACTATATTACATGCTTTATGAGGGCTGCTCTGAAAGTAATGCTTTATTTGTGTTAAGAGAATGCTTACATACATTTTCTACAATCGTTTGTGAATTCCTTATTTTGCTGCATTCTGTTGTTGATTCACAGAATGACAGAATCACAGAATGACCCGGGTTGGAAGGGACCTCAAGGATCATGTAGTTCCAACCCCCCTGCCTGGCAGGGCCACCAAACATACACCTTTACTAGATCAGGTTGCCCAGGGCCCTGTCCAACCTGGTCTTCAACACCTCCAAGGACGGGGCATCCACAACCTCCCTGGGCAGCCTGTTCCAGGGCCTAACCACTCTCCTAGTGAAGAACTTCCCCCTAACATCCAACCTAAATCTTCCCTCTTTTAACTTAAAACCATTTGATTGTATGTTTGCTTGTTTTTGGTCTTAGTTCTATTTATAATGTTATTCCCAGAGAAGCACATTCTGAACAGCCATGAAGATTTTTACAAGCAAGGAATGCAGGCTCTTGTTCATCACTGTTGGAAATGCATTGCAAATGGTGATGCCTATGCTGAAAACTGGTGTTCTGTAGCTGAAAATGTGCTTTATCAAATAATGTTATCATGCTCTTTGTAGCCGTTATATTTCCCATGGAAATAAATAGGAGGTATTACTTTTGGAGCAACACAGGATGGTTCTTCTTTGTGAACAAGTTCACTTGTACATGAAACAGAATTCAATTTTTCATTAGGCTATAATTGAATCCTTTTGTATTAAATAAGCCACAGCTATATATATATATCATTTTAGAAGCTGATAAAAATGGTCCAGAAATGTTTTTTTCTGCATTAGGATTAAGATATAAAGACACTTCAACATTTGCACTTCTGTTAGAGTCAGCATTCTTAACTGAACTTAGTTAATTTTTATATATATATTATATATATATATATATGTATGTATGTATGTATGTATGTATGTATATCATCAGATAACATTTCTGCAACGAAGAAAATCAAAATCTACACATATTCCTTTTAAAAAATATCTGCAAAGGCATATGAGAGGCTCTTCACTTGGCAATTACCCACACAGCTCCAGTGAAGCCAATGGAACAAGGCCAATTCACAGAGCTGATTTCTACAGCTGAACACTTGCATCCCTCTCTCTGCTCTAACACAGCATACCTGAGCTTTTCCAGTTGACAGTGGACGGGGAGGATGAAGCTGGAAGAAGTCCAGGCTGGTGTGCCCAGTGCCAATCCTTTCTGTGTGATGTAAGATGAAGGCTTGCTGCTAGCAAGCAATGCTAGCAATGATCAGCAAAGCATGATGTTTACATAATGTCTCAGCTGTATTTTCCTCTTCACGATCTGATCGTGTGCCCTTTTATTTGGTAGATTTGTGGTTATGTTGATTTTGCTTATATGGTGTTTCCTTGCTTAGTTTTTAAGTCTGAGAAGGTGATTTTTTTTGTGTGTTCTCCGATGTGCTTTGGGACATCTGAACTAAAATTTTAGGCTATTAAACGCAGTTGCCACTGAGTAAAAATTCAGAATTAGCTATGTGAATGTTCATCAGAACTCACACTTTGCTGGGGTCACATCAATTCTAGACGTGATTTAGCAGCTTTTATTGATTTAACAAATTTCAGAATAATGAAGGCTATTTTCATGACCCCACGCTCCAAGCTGATAACACAGAGTTATGAGATCACTGCTATAGACTTTAAAGCTTTGGACTGTGGACATAACATGCTCTGGTTAGTCTGTGGTTGTGGAAACCAGCATAGACTTATCTACCATCTACATCTACCTCTGTAGACAAATCCTATGAATTATAAAGCCCTATGGTTAACAGCTTTTTTTTTTTTAAACAGTTGTCATCTAGTATCACCATACCCTGAGCAATGGGAGTTCCCATTCGTGGTCGGACCAAAGTGAGATGTCTAAACCCTGCCATCAGAAGTTCTCCGCAGTTACTGTAGATGCAATGTCTTTGTTGTATTCCAAAGGTTCTTTAATTATCACAAGCTTGCCCAGGAAAAGGACATGGAAAAATAACTCTCCTGTAGACAGCTGTCATTCAATCTCTGTAAATTCATCACAGGACTTTCAATAGCACTTTCTTGTGTGTTTATAAAGGACCTGTTCTTTAAGGTGCCTTCTGACACAAACCATTCTATTATTCTATCCTGAATTTCTATTACATTTATGCTTCTCCTCCTTTTGAACTCCGCACTGTGACTGAAAAATTTCCTTTGTTTAAGCTAACAAGTACTGAGAAGTTCAACAGATGAAACTTACTCTGAAGCCTAAGCCATAACCTTCCAATTTGGTAATCTAAATTTATCCTTTTGGAATTGTCCCTTCCACCTCCGTAAACATTTATAACAAATAACTTTAGAAAATAGTGAGTATTTAAAACTATTTGAACAGGCAGAGAATCTTAATGATGTGTCAGACAAAATTTCAACAGTATATTCTAATAGATGAGAAATGCATGTCAAATTTTATTAATATTGCATGAACTTTAAAAAGGTCTCATCTTTCCATTAATATTTCTACTAGAAAACATTCATAATAAATTTGCTATCAAATATTCACAGGAGTATTCATAAATAAATAAATTACTATCAAGTGTTACAGTATTTATGCCTAAAATATATATATAAACCATAAAGATCAAACTAACAACATACAAAGTTAGCATAAAAACATTTCAACAATTTCAAGCAGACTTTCTATTTCAAGACTGGTAACAGATTCCAGCAAGTCATTTCAAATAAGGATGAAGTTTTTGGGGCCTGGCTTTTTTTGACAGACCAATTCTGATGGGTCTCTTGCATGTTTTAAGAGGCTGTACTCTTGTAACTTCATGTGACAGAAAGTATCCTAAGTATCCTACAAACAAACAAACAAACAAAAATGTGAAAGAGAAAGTAAAGCCAGAGTTCCACACCGTATTACAGCAGATATATATACAGTCAAGATTTGTAAATTCAATGAACACTGTTTAAAGCTTCTTTGTCTTGTCCCATCTCAATTTTGTTTTGCTGTAGAGTCCCCGACATATTCTTTTAGGCTGAAATTGGAATATGAACATCTGTGTCACACTTAGATTCTTTCTAATTAGAAGGCTCCTCAACACAGTATTACAAAACTTTCTTAACATACTGGTAAGTCAAGGACGGTTCATAGCAATCAGCATTCTGAGAGTGGAGGAACACACTGAGAGAATTCTACTTCAATACTTATGTAAGAGAGTATTCTTTTATACCATTGACTCAAAGCTTGCTGGAGGACACAGATGATTGAGTCCAAGCAAGTCCTGGGCAAGGGTTGAGAAATCCTTTGTCTGAGGGATGGACTAGGCCAGGGGCAAAGAGAGAGAGAGAGAAGCTGCAGCTTAATGGCTGGGAAGCAGTATTTTGTGTGGGCTTATCTAGAGGAAGACGGCCATCTCTGGGGGTGTACCCAGGGATGTCACATAGGCAGGAAAAAAGGAGGATAAAGGGATCAGCAACCATGAAGTTAGGTTTCTGACATCAGTTCCTCATGATCTGAGACCTGCATGCTGAAGAAGAAGTAGGTGTCTGCCATCAGATTCCTCACAATGGAAGTTCTGCTTGCTGCCAGACTCTCCTGGACAAGAGGAAGCTCAGGGGAGACCTTATAGCTCTCTATAACTTCCTGAAGGGTGGTTGTAGTGAGCTGGGGATTGGCCTCTTCTCTCGTGTAATCGATGACAGAACTAGAGGGAATGGTTTTAAGCTGCGCCAGGGGAGATTCAGGCTGAACATTAGGAAGTATTACTTCTAGGAAAGGGTAGTCAGGCATTGGAATGCACTGCCCAGGGAGGTGGTGGAGTCACCGACCATGGGAGTGTTCAAGAAACATTTGGATGTTGTGTCGAGGGATATGATTTAACTGGGAAGTATTGGTAATGGTTGGACTAGATGATCTTCTAGGTCTTTTTTAACCTTGATAATTCTGTGATTCTGTGAAAGTCTTGCAGTGGAACTGCTGGTGGTGACTATCTCCGCTTTACGCAATTCTTGCCTTTTTCTATCTTTTCTATCACCCGCCTTCCCTTCCCATCACCCTAAATTGTCCTTCCCCATCTCCCTGGTTAAGGTTTGTAATAAAATGGTTGGTCCAACATTTGGACTGTTGTTTCTTAATCTCACGCCGGGTATACATATATCAAAGAACCTCTTCTCCCTCCTATAACTTGGAGTGAGACAACTTACCACTAGTCTGAAGGATTCAGACGTGCAACAACAAATCTGAGTGAGGCATCTCTCCACTGGTGATAATAATCGTAACACTTCATCTCGTGTCACTCATTTTTCACAAAGTAGAAGAGAATTTTTTCTGCTCAGTAGTCTATTAGGTAAGCTATATGGCATCTGGTAATCTAGAGTATGATTCAGTCATCCTTGAGAAGCTATTTTGTTTTACATACAATTGTGTACTCAGTGAGATAGAATGAAAGACAATGACTTTTTCAACTAGAGACTAGGATAATGAAGCATCTGAAAGAAATAGCAATCACGCAAATAAGAAAATGTCAGATTTCAAGATCCTTTCCAGGTCTAGTTTTGATGATTCTATAAAAAGAAGCAATGAGTAATTAGCTGGGATATCAAATAGTGAGCCCATCAGAGTCTTAGGCACCCAAATGGCGTCCTACTGACAGGAGAAAAAAAAAGCTCCATTTTTAAGTCAGTGATGAGGTAGTACTGCTGCCGTGTCTTTTATAAGACTCGTAAGAATCTGTTGAAAGAATAGTGTGCAATAAAAGTCAAACAAGTATTATGGGCTTATTTGCAGCCTATAAAGCATAGCAGTTCTGAAATTATGATGAATTGTAATACTGCTAATGATAAATCTATTTGTCCCACCTTGGTATCCCCTTTCCAGACTGTCACAGCTTGAATCAACAGTCACTTCATATGATGAAACAGTGGGATATAAAACAAATACATTTTTTATATCATAAATTATTAAACCTGTCCTTACCAATCTTATTTTTAACTGTGGTATCAATATGCTGAATTACAGCACAGAGTTTTGGTAGCTTAACTGTCTAAATTAATCGTCTTGGATGCTACAGCTGAAACTATTCACATTCTAAATCTGAAACCAAATCAAATCATGTAGAAGCACATATGATGGCTTAAAATCCTATTGAAAAGTTGGTGGAGGAAGGGACACATTAGTAGAGCTTCTGACATCAACTCCTATCAGTACAGTTAGTAATCCCTCTGATAAAAACAGATATGGTCTTCCCTTCAAAATAATCAATGGCAATGTTCAACATAGATGGAGTAAAATTCTCTCTGCAAACTATGGACGAGAGCAAAGAAATAAAATGCCTCCTCCTCAAGGAAAGAAGATACAGAATCACACAGAATCACAGAATCACAGAATGACCTGGGTTGGAAGGGACCTCAAGGATCATGTAGTCCCAACCCCCCTGCCTGGCAGGGCCACCAAACATACACCTTTACTAGATCAGGTTGCCCAGGGCCCCGTCCAACCTGGTCTTGAACACCTCCAAGGACGGGGCATCCACAACCTCCCTGGGCAGCCTGTTCCAGGGCCTAACCACTCTCCTAGTGAAGAACTTCCCCCTAACATCCAACCTAAATCTTCCCTCTTTTAACTTAAAACCATTTCCCAATGGTTTGCTTTCTGTCAGCTGAAAAAAAAGTGATGAACTGAACATGAAATTTTTTTCACATTCTTCCACTAGAAGTGTATTAGGTGCCTCTTGATTCTGAAAAGTTCTGGAAATAAAGGACTGAGGGGGGCATTTCCTGAGAAATCCGCATGACTAGAAAAGATGATCCTCACCAATCATGAACATAAAGGGAAATCAATCATTGTTAAGGTATGAATACAAACCTAGAGAAGTTCAGATGGGAGCTAAAAAAAGACTAGGAAGTGGTATGTAGGAAATAGTTGCTGCTAATAACAGTAAAGAGATTGTTTGCTTTTCTCTGTCCTTGGTTTTGTGGCCCAAAGCAATAGAGGGTGACAAAAGGGAAGTTGATCTGCTGCTCTTCTGTAGGAGCTACAGTGTTTGACCTACCAAGCTCTAACACCATCTGCTGCATGACCGAAGTAAAGATAGGACAGATTTCCAGTAACGTATCATTTTAAGCAAACAAACAAACAAAAAGATTGCTATACACATATACATAAGCTATGTATATTTCTTGCTACAAGCAATAAATAAATACGTGTTTCAGAAAGAAGCCTATTAGCACTGGCATTTGTGGGATAAATAACATAAAAATGATACTCTTACCTCCTTCTTTCTGTAAGTTATTATTGTCTTCCCTCAGAAGTGTGCTGGATAAAAAAGCAGGGTCCCATGTGTATGGCTTTTTGTAACTGGAATGAAAGTAGCCTTAAAAGAGAAATATTTAAAAAAAAAAGTTAAGATTTTAACTAATTTTAAAAACAACTACATTTGTTTAATTGATTTATTAATTTGCGAATGTAAGTAAAACCTACATGTGCATGTTACAAGAAATATTTGTGAAGCTTCAAAGCTTTGCTCTCAGAAGCCTGATAAAAGCTCACAAACGTATTTGCGTAGGTACAATGATGCAATCTTTAGTCTTGTGAGGACATATTTTCTGCACTCAGAGCTCACAGCCCCATCCAGACTGGCCTTGAATGCTTCCAGGGAGGGGGCATTCACAGCCTCTCTGGGCAACCGGTTCCAGTGTCTGTCCACCCTCATAGTAAAGAATTTCTTCCTACTGTGTAGTCTAAATCTGCCCTCTTCCAGTTTAAAGCCATTTCCCCTCATCCTGTCACCTCATGCCTTTATATAAGTCTCTCCCCAGCTTTCCTGTAGGCCCCTTCAGGTACTGGAAGGTCTTCTCTAGGCTGTAAGTCCCCAGCACTCTCAGCCTGTCCTCATGGGGTAGATGCTCCATCCCTTTGATGGGTAGATGCTCCACCCTCCTGGGTGTAAGTTCCCTTCAGGTATTGAAAGGTATTGCAAGTTCCTTTCAATACCTGAAGGGAACTTACACCCAGGAGGGGAGTAAACTCTTCGAAAGGGCTGACAATAGCAGGACACGGGGAAATGGTTTTAAGTTAAAAGAGGGAAGATTTAGGTTGGATGTTAGGGGGAAGTTCTTCACTAGGAGAGTGGTTAGGCCCTGGAACAGGCTGCCCAGGGAGGTTGTGGATGCCCCGTCCTTGGAGGTGTTCAAAACCAGGTTGGACGGGGCCCTGGGCAACCTGATCTAGTAAAGGTGTATGTTTGGTGGCCCTGCCAGGCAGGGGGGTTGGAACTACATGATCCTTGAGGTCCCTTCCAACCCGGGTCATTCTGTGATTCTGTGTGTGTGATCTGTGTGATTCTGTCTGATCATCTTTGTAGCCCTCCACTGGGCCTGCTTCAGCAGCTCCATGTCCTTGTGTTCAGGTCCATCCATCAAATCATGGACCAATTGAGTCTGTTCTCTCCACAGATGTACATCTTTTTGAGTTTGTGACATGAAATAAACCTGAATTCTGAGCTATGGCTGCTACTAGAGTGTACAGCAGCATTAACAGCATGGCTGTTTCACATTTGACTATCCACAGGGAAATTCCTTTGGCCCCACAAATACTGCACAGTTCAGTGAGAACTCAGCTATAGTTATGGTACTTTTTGAGTTGAGAAATGCAACTTTAAAGAATATATATACATATATATCTGTTTACTGTCAGACAGTAACTTCTAGTACTTACCTTCTGCAGTAGGTGAATGTAGCCAGTCTTCACTTAATGGTCTTGAAGTAAAGTACTCCTTAGACGCTTCTGCATTTTCATTTTCAAGTGCTATTCTTTCATTTAATAACCTTTCATTACTGTCAGTTATATTTTCCCCTTTTATAGTACCACAGACTGGAGAAGAAATATATGTTTTCTTTTCAGAAACACTTTCTGTATTTTCTTCTGTGCCCTCAGAACTAATTAATTCACTGTAATTGTTGTGAGAGTTTGTTTCCACACTAGATAAATTGTTTTCATCTTCCTTGCTAATTTCATGAAACATATGTAGCTCTTCTAGCACTAAATCAAATTTTCTTTTCAGTTCAAATTCATATGTGATTTTATTTTCTGAAGGTAAATATTCATCTTTTACATCTCCAAGCCATCCATTGTTCATTAAAGATAAATGCATTTTTAATTTCTCCTTTCCAGCAATGAATGTTTTAGCTTCGTCTTCTGAATATGACATAATCAAGTCATTCATTACAGTCTCACATTGACTTTCATTAGTTACATGCATTTGTTCATCGCTTATCTCTTCCTGTTCTTTTACATATTCAAGATGTTGTTTCCAAGTTGCTGGGTCTAAGCTGACAGCCTTATTTGTCTCAGTCTGTCCTTGCAAAGAAAAATAGACTGTTTCACTAGCCTGTAATTGCAAGTATGTCTGTATTACAGTAGGACTTCTTGTGCATAAGTAAGACATAGTGGCATAATATTTTTCAGATAGTTTTTGTCTGTCTGCATTTAAGGGAATCCTACTATGTCTGTCTTCTACAACTCCATCTTTATTGACAAAAGCGTTTCTAGGTGGTAGTGAAGTGATATACAGAGAACCACTTAAAGAACTAGGGAATATGGTTCCAGAATTTAAATAACTGTTTGGAAATTCTACAAATTCCTTTTCACAAACTAAATTTAGGGTATATGTATCTATTGCTTTGCAGTATCCAGGTTTATGTGTTTGGCTGTCTTGTAATAAGAGAGAACTGCATACTTCCATAGTAGTTTTTGACTGCTCAGGTAATATTAAAACATCTTTACTTTTAGGAGACAACTTACAAATGTTTTCTGAACTAGTGACTGTGTTTTGTACAGCTGACAGTTTTTTGATAGAATTATCTTGGTTTACAAGTGAGATCTGGTCAGAGTCTTCAGAATCACTATTGAGGGGAATTTTTTTGTATGTGTCAAAAAGAGGAAGCGATTTTTTAGTAAGAAAACAATGAGAATTTACTTGCAGCTCCTTGGATTTGAAATCTTCCTTCCTGTCAGCCTTTATGCAGTTAAAACTACCTGAGATTTTTTTCATCTTATATATCATTTCCTTTGTAGTCTTTACGCAGGTTCTGTATTTACTTGTTTTGTGTTCTTTATTGTCTCTTAAATTAAGAGGTAAAGCTCTAAGTCTTTCTCCATGAAAATAACTGTTGAACATTTCCCTCGGTTTGCTCTTCCCCCATTTCATGGTGGTTGCGGGTATTTGCTGATTTGAACATTTATTAATTAACTTTTCAAACCTCAGCTGGGAACAGGCAGGAAGGTAACTCAAACATCTAAGTTTTACTCTTATCAGGTACTGTATTTTCTTTATGCTGTAGTAATGCATCTTCTCTATTGAAGAGCGATCACAACTGTCCTCGAACAAAATTAGGCATTTAGCAACCAACATTTGTTTTTTCACATCCTTTCTATGACTGACAGGCTCCAAGTATGTGCCATGGAATCTTTCACTCCTTCTGGACAAGAGGTGGTGCTTTCTGACAAATCTTCCCTCAGATAATCCACTGCTTTGATTCCTATTGAAAATGGAAGTAAGAACTTTCTTTTGTAGTTTCACCTTCAGATGCTTTGAAATAATGGCCAGCAAACAACTGCGGGTTTTATTCTTGCGGCTTGCACCAGAACTGCTCTTTACTAACTCTCGAGTATCACATCGTTCAAACCAATGTGTAATATTGTCAGCCTGACACATAAGCATAACTTCAGCTAACAATTTGGTCTGTATCCTGAGCACTCCAAATAAGAAGTTTGGAAATGAGAACCTTGTTTTGAATGTTTTCTTTTCCATCGTGACATTAAAACTCACTTTTATATTTGGAAAACCGTTCAAAACAATGGGAGTACAACTGCTTTCATATACAATGCTTTCAATTAAGTATCTTTTGATATCAGGTATTTCATTTGCAGCTAGTTTTGATTCTGCTTCTTGCAAACTAATACCACCGTTGGAATCATGCAGACCATAGTATAGGTCTAACTTATTTTTCTCTAATGCTTCTGTTGTCGCTGGAATGCTTGTCTGTGTATGAAATGTTCTCATGTTCTCATGACTGCTCTTCCTCCCCATTCTCCTCAAAATATCCATCACACTGATCAATTTCTTGTTCTGAACTTTTTTAGTACTGATGTAAATGTGAATCCTTGACTTCTGGTCATCATCATCATCTGAATTCTCCAGCACCTTAAAATCACTTTCAGCAAATATTTGATTACGTTCTGGATCCGTGCTGTTGTCCCTGCTACAAGTTATAGGCAGTTTTCCTCCTTCTGCCACAGCACTGTGCTTTTGTTGGTTGTTTGACTGATAATTCTCTTCTTCAAATTCAGAACCAACAGATGAAGCTTTCGTGGTGTTTTTATCATTCTGCAGTTTCTGGTTCCCTACCTCAGACATGTTTTGCATGACACGTATCTGTTTAGATTGCATCAAATTTGGTTGGCCTTCTAGCGTCTTCCCAACCATCTCCTTCAAGTTAGCTGATGGCATTTCGCTATTTATTCTATCTGAGATACTAGGAAATTGAAATGTGTTCTCTTTCATCAAGATCTTAGGAATTTCCAATGGCTGTAAGCTTTTAAAACATTTTGGTGTCGGGACAATAGAAGATAAATTATTATTCTCTCTTTCTGTAGTAGTTGCATGATCATTGCGGTAATAATCTTTACTTTCTTTACTGCATACTTTTTCCAGAGAAACATTTTTCTCATTTTCTTCACAAGAAAGCACAGAACAAGTACCACATGAAAATGGAACTTGTGAAAGCTGATATTGCCTCCACCTCTGAAACAAGTTCCTGTTTAAAGGCACATATGAAGACTTTTGTTTAAGTTCATTGTCAGCTTCTATTTTATTCTGTTCTGTATTGTTCTGATGCAGTCGGACAGGATTTGGTACATGTAGTTTTTTACCTGTGCTAGAACTCCACAGATTGCATAATTCTGTTTCATCACGCTGTCTGTATACATTTAATGAAATGTCATCTTCTATGGTATTTTGGCTTTTGTTTTCAGGACTCCATTTTTTAGTGGGCAGTTTATTTTCTAGTACTCTACATAGTAATCTTTCACTATTAGAAGCCTGAGAATAGAAGGATTCTCTTATGCAAGCTTTGCTGGGTCTATCACAATGTTCATTTTCTAATACCCAGCTGCTTTGTATTTCTGATAAACATATAGGTTCATTTAGTGGTGTTTGATCAGTGTTCCCACAGTGTATACTCTGTTCCAACTTGTGCTGCTCCTCTTTCTTCATGGTTTTCTGATGACTTCCTATTTTAATACGCTTTGGATAAAGGTAGAATTCATTGTCATCTGACGCTACAGATACAAATGTTGGAGAATATGTGTTTTACATGTTCAGAAAAGTAAGTTCTATTCTTGTAGAGACAGTCTGAAAGTTAAAGAAATGTTAAAGTGTTAATAATAAATGATCTTTTAATGATTTCCAAATTCTACAAAAACCTAAATTAATAACTCCCTCGAAGATCACAATGATATTTGTTCCGTATGCATGGCAGAGATAAAGACAGGATCGCTGAACGTTATTTAATACCACGATCTGGAATTCAGGAGCTTATTTACAGATGATGCAGATGTTCATCCTCACTGTGGAGAACACCATGAGACACATCGCTGACGTTTCTGCTTCTTGAGGAGCGTTCCCCCCTGCAGCATCTATAGGGCCCGTATATCAGTCCCTAAGGTGGTTCCCTCCCTGGAGGACCGCCCCTCGCCTCCCAGCTTTAAGTTTCTCCGTGAGGGAAGCCGCCTCCTTCCTGCTTCACTTACCCGCTCTACTCGGAGGCGTTCCCACCCCTCAGGGCTGAGGGGAGCTTTCCCGCCCGCACTCTCACAGCGTCACTACCCTTCGGCCGCCCTTCTCCGTGCTCAGCTTTCTCCCGGGACTTTGGTACACAGCTCACCCGGAGCAGCAAACCTCAACCCTCACGACCTCGGGAAGCTCAGGCTGTGGCGACGGCACCTCGTCATCACCGCCTCCCAGCTCCTAACGCCAGAGGCGGGAAGAATCCCCACAGCCGCCTCTCCCTCTCAGCCCCTTCCCTCAGTGGAGCCGGGTCCCTCTTCCCCGTGTTGTTTTGTTCCTGGCAGTAAATGCATTCAGGAACTGTATGGAATTGAGAGTTAAAACTGTTTTCAGTATTTCTGCTTATGTAAACAAATCTGGCTAATATCTGCTTCCTAATGTTCGAGAAATAATACTAATTGAATCAATCTTTAGTTAACAAGATATGATTCCTGCCTGCATTCAAGCAACAAATAGTCTCATTGAAATCAATTAGATTACATTCACGTTTCAAAATACTCACAACACCGTATGGAACTGAAGTGTCTAAAGGGAGGCTATAAGAAAGAAGGGGACGGATACTTTAGCAGGGCTTGTTGTGATAGGACAAGGGAAAATGGCTTCAAACCAACAAAAAGGGAGATTTAGATTGGATATAATGAAGAAGTTTTCAGCAATAAGGGTAGTGAAACATTGTCACAGGATGTCCAGAGAGGTGGTGGATGCTCCATACCTGGAGACACCTGAGGTCAGGCTGGACGGGGCTCTGAGCATCTGATCAAGCTGTAAGCATCCCTGTTCAGCCAAGGGGGGTTGGACTAGATGACCTTTAAGGGTCCCTTCCAACTCAAATAATTCTATGATGATTCTGTGATGAACAAAGATCATGATATAAACTAGAAGTAGGATTTTAAGGCATGAAAAAGAACAATAAGTTCACCATGACACTTCTCTGTACTACTCCCTGCATTGGAGAATCATGGTGGTTGTGCTCCTAGAAAATAAATGTTGTGTTCACAGTGGTTTCTCACATCTTCTGAATGGTACAGCTCCTTGCTTGCTTGTTGGCATGACACCCCTCAGCATGCATAGCAGATTGCAGGAGAATAGGGGGTGGTTTAAATATGTTTATGTGTCTGAAGAGTGCAAGTAATGGGAATTATATGAAAAATAATTTCATAAAGTTTTTTTCTTACAGCTATATGACTATAAATTAAGATTGTTTACTGAAGTCCATCCAGCTGTTTCACACCCATGGCTTATTTTGTTATACATAATGCAGACTGTAAGAATAAATTGATAGACTTTCACTGAAGCACTTTCTGAATGCTCTGCGTTCTTAAGTTTTCAACTACTGAAAAAAATAAAATAATAACCATTTTACTTAATTACTGATATTACAAACTGAATACGATGTATTTCTACTGAAGAAGCAGAAAAGGACATGCTTTGGCTGTGCTAGTTTAATGACTGCAGCCTGGTCCATGCAATTTATTGTAAGCAAACTGTGTTTGAAAATTGAAAAATTCAACACTGAAGGTCTGTTGCAACCCATCATGTTTCCATCATGAATTGCAGTGCAAAACTTTCCACTCCAAAAGTAGCTCACCTTGTAATTATTAAGATTCAGAAGGTAATGTTGCTGTTTTAGTAGGAAATTATTATCACCCTCCACTTCTTACATCATTAAGAAGATATATTTTCATACTTATGAACAGGGTAACTAGTATTCTTAGAACTATATTTTAGAAATTAATCTTTTCCAACATTTTACTGTCATGCATTTAAAATAAGCACTCCATCATTAAAAATACCTATAGAGTTGCTGAGTGAAAATACTTCATACTTTCTGTCATAACTGTTCTGTCTGCACCTCAAACTCAAATACATCCTGTCTAACTATGTAATTTTGAAGTAGTTTAAATACAAACTTCCACCATTTCCTCTGTTGCAGAATAATCTGTATTCTCTACAGTAATAAATACTTAGCTGTTAAACTTCTTTGGTGTATGTTCTTTGATAGATTACAGATAGAACTTCAACTTTACCCACTGTACTCGCAATCATAATGAAGCTCATGTGTTTCTGTGGGCATTACACACCTTAAATCCATTTTCTCAGCAGAACCCATACACATTAACAAACAAAAAGCATCACATAGGAAATTTGCTATATTACCATCCTTCCATGTTTATTGAACAGTTGTTTTAGAAGAGAATGATTCAGCAAGAGTTACACACATCGCCTTCCCCCAGCACTGACTTGAATTTAGAGTTACTTTAGATTTACTCTGCACCTTGAGGGACATGAAAACAACACACTTAAGATGCATTCAAGAGCTTAAACCAGCCCCATTTAATTGTAGTGTGAATCATCCCTGCGTGACCCCTTTCTTTTGTCCACTGCAATGATGTTACTGCTTGACTGCTTCATATCCTACACATTTGACAGCTGTCACTTTGAATAAAAATTGTTGCATGTTGGACTTGATATGTTGGACACATTCTCTTCCTATCACCTGATACACTGCTTGATCATACTGCTTGGCTGCTGTGATCATATCATTCTCTATTATATTAACTCCCTCTACATCCTCAAAGACATTCTCATTTTCCAGCTGAAGTACCTTGTTTGCAACTTGATTCCAAAACAGAAGAAGAAAAAATGATGTCTTGTATACGGAGCACTAGACACAGAAATACAAAGGACTTTCATCCAATTTTAGCTGCCTCTATCTATCTTCTTCATAAAGGGAAAGGGACAAAATAGTTCTTTCTGCCAGGCAGTTCAAAACTTCCTGTTCTAAGTCTGTACTGCTGCTGAGTTCAGGTCATACACACCTAAGTGCATTCAGAATGCAGTACTCTTCATGCTAGCAAGACAATTAACTCAGTCCATATGATCCCCAAGCCTGACTTATTTTTGTTCAAGAGACTGTACATGACATATGGTCACCTTCAAAGAGAGGTAGGAAAAAAAATATGAAAATAGGCTGGAGGTTATCTGGACAAATCTGCTCAGAGAAGAGTTAGCAGAGCTTCAGGTTGTGCATAGCTTCAATCTTTGATCAAGCTGCTCAGGGCTTTTCCAGTTAAGCTCTGAATATTTCTAAGAGTGGAGATTCCCCAGTGCCTCTAGAGTGCCTGATACAAAAACTAGTCACAGCACTACATTTTAAGCAATCCACTTTCCCTTTTTCAGTGTTGTTGTCTTCTTTTAGTCTCTCCGCTTATCATGTGCAGACTAACTAAACCATGATGCATGAGTAACATGCAGTGATTCACTTAGTCTTAGAACAGTATCTATTTCTGATAAAAAGCCAGCTAAGAATAACAGCTTCTGTTTAAACAAACAATTCTTCAACACAACACGTAGTGAAGACACCAAATATCTACATTTCTGCTTTCTTCTTGAACTCTGCTCGTAGTTAAGAGGTTATCTGTCAGAGTCGTGATAAAATGGAGAGTTAGTCATAGCTACTTAGCAGTAGATTTTTATGTCCTTGGAAATGAGCCTGGTGAACTACAAGCAGAGCATCCCCCTCTGCTTTGGGTACACTCAGACAGCTTCTTAGAACCACTTGATGATAAAGTATCACAGAAAGCCTAGCTTACCTTGGAAGTCCACAGTATCCAAGCTAAGGGTAAACTGCACACACGTAACGTACTGCAAAGGCATATTATCAATGTGCCAAATATCCTTGGGGCAACTGAGAAGTTTCCTAAGGTAGTTTTCCCTATATTAACTGCATCTCCTGCATAAGCAAAAGGCAACTCAAATGAGTGTTATCCTGTTTTAAGGCAATAAAGGCAGTGCATATTACTCATTTTGGTTCCTGAACTCTCACATAAAGCTATTTGTCCAAGCGCATGATGTATCATGTCTTGATATTTTGGGGACATTTAGGAAGCAGAAGAATAATGCTCTCTCATCAGTGGAATAAGGAAGATTCTGAATTATTCTTTATGATTTTAAGAACAAGCCTTTCTGTTTATTTGGAAACTGTGCCATGCTTTGATGCCTCCCTTTCTTGAGTTGAAAGACAGCTAACACTCAATCCCTACATACCTCTGCCAATCTATTTATTCAAGATTTTCAAACCTATCATATCCTGCTCACAGATTTACTTCCCAGATCGAAGAACAGTCTGGCTGATCCCATTACATAGGCAGTTTAGTACCTTCGATTATCCTCAGTGCTTCCTCTGATCCATTTTCATTTCTACTATATCTACTATATTTATACAATATCCATGTAGTACATAAGATGAGGGTTAGAAGTGCGCAGCAATCAAGTTGCAGGTGCTTCACACATTTAGGCAGTGGCATATTAACATTCTTTGCTCTCCAGTCTGTTTTTTTATTCCCTTCCTATCAATTTTAAAATTCAGTTCTATGTACTCCTTTTTTCTTTTTTTCTTTTTTTTTTTCCTTTTTTTCTTTTTTCCTTTTTCTTCTGTTTTGTTTTAGTTGGTTGATTTGGGCTTTTTTTTTTTTGGCTACTGAACACTGACATTTTCATTGCACCATCCATCATAACTTGAAGAGCTGGCTTCTGTGCAATAATCATCATTTCAAAGCCCATAAATTTAAATGTGGAGCTGCTGCAGTTTACATTACTCCAAACTGAATTTTAAGTGCCAGGTTATTATTTCATCTCACGAGGTCCTTCTGTAGTTCTTCACATGTGGTTCTCATTTCTACTACACTAAACAAGTCAATGTCATCGGTGAACCTTCCAACCTTGCTATGCACTCCTTTTTCCATCTCATTTTTGGATGTCAAGTAGGCAATAAGAAATTCTTTGCAGGACAAGAACTGGGGCATATCACTAGTGATCTATCACTTAGTGATAGAACTAGATGGAATGGTTTTAAGCTGCAGCAGGGGAGATTCAGGCTGCACATTAAGAAGTATTACTTCTCAGAAAGGGTAGTCAGGCATTGGAATGCGCTGCCCAGGGAGGTGGTGGAGTCACCAACCATGGGAGTGTTCAAGAAACATTTGGATGTTGTGTCGAGGAATATGATTTAACTGGGAAGTATTGGTGATGGTTGGACTGGATGATCTTCTAGGTCTTTTCCAACCTTGATAATTCTGTGATTCTGTATTCTGGAAGCACAGCACAAACAAAATATAGCACTTTCCATATGTAACCTAAATGTGGAACTCCTTACAACATATAGACATGAGACTCAAAGACATAAGTATTTTCAAAACAAATCATAACAAAATTCAGGAAAAATATATCCACAACCTATTAGACACAATCTCTTGATTTTATTAATTTTATTAATGTTTGAACTTGCTCTGAAAGGGTACACTGATCCTTCATCAGGCAGAACAGAATAGCGCTGTGTTCTAATGACTAGGTTCAGACTTTCAAGAACAACTGACTGGAATTACTCATTAGTAAATGTTGCCGAGGGTGCCTTCATAACACATTTATATTCCATAAGGTCTTGGACACTGCAAACATTTCTTTCAGTGGCACCATAATTGACAATTTGTCATTTTTCTTAGACAAAAATCTGTTCCCAGTTATCTGCAATACATGACTCTAAAACTCTTCCAGAGTCACAGGCTCCTCTGGTTCTCTGTACCAGATATGACAGGTACATAACTTCTGAATTCTTTAATTTAGTGGCATACTTGCCAAACATGAAGATTGATTTAAATATCAATAAATCAGATGCGTTGTTTACATTGTAAGGAAATCAGTATGTTGCAATTTATATATACATTATTTTTATTATTGTTTATTATCATCACCCACTCTCCATCCCAATCTAATATTATTTTTGGACATTAAAAAGGGACACAGAACGCACTTGTTTGATCAGGCATCCAAATTTGATTCTCAGATGTTCTTTTTGGCAGTCACACAGAACGAATGTGAAGTAGCTGAAGTGTGTCACTGAGCACACGGGCAACTTATGTGTTACCAGTTAATTCTGTAAAGCCTTCAGATGTTGTGGCTGTTAATATCAATATTGAGGCTAGAAGCTGATCCCTGTTTACAAAATACCAGAGAAGAGTGAGCTTTTAAACTGCAGAAAAACCTGTTGTCCTGAGCTTCAATTCTCATCCTAAAACATGATTCCTACAATCATGCAGAAGTGAGGACACTTCTATCATATGTGGGTCACAGCTGTATGAGCCTTCTGTTTTGGAAGCTTAATGTTTTTTGTTTGGTTCTAGGCTGGAAAACATCTAATATAAGGCATGAATACAACATCTAGATGAGGTGCATCTGATACATCATATCTGGAAATGTGATTGTTTAATGTACTGCAGCCTCATTTTTTACAACACATCTTGTCTAACTGGGCATTCTAAAACTGTCTTTTCATGTATTTAATATGGAATCACTAGTAGTTGATTATGACTTTTCATCTGCTATATATAGAATGATGACTAAAAGATGAACAATGTTAACAGTGTTGACAAGGCTGAAACACATTGCAATTACAAAAGCAAGGATATTTGCTATTATTTGAGGAAAATGCATTTTATAATCATGAAATGCTCGACATTGCTTCTCATCAAAGTGTAAATGTTTTCCCCTGCAGAAGCACCACTAACAATAACCTAATGAATTTGAAATGATCGATAACAACATTTACACGTCTCAAGCATTATCTATAAACTTAAAACCTTTTATCTAAGTTACTTGTAAGGGGAATAGATGGCAATTTTCATAGCTATTAAAGTTGTCCCAGTCTCAATTGTATAAAAAAAAACAGGCTAAGTATAAAATGCTGCAGATCCAGATGTGTACTTTCACTTCTTAATGTGCCAGACAGCAAAGAACAGAAAATAAAATGAAAAAGATGACAGGTCCTGCCCACCCTGTTGACTGAGCTGGATGAGAGCACAGTGCCCTGTGACTATGGGCTTTCCTGACACTGCTGTAAATTGCAAGAACAGTGCATGTGCCTTCAGCAAGCCCCAGAACTCAGGACTAGCATACAGGTAGGAGGGCTGTTCTTCTCTACGTATCACTATGTATTTCAAATTACGTAGTGATTTGTTATAGCTAAAGGTCAACAAACGAGACATTCTAGCAAATGGTAAATGCTTTCAATACTGGTTGCTAAAACAACTGTAAGACAATGTTGATTTAATTTGCATTTTGCTTTTAAATCCAGCTATTATTCTTTAAAACCTGTTCTCATATATTCAGATGTTGCTACATTGAAAGAGAAATGGAATTTCAGTAATACTCGTGACATGAATAGAGATCATTTAATCATTTTGATCAAAATCTGCCTTTTAAATTATTTTCACAGCCTTAGGGGAAAAAAATAAAGGAAATTATGGGGGTGGAAAAAGGAAATGAGTGAGGACTTTCGGGTTCATAAATACAGGAAGATTTCAATGTTCTCTTTTCAATAATACGCATCAGACTTTTGTGTTTAATAAAAGCCATAGGGACAAAAACCTTTACAAACGGGAAGCTTTTTCTTTAGTTTCATGCTTAACAGCTACAAAGTGAGATGGCTTGTCTCTTCTGCCAGGTCAGACTTAAATGTGGTCAGCTATCAAACTCTGACCTGTTAGATATTGTGGGCCTTTCTTTTACATAAAGTATCTTGCAAAGTGACAAACATAGAATAGAATCATAGAATCATAGAATAGAATCATAGAATCACCAAGGTTGGAAAAGACCCACAAGATCATCCAGTCCAGCTGTTCACCTATTACCAACAGCTCCCACTAAGCCATGTCCCTCAACACAACATCCATCGTTCCTACAATAATAATCCCACGTAGAAGAAATACCACACATACATATACAGGTTTTTTAAAAATTTATTTATTATAAATATTAAATACATTATTGTATATCATAATTATGTCCTTTAACACATTTTTATATAAAATAAATTATAGTGTGCAGAAGAACAGATAGAAATAAAAAACGACAGCTCTGTGAAAACCAACTAAGAGACAAGTAAGTAAAGCCAAAAAAGGAAAGGATAGACCAAATTTAACAAAGAAGATATTGAATTGTTTATAAATGTCAATAAGGAGGATAATTAATACATGAGATTAGAAAATAAACAATGTGTGTTTAACACTGTGTGTATTTGTGTGTGGTTGCATACACACGCTAATTATGTATATGCCTACCTACATTAAGCAACTCTGACAGACCGCAAGATATATTTCTCAAATGTTATGCTGTTATGCAAAATTAAATTAAATTAAGTGAGACAAAATATTCAGTAGTACTCCAATATGGGCATCTGAGCAAAGAATCATATATTAGTTGTTCTGCAAAGATCACAGAATCACAGAATAACAGAATTATCAAGGTTGGAAAAGACCTAGAAGATCATCTAGTCCAACCACTACCAATACTTCCCAGCTAAATCATATTCCTCAGTGCAACATCCAAACGTGTCTTGAACACTCCCATGGTCGGTGACTCCACCACCTCTCTGGGCAGTGCATTCCAATGCCTGACTACCCTTTCCGAGAAGTAATACTTCCTAATGTCCAGCCTGAATCTCCCCTGGCGCAGCTTAAAACCATTCCCTCTAGTTCTATCTCTGATTACATGAGAGAAGAGGTGGTATCTAGAGCACAACTGGACTTCAAAACCTGAACCACAGCTTCCTTATGATATTAAGCTTAAAAGTAATCTTCTTAGTAAAAAATAAATGAGTTCTAAACAGTAGCCAGAAGCACCATTGACTGTGTACCTAATGATCACCCAGCCACTGCAGTTTAAAAGTTAAATGTCCAGTATGGGATACTCTCAACTAGTTGTTTATTCTCCTAAGTCTCTAAGACAAAGAAGAAGCGTTGCCATATGGTGTTAACACAGCCAGTTACAGAAAATGTAAATTGACTTACACTAATGATGATTTCTTTATAATAAAGTTCAATTAGGTACAATTACTTCCACTGAACTGCTGAAAAATCAACATGCTTTTCCTCTAAGAGGTAAATCTATAACTGGCCTATTAACTATTTCTTACTGAACTTATCTAAAAGGTACTATGAAAAACGGAGTACTGATTAATAGATAAATAGACTCAAATGAGCATGGACTGGCTCTTCTGCTTTAGAAAATATATCTGCAAAAGAGGAAACAATCTAAATTCATGCAAAGTCAGCGGTGAAGCAACTGGGACAGTGATGTAGATCCCACAGATTTGAGCACCACTATTACCATTTACACAATTAGAGATATGTCTTAGCAGTCTAAAAACTACAGGGTGCTTGTCATGTAATCTAATTCAGGACATCTGCACTGAGGGAGCCACTCGAGGTTCCCTTTACAGACAGTGGAAACATAGGCACTTCTAGGTTGATACTGAATCTCAAATCTTAGATGTTTCAGAAGGAGATAAACTATAAAAATGCCTTTTTCTTCCAGCTGACAATACTGGTTGCACAGTGTGGCTAATTCAAATGTAGAGGGCTACTCCAGTGTCAAAATTCAGTCAAGGGAATTTTAGCCCATTCTTGCAAATAGAAGCTAATGTTGGGAGATATCAGTACAGTTAATACAGAAAAGGATGGAGAGAAAATGAGAGAAAAGATTGTGCAATATATGGTGTTGCAGAATGAAGCATTGTGAACTCTAAACAGTTTGTAGTTGCATCAAGGAATAAATAAACAGGATCCTAAATAACATTGGCATGACTATTCTAGTGATGGAATGTCAGCGAGCTTGTTCAGAATTAAGCGTCTCTAGCATAGCATGGTGAAGCACAGACACATCTTTTGTCCAATACTATTATTTCACTGGCTGCTACCCTGATAAAATCTGTCACTTTTCCACTAGGCACACACAGTGAGATCAGAAGAGGGGAATTTATCTCCAATGAGGCTGATGTTTGCAAGCGTTTGAACTGAAGCATCTTGTATACGTCTTGACTTTCTAGATTGGGTATGCCGATGGAGTTGCCTCATTCAGAAAAGAGCATGGAACACATTGCTCTTATCAGTGGGAAGCTCTTCTGGGCACAAGAAATGAGCAACTGCCTCCCTCCTTAGGTTTGTCACTTTGTATGTCAGTTAGTTAAGAGGGCAGGAATCATGGAGACCGGTCACAAGTGGTGTTCCCCAGGAGCTGCTACAGGGGTCTGTTCTGTTCAGTATATTTATTGATGACCCGGGTGAGGGCATTGAGGGCACCCTCAATAAATTTGCAGGTGATACCAAGTTGGAAGTAATGTGCCTGGGGGTAGGAAGGCCCTACTGAGGGATCCAGACAGGCTGGATAGCCACGCTGTAGTAAATGGGATGAAGTTCAACAAGACCAAATACTGGGTCGTGCACTTTGGCCACAAACGCAGGCGATGCTACAGGCCTGAGGCAGAGTGGCTGAAGACTACATGGAAGAAATGGACCTGAGGGACTTTTTTGATGCTCAGCTGAACATGAGCCAGCAGTGTGCCCAGGCGGCCAAGAAGGCCAATGGCATCTTGGTTTGTATCAGAAATAGTGTGGCCAGCAGGAGCAGGGAAGTGATCATTTCCCTGTACTCAGCTCCGGTGAGGCCGCGCTCTGAGTACTGTGTTCAGTTTTGGGCCCCTCACTATAAGAAAAACATCGAGGCCCTGAAACGTGTTCAAAGAATTGCAACAAAACTGGTGAGGGGTCTGGAGCACAAGTTTTATGAGGAGCAGCTGAAAGAGCTGGGATTGATTAGTTTGGAGGAGGCTCAGGGGAGATCTTATTGCTCTCTATTACTACCTGACACAATGTTGTAGAGAGGTGGTGGTCAGCTTCTTCTCCTATATAACCAGTGATAGGACTAGAATGAATGGACACAACTTGCACCAGAGGAGATTCAGGATGAATGATAGGAAAAATTTCTTCTCCAAAATTGTGGCCAGGTGCTGGAATGGGCTGCCCAGGGAGGTGGGAGAGCCACCATCCCTAGAGGTGTTCAGAAAACATTTAGATGTTGTTTTGAGGGACGTGGCTTAGTGGGGAAATATTGGGGGTAGATGGATGGTTGGACTGGATGATGTTGGAGGTCTTTTCCAATCTTGGTGATTCTATGGTTCTATGATTCTATATGCCGTAATCAGCTTCTGGAACTCTCATAGTTAAGGTACAGAAGAAATACGAAGATGGGATCTTACCTGTTCATCCCAGTATATGAGTACAGGTTGTGATGAATAACGTATGAAAAAGAACAGTATGGTAAAAGAAAGTGTTCAAAATAGGTTTGCTGCATTCACAGACCTGCGCGGTTCCAGATGAGTTACTTGAAAACTATTTATATTCTTTTTTATTAACTGGGAAAATATCATGTCCTTTGACTTAGAACAATCTTCAAAGTAAACCATTTTCCTTGTAAAATTCTTTCAAAAATCATTATCCCAGGCAATGTATGAGGGGCGTATTAGGAGACATTTTTTAACTACTCATCTAACACTTCTGATCTGGAGAGACAAATTACTGCTCAAAAACTACGAACTGTTGGCTCTAATAATATTACATGGGGTAAAATATAGTCAGCATTTTCCCTAGACCTCGTTAAACCTGATGAAAAGGTGTTATAAATACTGATCAGTTAAAATATGTAGTCCAAGACCTCCATTAGTTTCTGAGTTTATTGAAACTCATCCAACAGAGCACTGCTTTCATTTCTTCTGAGGGAACAAGCAACTCAACAAGACAGAGAATATGGGAAACTGGGAAACTCCAGAAATGAAATAGAGACACAGGATGGCCACATGGGGGTTTAAGGTGGAAGACCAAACGGATAGAAATGTAATGACAAGGGCTAACCATAGGGCTTCAAAAGGGAGTGAAAGTTATTTGGAAGACTCAGAGGAGCAGAAACATTTGATAATAATATTTGGTGTACAGTCATACTATCTAAGATGGTTCTCAGTGATCACAGAATCATAGGATCTTGAAAGTTGGAAGGGACCTTTAGAGGCCATCTAGTCCAATTCCCCCGCAATGAACAGGGACATGCACAGCTAGATCAGGTTGCTAATATTACAGGTGGAAAGATTTAAATACAAATCAAACTGTGAAATATTTCTTTCAATATTTTGTTTAGCTTCTTTTTACACTGATGAGCACCTCCGTCTGGTGCTACCGAACGTATCTGATATCCTGCAACCCGCTTTCTGAGACACATCACCACTCTTAGCAGCACGTCCTGATTTTGTGACTGCGATCCAGATGTACTGATTCTCAAACCAAATTAAATATAAGAGTATTAGTTCAAAATAAACACTACTATGGGAAGTCATTGTGCCTCACAGTGAAACTGGATTATAAGAGGACAACTTCTAAAAGATTTTTTTTCCCTTTATAAATAGTATAGTAAAAAAGATCCAAGAGCATTTTTTCCATTAGCCACTAAACTGCCCTGACCTGTATTCACTCCATCTGTGCTCCCCTCCTATTTTTTACTAGAAAATATATACACAATGCAGTTTAGAAATGTATTACTGCTACTATTTAACTGCATAACAAACAGTGATAATAAAATCAATGACAAAAACACAAACATACTGGTTCTTCCCCACTCCTCCCCCCAAAAAATCTAAAAGAAGTAGTTTGTTTTTTTATGAGTTGGTATAAAAAGATATTTTATTATTAATATGATAACTTATCTGAAATGTGTGCCTTTACCTTTGTTATTTTGCAGTAAGTCCACAGCCTGTACTCCAACTTTCTATATGTCACAATTGCAATATTTTAGCTAAGGACGATCACTCATGGATCAAAGAAACAAACAATGCCCTCTTGCAACATCTCAAGACTACATGACTATTTGGACTTCACAGGAATTGTTTTGTATATGCAGGAGTTCTGCCTTGAGCTAAATGGCAAAGGAAGCATGATGCTGTGTTTAGGACATTTGTAGAAAATGAAATGCTTCTAAGTTTTGTCATTCCTATCCTTCTAAACAATCATTATTTACTTGAAGCTTACACTACTCAGGTCCAAAATGTCAACCTTTTATTTCCGCTTGAGCAAATGCTCACTTAAGAAGAACAACCAGAAGAGCTTCTGCAGGAAACAGTTTACGGGTGCAAAACCTGGGCTCGTGCCATTTAGCTTTAGGCACTTTATTTGCATGCCTCAGTTTAAGTAAGTATATTTTTTCTTCACTCCCAGTAGCCAGATTTCTGTTCTGATTTAGTCTTTCAGGGCTTATTTTTATTTCCATTGATACCAGAGGCAATGCAAGGAAATAGGAAATTAACTTAGCTATCAAATTCAGGTATCTAAAGTTAGGCATTGCATGTACTCCTCGGTTGTGAGTACGTTACATAACACCAGAGATGATGTTACATAAATGATATCTCTTTACATTTCATTCCATGGGACTGAGAAAATGAGGACTAACAATTAATCTGATTAATTAAAAGAATGAATTATAAATTATTTGCTTTGGTGAATAAAAAAGTTATCTGCCTACATGAAATCATTTTATTTCATACAGAAGAGAGAAATGTACTTAGTGAAGCACATTTTATTCTGTTTTCTTAGGGATGTTATTAGAAAAATGGCTAAGATATAAATGTGAAAGATAACATATGTACACATAAAATATATGTAGCACATTACAGAGACAAGAAAATCAATCTTCAGTCATTTTGAAACTGATAAACCTCGGTCACTCGCACTGTTTTCAACTGAGTATTAAGGATCTCGCCCTTTTCCAACTGCAGTGTGTTGCAGCAGCTTCATTTAATCATAAAGCCTTGAAGCAGCTCTCTTCTGCCAATCCCTGCAGCCGCATTGCTGCTTCCAGCTCCCTATGTAACAGACAAGTAGATTCCAGAAACGGCACGAAAGGGGCACAGAAAGGAGAAAGGAAATGTCTCCTTCAAAAGGCCAGGCAGAATATGAAGTCTACAGTTATAGATGTAGATACACGCTCAAATTATTTCTCATTGCAGTTATTCTGCAGTTGATATTGACAGTACATAGACGTCACTAATCAATCACAGAACCATATAACAATTAGCAAGTATGTAAGCAAGCATTAGGAAGTATTCAGCATAAAAGGGGAAGAGAAAACGCAAACTCTGAAATGGTATTCTGCGATTAGATTGGTTTCTCTAAAATAGGAGGGCATGCAGAAAGAAAAAAAACCCATAATCTTATTACTAGTAAGCCACCTGGTGAGACACTGACTTCTCTCACTGTGCCTTTTAATAGTGAATTCTCTAAAGCAAGGAAGGGAGAGAAAATAGGAGAAGATCCTCAATTTCATTAGATTTTGAATTTCCCCCCGGAGATGCCTATCTCCCTTGATAAGAGCAGAAGTACAGAGCATCACTTGGCTTCTTGCAAAGGCATAGATAGACAGGCTGTTCAGGATTCAACGCTGAAAGCTTAAAGGAGACCCCTGTAAGCCATCAGAGGCTATAAAAGGAGAATACACTTAGACATGCACGCTACTCATTTGTATACTGAGAATTATTACATTTATACTATTCAGTATTATGCTAAAACAAGCCCTGATACACATTAAGTAGAAAATTTTGGGTCCAATCCTGACTTAGTTGATGCTGCTATAGCTCCATTATGAGCAATCTGCTCTTTAGCTTCAAAACAAATTTAAAGTTGCTAAATGGCAACAATTAGTTTCATTTGCTAAATCCAAAGAACTGAATAGCAAGAAAATGAAAAAACCTACAATTATCTATATGATAAACAAGCAAGATGATCTAATTCTCTGCAGAATAACATATAATATTATCATTTACACAGATTAAAAATGAATGTGAAGTGGCTGAAAATGCCAATGGTCTGGGCTAGTAAAATTTCACACCCAGCTAACAAAAGCCTTCAGTAACTGCACAAGGTATAAGACAGCTCAGAGTGAGATGTATCATAGTAGCATGAATGGTGATGTTGCCATTGTTTCCTTTATAATGACAATCCTATGCATGGTTTATTAGGCAACATTTATTATGTTGTTGACGTATATCAAAACAAAGCATTTCCATGGATACTTTAGACTGAGAAGTAATACGAGGAGTTTATATTTAATTTCCAGATAAGTTTGTGTGCTGCATAGTTACTGTGATGAGATACATAAACATACAAAGATTTCAAATGCACCTGAAAATATAAATAACCTGAATTTACACAGAAATATCAAAATGTAGATAATGAAAATCATACATGAAGACTCACTACCTACTATAATCTGCTTAAACTATGCTTTTCCATAGCAGGTGGAAATTTTTGCCACTGAATGCCATGAAAAAAGAAAAAGTCACACAAGGGAAGTTTTATATAGAGGTGCTTTACCTCTAATGTTCAAAAATAAAACCTACGCCTCTCTCTTTGGGGGGAAGCAAATGCTCAGCACCTTCTTGAAATACATACACCTCAATGATACTGACAGGCACATCATGTTTAGGTGACAGTCATGCAGCAAACAACCCCAAGCTAGTTTTCAGCTAGCTGAGATATTGCCACCTCGGTATCTGTGAAAGAATGAAACAGCAGCAAAATCACCTGAGATATGAAGGAAATACCCAGTCCCACAGCCAGCAGAGAGCTCTGCACCCACATGGTTGTACAGCTGCCACCAGATCTGTTAGAAGATGGGCTGAAAGCATGTGGTCGCTGCAGCATGAACACAATCAGAACAGGTCACGCAAGTGAGACGGTACTGTGATGGCAAGAGGCAGATGTACAAGGAATGGAGTAAGAGGCTGAAAACAGGTGGGAACAAAGTGGTTAAAACATAGCAAGCAGATGCCACAGCACTCTATCTTTCATTATGCTAAAGATGATTATTAATGATCTGGCAGGCAGAGCAAGCAATGAGGTAGTAAATACGGAGATGACACAAAACAATTTAAATTAATCAAGATCAAATAAAGCAGGAATTTCCAATACTCGGAGAGGTGCATCACTTCCTATCTCAGTTTATAGCATTTTCAGGCTGCATTTTTGCACATGCAGAAAATTGACAGAGGAACCGAGGAAGAGAAATGCTCTGGGAAATTAAATATATGTATATACAAACTTGAAGTTGGAGTCATAGAAAATCCTGAGTTGGAAGGGACCCATAAGGTCCATCTCTCATCGAGTCCAATTCCTGGTTCCACACAGGAGCACTCAGAAATTGGACCCTATGTCTGACAGCGTTATCCGGACACTTCTTGGACTCTGGCAAGCTCAAAGACCACTGCCCTGGGGAGGCCTGTTATTGTCTCACTGCACAACTAGTACAAAGTGAGTGGTTTTTCCTTATCAGAGAAGAATAGCTTACAAATTCAGTTCTGTTTATTAGCAAAGTGAAAATACTCTGTCTTCCTCTGTATTTGTACACATCACTTTGTGCTGTGTTTGAATTATTTGAGCTTTTCACCATTAAACCAAATGGTGTCACCATCTATCACGTGTTGTGCATATTCATGATTGAATATGTTGAATATGTGTACGTTTTGTGTATGTTTGGTGGCCCTGCTGGGCAGGGGGGTTGGAACTACATGATCCTTGATGTCCCTTCCAACCTGGGTCATTCTGTGATTCTGTGATTTCTTTTTCCCCCTGAAATAATGAGTACCAAAATAAAGTTAAGCATATGTTGCTTTAGCTCCTTTCCTTAATACATGGCATTATTTTACCCCCCTTGCTGTATACATCTGCTTCCTCCAGCATTACTCTTAGGACACGCTAAATATACTTAATTTACGTACTGTAAACAGTCAGTAGCAGAACTCACCACGCGTGAAAGTAAATATTTATGTATAGCTTTGCCACAGCGAGGGCCTGGCAATTAGTTATATGTCGTACAACGTTACAAAGTGCCTACTGCTACTATTACAGCAGCAGCGATAGCAAGGGAAGGGCTGGATGAGCTGTTTTATATTGAAGGGCAAGATCAGTGGGGACAGAATCACAGAATCGCAGAATGACCCAGGTTGGAAGGGACCTCAAGGATCATGTAGTTCCAACCGCCCTGCCTAGAAGGGCCACCAAACATACACATTTACTAGATCAGGTTGCCCAGGGCCCCGTCCAACCTGGTCTTGAACACCTCCAAGGACGGGGCATCCACAACCTCCCTGGGCAGCCTGTTCCAGGGCCTAACCACTCTCCTAGTGAAGAACTTCCCCCTAACATCCAACTTAAATCTTCCCTCTTTTAACTTAAAACCATTTCCCCGTGTCCTGCTATTATCAGCCCTTTCGAAGAGTTTACTCCCCTCCTGGGTGTAAGTTCCCTTCAGGTATTGAAAGGCTGCAATGAGGTCACCCCGCAACCTTCTCTTCTCCAGGCTGAACAAACCCAACTCCCTCAGCCTGTCCTCATAGGGGAGGTGCTCCAGCCCCCTGATCATTTTCGTGTCTCTCCTCTGGACCCTTTCCAAAATCTCCATGTCTTTTTTGTACTGAGGGCTCCACACCTGGACACAGTACTCCAGATGGGGCCTCACAAGAGCAGAGTAGAGAGGGACAATCACCTCCCTATCCCTGCTGACCACCCCTCTCCTGATGGAGCCCAGGATCCCATTTGCTTTCCAGGCTGCCAGAGCGCACTGCTGGCTCATGTTAAGTTTCTCATCTATCAGAACCCCTAGGTCTTTCTCTGCCGAGCAGGTAGAGGGTGACTGCATCTGGTGACTCCAGATGACATCGAGCCTCCCAAAGCATCCTGCATCTGGACACAGCACACCGGGGACTATAGGAACAACCTGAAAGCTGGGGACGACAGGGCTGGATGCTTTAAAGGGTCCATTTTACTCCATCAGCGGGACATCCCCCGTGCACCCTAGTCGGTGTGTGAGACAGCAGGTACTTGTAACACCGACACCCTCACTACCATAGGAGTCCCCGCATGATGCCGTCTCCCTTCCCCTCTCCCCGCACCGCGGGGCCGCGCCGCGCGCATGCTCGCGGGTGGCGCTTGCGCGTGGCCGTGGCGGGGCGGCGGCGGTCTGCAGTGCGGGGCGGGCGGGCGACGCGGGGGCGCGCACTGAGCTGCGGAGCGAGCGGTGCGGGCGGGCGCGCATTGAGGCGCCGTCCCTCCGGCCCCAGCACCCCCCGGCGGGACCCCCGCGGCCCCAGCGCCCTCCTCCGCACCGCCGACCGCTCCCAGCGCCGTCCGTAAGTGCGTCCGGGGGCCGGCGGTGCGGGCGGGATGCGGGATGCGGGACGCGGAGCGCGGAGAGGGAGCGGGGCTGCGGGACGGCGGCGCCCCGAGGGTGCGAGGTGCGGCGGGTGCGGAGGTAGCCGAGCGGTCGGCGCTTTGAAGTGCGTTCCGAGGGAGCGAAGCGCTCGTTCGGTTCCCAGTGAAAAAGAAACAGATAATAATAATAATAAAAAAGCCCGCACTCCCTCGGCGGAGTAGCCCGCAAGGTCACGGCGCCGGAGGGGAGGAAGGAGCGCTCCCGACCCTCGCGGATTTTATCGCGGCAGAGGATTTTATCCTTATCGTTTCCATTGCTCGCTCCTGAGCACGCTCGGGTGCCGGGGCCGGAGGTGGGTGGGGACAGCGGTGCTCCGCGATCCCGGGCATTTCCCACCCGAAGGCGTGAGGAGGAGGTGGAGGAGGGCGAGGAAGGAGGAGGCGCGGGGCGACAGGCTTTGCATTTCCAGCGCCCACGACAAAGCAGCCCGGGCTGAGACACGGCGTGAGCGGCTTCGGAGGGCGGTGAGGGGGGTGCGAGGCGATGGGGAGCGGGGCCGGGGAAGGCGCTCGGGAGCGGCCGCGGGGTGCGGGCTGGGCACGGAGCTGCGCTGCAGCGGGGACGGGGCCGTGTGTCCGGACCGGTGCGCGGTGCGGTGTGATGTGATGCGGTGTGATGCGGGATCTCCGGTGGCGACGGCTGGAAGCCCCCTTCCCCCCTTCTTCCCCTTCTTCCCTCTGCAAGGCTGCCGTGTTCCCCCTTTGCGGGGATCCCTCCAGCAGCAGGGGGTGTCCCCAGCCTACCGCAGCCCCCTCCGTGCGGGATGTACCCACCATCCCCTCCCCACCTCGGCCGGAGTGTCTCCTTCTCCCCCTCCCGCTGCTCTCCCCTCCTTTTCCCCAGCCTGAGCTCGGCGCTCTGTTTCCCCCCCCTCCGCTTTCCCCCCCCATCCTTCCGTGGGGATGGGTATTGCACGATCTTATGCAACTGCAGCCCCCCCCAGAGGAGTCCCGTGGAGGCTCTGCGGAGCCGGGACGGGGCTCGGTGCCTTTCCAGGGCGGGGAGATCGAGACCGAGTCCGGGTACTGGTAGGTATACCAGGTACCGGTGGATATACAGGTACCGGCGGGTAGCAGAGCACTGCTGCCTACAACGCTGGGCTTCTCACCTAGCAAAGAAAGGGCATTTCGCAAGCCTGCCCTTTTCATCACGATCGAAACGTGATTACTCGCAAGCCAATTAGCCGAGTGCAAATTTAGGAATAAATTCCGCACCGAAAATGTTAACATAGCAGATGTGCTTCAAAGATGCAGCTGCTTTTCCCAACAATTCCGCCGGCAAAATATTTTTAGTGATATTTTAGAGTGAATGTTTCTGTATTCTCATCCTTCATATATCAGAAAGTTGAGCTTGCGGAGATCTTACCTCTTAGGAAGACACACGTATTTATTAAGCTGGGTCTGATGAGGAACAGAATCCTCGCATGCAGAGGAAAATGAGAACGTGAGGAAGCTCAGTCAGTGTGAGCTGTATGTGCGCTGCCTCTTTCAGAATGCACTGTTTGTTTCTATGGCACATCTTCAGATCCATTAGTTCTCACTACTAACCTTATTCCTGACAGAATGCTCTTTTTTGGTTAAAGAACACAGTTCATTTAACAGCATCCATTTAGTTGGAAAGTTTTCCAGTATGAGGTTAGCACGGCACTATCCATTTCAGTTTTGTGGACCGCGATCAATTTTAATTAAAACTTTAATTACATTTTGCTTCTCCATTCAAACAAAGCACGAAGCAGTCTGGGCTAATGTTGCTGTGAGGGGAAAAAAATAAGGAAACATTCTTAATCTTCATTATGTGTTATTCCTGCCTTTTAATTAAGGACTGAATCCTTATCCTGTTGGACTCGAAAAGGAACCGAATCACAAACTTCTGTGGGCGTAGAACTGCAGTGTTTAATCAGGGTGATTTCTTCCTGCCCCGCACAAACACGCTGTACATCAGATCACAGTACTGAATTTTCACTGGGTTTTAGAAGTGCCCGGTGTTCTGGAACGCCGAGCTGACATCGCGTCGGCGATATTGAGCAACACCTGTCTGAGGCGGGCACAGCTTTATGTAACCTCACAACTGCAGAGCAGATGCCAGAACTGTCGCATTTCCCTGGTACATGAGAAGAATCGCAGTTGGTATCATCACACTGTGGCACCAACCAGAAGGAAAACTGTAGTCGGGACAGAAGGGCAATGCAAAGCCTCAGTGTGCTGGGATAGGGTAGGGCAGGATCTGCTGGCTGGAATTTTGCTGGCTGCATGGGATGGCAGCGGTATGACAAAGCCGGCTTTGGTGCTGCTGGGAAAAGGAACCACATGGTGTAGGAGGTGTGACATCCCGCTGCCAGCAGCAGGGCCAGGGCTGTGCCAGGCTACCCAGCTTCCAGCACCTCTCCGTGCCGTGTTCCTGCATCACCATTCCATCACTTTTCAGTCCATTGGAGTGGTGTAGCCCTCCTGACATTTCTTGCTGTCTCTTCATGGAGCTGCGAGAACGATCTAGATCTAAGAATGCAGATTCTTTTTAATAGGCACACGATCGCAGTGAGCTTTGCTACAGAGCTTCCAAAACTGTTTCCCCGTCAAGCTGTTTGTTCTTGGTTTTGTTTTTCAGTTTTGGAATTCTAATTTTATGCCTGGCTGCTCCATTCATTCCTGCGTATTTTTGTGTGTTGTATCTGAGCTTCGCACTCCTTGAGGGGTTTTGTTTCTTCTCCACCCTTCCTGTGCCTCCCTTGCATCTTTGAATCCCTTTTCTTCACCAACAGCGTTCTTCTTCGACCTCGGGAAGAGCCGTGACTTTATCACTTCTGTATGTGGCGTTGCTCAGAGCAGTGCTTGCTACGAGAGCTCAGCAGGAGCAGGGAAGGCAGTGAGCATGTGCAGTGCTGTGGGATGCTGGGATCCAGCTGCGCTCCATCACGCTGAGCCACTTTCTCGCTTTAGCTCCAGCTTTCGTCTTTATTCATCAAAAATATCTCATCCTTTCAGTTTTATACTAGTGCTGTAAGGGTGATAGCCGTAATCCTTCTCAAAGATAATGAAACATGATAGAAGGGATGCTTGTTGTGAAATACGTGATCTCCAAGTAGTGCTTCAAATCCGTGTGGCTTTTTAAGTTATTATTTAAGTTGCAAACAAGATGTATTTTTTAATGTTTTACATTTACGTGGATGTTACCTACAGAATCTCTGCTTTCAGAAGCTTTTCCACATATAAATATGAATATGATCCAGTGGGCAATAATACACATGTAGGAAATGAAGTCAGATTGTTAGAGATGGTATCGTAGCTGAAAGGTGTGAAAACTAAGTGGTTCCAAGGAGAGAGCTGAAAGAGAAGATACCAATGTCTCGATACTCAGTTTCAGTGTTGTATTTATAAAAATATTAAACTAGTCTTCATGATCAATTCCTTCAGGAGTGTAAAGAACAATTCCTTGTAAAGAACAGATTACATTTTCTAGAGTATCTTCCAAAGGCACCATTAATTGAAGTTAACAGTGTTCATTTGGAGTGGGATGGGAAATGCACTGTTGACCTAAAAATGCATTCTGAAACCCTGGTATCAAGAACAGAGGAAGAAGTATGACAGATCGTAGTGAAGATTTTCTGTCTTGAGTAGACCCTCTCTACGTCACCTTTTCAAGTGCAGAAATGTACAGATTTAACAGGTTGTGTTATCATTTCCATAACTGCCGTGTTTTGATTTTGCCATGTTCTTGAGTTTGTCAACAGTGTTTGATTTTAGAAGTCATGGGAGTTGATAAGTTGATGTAATCAAGTGACTCTTCAATGACAAAAAATTATTTTCATATGAGGAGAATGAAGACTTTTAAAAGAACTTTATCATCACAGAGCAATTTGATGAGTGATACCTATATGGTCAATATTATACGACTTCATATTGGGGGAGAAAATACAGAAAGCCAGGCTGCAATAACGATATTTATAGCTTTTAGACTAATATACATGAGACGCTAAACTTGTTAATGAAAACTACTTTTAATCACTTCTGAATTGTGGCTGATTTACTTTAAAATAGACGATGGTTTCAGAGCAACGTCATCAGTTCTGAGCAGCTCTGTTGCGTTGTGTACCAAATGCGAGAAGGAATGTGTGTACCGATTTCTTGTCTGCAAACAGACCTTCTCAACATGAGAACACCTGCAAACTGAGATCTGTGGCGGTAACACAAATGGCACGCTACTGCTTTTTTTACTCTGGTAGTGGAATTTTGTTCAACTCGTGATGCGTTGAATCAAACAGTGTAATACCCATCAGTGGGACTACCTTGATTGCTCAGGCTTTGATGAAGACTGTGTGCTCAGCACTGCACAAGTCAAAGTGTATATTCAGGAAGAAAACAGGCTGTGATGATAATTTACAGAGCTTTTAGACTAATAAATATAAGGCTCTAAAGCATTTGATGAAAATTGCTTTAATTATTTTAACATGGAGCTAAATATGAAGCTCAGAGAGATGAAAGGTTTCAGGTGCATTAGTGTTTAGCTGTGCAAGGAGCAATGAAGACTATAACCAAGAGTCCAGCACAGCCCATAGCAGTGACTAGGTGATACCCCTGTGCATTCTCCTGGTCGTGACATGACTGATGTTCTTCTTTTTTTGGTGTGTGTGTGTGTGTAAATAAATCAGTCCTTGATTTAAATTAATTTAAAATTATGAAAGATGATCATAAAAGATTATCATGGTTCCCCTTAAGTTCTAATAGTTAATTATCCTTGGTGTTCACCTTACATCTTAGTTCTGGATTTCGTCACCAGTTCTTGAGCCAATGCCTCCCTGAAGCAGTTGAAAGGCTGTCACTTAAATAGGTCATCTCTTGAGCCAGGTGTCTGTACAGGACCTGAGACTTGTTTTTTAGCGTCTAAAAATAATGCCACAAAGGCAGTATGTTACTGGAAATGTTTGTGGGTTGGGTTTTTTGTTGTTGTTGTATTTTTCGTTTCCATTTCTTTTAAATAAAAGATCAGTGTTCCACTTAGTAGGGAACGTTTTTACTCCAAAGTAGATATTAAATCATTCGCTATGAAATGGAATTAAATGGCATTGAGGAGAGCTGAATAATACCCTTCCTGCGGACTGCGTTTCAGAATATCTGTGTATTTAATTAAACTTTATTCAGAATAGAGTCATCTAAAATTAGAACATCTTGTTTATAAAAGCTGGTAGAATACAGCATATTTCTGCGTACTCTTATCAGCTATATTTAGAAATATAAAGTAACTGAAGACTCTTAGAGGATGAAATTGTGGATATTAGCAGTTTGAATTAAAACGTTCTTGCTTTTTTTTGGCATACATAAAAATCGTTACTTTAAAAAGTTAATAAAAATAAACATTTTTTTTACAAGGCTTTGGCACTGTAAATAAGATCTGCTTATGTAATGGGTAATGCTGCAAAAACTTGTTTGTGTCAATACTGCTAACCTCCAGCACATACCCAACTGACAGCACCGTAGCCGACAGTCTTTCCTCACAGCAGAGCATACACTGTATTTTTGGAGGCCATTTGTTTTTGTTTTAAATATACTTCCTTTTCTCTCATATGATACAATTGCTGCCATTCAGGACAACAGACATCTTGGAATATCTATCTCCAAGTGGATAAAGATTTCAGTTTGAAAATGCAGTAGCCTGTCAAGGGGTTTCTGTTTGCTTAGTAAGACATCAGATCATACTGATGATTTTTTTGCAAACCCAACTGGTTTATGCAACAGAACCGTATCTTCAAATAAACTCTTAACTAATTTTGACTTGTATTTTTCACTTCTATTTTTTGCATCTTTCTCAACAGATAAGTAGCCTTGTATCTGATCACATTGCTCACCTTATAAGGGCAAAGGGTGCTCAGCAGTCTGCTCCAGCAGGCCTGAGAGCATACAAAAGGTTAGCATGCTTTTGGATTTGAAACCAGACGATGATATGTTTTCACTTGTTAAAGCTCCAATTTATGCACCCTGAACGGAGGAGGGTCAGGGAGTCACAAACTGTTTTTTCCTGTACAAGTCGATAAGATATGCCTGCCAGTGACCTCCTGATGACACAACTGTGTGACTGAAATGCCACAGTGTTTAAGAGAGGTAGCCGCCAAGGCTCCATATCCCTCCTCAGGTATGGTAAGTAGGTCACAAGGTAGCTTTTATCATTTTCATTTCAAACAAATTAACATTTACAAGAGCCGTCTGTTTGCTGCGGTACACATCGGGCAAATGTGTAAAAGCTATTTAGCTCCATGGCATTTTTTAATTTAATTCTTATCTGGGGAAATAGGAGGATTGGAAGGGGTTATTATTATTTTTATTTGTCTCCCGTGCCTACCGCAGATAGGTGCTACTGGACCACAGATCTGTAAGTGACACTAGTTTCTGCGTGGTTGAAAGGTGAATATAACTCATCCAGGCTTCCCTCTCTGTTATGTGAGACTGTAACCCTGAGGTGTCAGCAGGTACTAACTCTGCCTTATCTCATCCTTCGGCTTTCCCTGATCCCTTTTTTCCCTCTCTCTCTGGCTCTGCTTCCTCTTTGTGGTAATTCTGCTCCATCAGTCCCTGCTTGCTGAGAGGCTCCCAGTCCTTCTTGCAGCCTGGCAGTGCACACTTCATCACGATACATGTCTCCTCCATTTTGGGCATTTTAACTGTGGGTTTGTTTGTGTTTTTTTATTTAATTCTTATTTTGTGCGCTTTGTAGAAAAAGATCTGGCCCTTGTAGATGTTCTATGAAGTGCAATTGTATGTATTTAGAGTGCTATAATGTTAAATACTTATATTACAATTTTAACAATGTATAGGAGGTGCAGTAACTACACTGTGCAGAAAGATGCGTATTCAGGGGTTTCACGGGGCAACTGAACCAGCCCATGTCTGATAGCAGTGACTGAGTCCGTCTCCTGCAGGGCTTATTAAGGTACATTTAATCTGCAGTCTCGGCTGTGAATGAACTATGCTGACATACTCCAGTATTAGATGTACCTGCAGCAAGCCGAACACAGCAGTACAGCGCTTAGCACGGCTTATGTGCTCGGGTCTTCAGCCTGCCCTTCAAGGGGTTTTGCAGCCTACACTGCCCTCTGCTTTGCCCCAGCACAGCTGTTCCCAGTGCCAAAGCCAGCAGGACTGCGACTGCAATGCAGACAGACCCTAGAAGACGTTATGCACAGCTGGGTTTGCATCCAGATGTCTCTAGACTGGTATTTTCAAAGAGAAGTCTATAAGAAGGCACAGTGCAGTGTGAGCAGATGTTGAGTGCAGCTGTGTTCCTGCTGTGTGCCTGTCTGCTTTGTCAAGTGAATTGCAGTCTTCAGTGCTGTAACTCTCTATGTCTTCGTGCAAGGTCCAATATGTCGCTCCTGATAAATCTGTGTAGTGGGATGTCACATCCTGCAGATATCATCAGAGCCTGTATATACATCCTTCTGTTTTATTTTCTCTGTTGTGTAATTACAGGGTAGGAAGATGTGATGTAGGAGACTGCTAAATTATTATAGAATTTTCATAATGTATTCTTTGGATATAATTTCTATTGTTCTCAATAATCAGATGTACACATCACTTAAAGCTGTAACATCTATGCTCTTTGTTCATCTGCTGTTTTTAGACAAGAATGCTCTGGGCAACACTTTGCTAGTTAATTGCTATGGGTTGTATTGCTACAGAACCTCCTTCAGTCAAAGCTTTTTCACTGAATGTCAGGGTCGTAATATGCAATTACAAATAAGGTTCTGAACTGTTGCATGAGAAATCTGCAGTAAACATAAAATAATAAAGTATTTTCTTTTTCAGTATCAGACATTTTTACTTCTTCCCTACAATTTGCATGGGGTTGAGGACCACAATATGTATGTTACTGACTTCTTCTCAGTGCAGTGTCCTATTGCCAACAGGAATGTGTTAGTGAAGATCAACTGCAATATATCAGTGCTGTCAGCTAATCTCCAGATTGGAGAAGTTATGTCTTGAGCCACTAAAACACTTCTGCAGGTGACTAGATTGAAATGCATGGGGAAATCTTAAAGAGTTGACTACAGATGTAGGTGTAAGTGTTCAGCAAGCTGGTAGCCTGAAGGAGATGAAGTTTGGGGAAAAAGAGCAAGTGTGATCGTGAATCATGCCAGAGATGTAGGCAGGATGGGATCTGTGAGGATTTCAGCACTAAGGAGATGGGAGTTTAAAATGAATCAGTAAGGAGGGGGGAAGTGTGCACAGATCCTCAGGAAAGGGAATGGGATATCATTAGTTGATAGCAGAGTGTAGAGGTGTCAGCACGCAGGAGAAGCTGCAAGACAGGCGTGGAGAGCCTCTCACAAAAGAGGTGATTAATTTGAAACGTGAAGCGACAACAGTCTGAACACTTCATGACTTTGTAGATGTTGTGAGAAAAAAAAAATGTGCTGAGAAAATTTTAATTACCAGGAAAAAAAATAAAAATGAATTTGGTGAAAATCCAGTTTATTCTTGCTGCTTTTCTCTGAACTGCTTCTTCATAGGCAGTGATGGCCAGGCTCTATCAGAACTGCACTAGATCAAAAACATCCACTGGCCTGGGTGCATCTCACTGAGATGAACTGTGATAATGTTATATATATGAGATGGGTGTTAGGTGTTGCTGTTGAGGAAGAAGAGGAATCGAGATGGTTTTCAGCCACCTACAAGTAAGTCCTAAGCGTGACCAGAGAAGCTCCCCCAGAGCAGGCTTCCCTTGGCAATGAGTTCTGTGCGGGCGTAGTGGGATTTAGAGGCACTTGGGACATGAAAACTAAGCAGGGAGAAGGATTGAAAAGTAAAATGTGAAGTGTTCGCATAAGACTTTCTAAGTTCTCTCATATGATTCATTGGTCTTATGATTAAACTGCTGCTTTTAAGAATCTTGATTTTCCACAGTAAAAAGCTGTTGGTTTGGGGCTCTGATTTTGAAGAATCTAAATGACAAGTTGCTCATTGTTTTGCATTCTGTTTTTATGTGCTATGTAGTTTTTTATTGCTGATGTCAGTTTTGGATGGGATAAGACACCTACAGTATTGGCAAGTGTATAGAATTTGAAATGGTTTCATTCACATCATGTTGTATGATGAAGCAGGAGGCAGTAACGAGACTTGGCCCAGAGCTTCTGGCAAAGTGATGGCAGAGGATGGAATCCAAGACCCTGGAATCTCACAGTGAACTGCAGGCTGTGTTTTACCTGTCTGCTTTATCGCAGTGCCTTAGTGCAGTTTCTCAGTTTGCTCTGATAATTTGAAAGAAGTAGGAGGAAAAAAAATCACCTCAGAAGCCTGATTTCTAATTGTTACAAGTCATATTGAAAAATGTTGGCGTGTGTGTATGTTTTTTTTCTGAAGCTACAAAAGTTTGTCCTATACACCAGTAACGGACCAGCTCTTCCTCAAAAGGGTTGCCCATACAGTTCAGAGGTAGTTCCCATATTCTTGTGTGTCATCTGGATCTGTCCGCAGGATGAGTCATACAAGAGCTTTGATGGGGTTATCAGCTTTGGGGTTTAAAAAGAATGAGGATGCAGACTTAAAAATGTGGATGGCAGCATAGGCCCATTGTGCTTCTGTTTTCACACTGGTCTGTCCCAGCCATACAAAAATCCTTGTGTGTACATAAGACTTTGGATGAAGAGTTATTTCCAGAAGTGCTAGAGGAGTGTATAGTCCTTTCTTCAGAACTGGGTTATATCAGATTAAAATCCCTATGAAGTCATCTGCCCATGAGGGAATGGGACCAGTACAGAGCTGTTGTCTGCCTGTGACCCATTCCTGAGGCTTACCTTTCCTCGTGGCTCTCTGATGTACTCAGCCTGAAACTAAATTGGGGCAGTTCAGAAATACTGGCTACCTTTGTACATTGTTACAGAAGCCGGTAGTTTCTATACTGCCTGTATGTATGTCATGAAATAAAAAGCAACAATGAACCGAAACTGTTATTTTTTTACCTGAAATTCCAATCACCAGGCTACTAACTGTCCAGGCTGCTACCAGTTTAATTTTGTATGAAGTGGAAATCAGTAGGAAATGGAAATGAGTAGAAATCCATTTTTCCCCAGGTTCCTCTGCTTTTGCGGCTGAGATCTGTTGGGCAGTGGTGCAATAATTAAGGATCCACTTGGGTTAGAGTTGATGAAAACACAAATGCCAGAGCAGAGATTGGGCTCTTAGATAGCGAGGAGATGCATGTCTCTGTTATCTCTGAGTTTTAATTACATTGGATTAATTACATCACTTTATACACAATTATTGTATCAAGTTTAATTATGGCTTTAGCCATAGTCTTTGAGATATATATATATATTTTTTTTTTTTTTTTGCTTTATTTTTTTAATAATAAAATGCAGGTGTCAGCCCTCCACTACATATATAAAAATTGCTCATGCACAGATGCTTGTCAAAGAACTCATTAAAAAATGAGGTCCCAGATCAGTTTCTTATATGGGTTTGAACAGTTAGCTTCATTAACAAACAGCAGCTGACCTCAGTTGTGTGCTTTATGGCTGAGTATTAAATGGGAGAGCTCTCCTATAATTCATAGCAGCATTCCGCTTTAGACAGACAGGCTTTGTGGCTTTTCCCCTTTGAAATGTGAAGCATTACCCAGAGATCGGTTTGATGTGGATAAACTGGGACGCGAAAATTTATCAGCAGAGTGCAATAAACCTGCATAACCAGTTACGTTCTGCTAATCCGTGGGTTGTGCCTGAGATTTGTCTCTACAATATGAGTAGGCAGAAACAGCCATTATGTGCGCTTGCTTGTTTCTAAGGGGAATGGGTGTGACACTGTCAAGACTGAGACCAGGTAAAAATGCATTCTTTTAAATGTTAGAGCTGAAGAACAGTGAATCTTTTATGAGGAATGGCCCAGAAGTTGTGTGTTCCCTGCTTCTTATTCCTCTATTTCTTTGGCCAGCTCTGTTGGTGATGGTTACTGCTCATCAATTATATGGCAAAAAGCTTGAAAGTGAAGTCGTTTCAGCACCAGTGGTGCTGGCTGTAAGCCAGTTTGACACCATCAGACTCCATTAAGTTGTTATTAAGTGCTGTCAGCCAGCTACGCATTGCAAAAGACAAAAAGATGAAAATCTGCCATGTGCAAGCATTGGTTATCAGCTTTTCTTTTTTTGGCATAGCAAGAATCTGGAGCTTGTACAACAAACTCCAGTTTAGCTGCATGTTGTGAAAGTGGGACTCGACAGCCTGGTTGCTCTTCAGCAAAAGAGTTTTACAGTTCTGTTCCTGTAACTTCAAGCCATTCATCAGAATTTCGAAGCTCTAAATAAGACTTCTGATGGCATGTTATAACTGCAAAGGGACTTTTCTTGGGCTGGAACAGCCTTACATCCCATGGCGAGCTAAAGGGGTTTGGTCACTTGATTTTTTGCTTATTTTTCTTCCTGAGGCATTTCAGCAGCATGTACCCTAATGAGTCCCTGCAGTTGTGCTTCTTCCCAAGGCAAAATGAATAAGCAGGAGGAGACGATGCTCCTCTGGGCAGCAGGCATTGCTAACCAGCAGGGCAGCTCCCTCAACTCTGCCATTCCTGCAAGGTTTTCCCCAAATCTCCTTTCCACTCGATCAGAAGAAAATCAAGCCTCAAGTAGCGGAAAAGCAGAATTCATGCTTGGTGGAAGATGGAAAACAGCCCTTTTCGTCTGCAGCGAGCAGATGAAACAGTGGTTCAAAAGGAAGGTTATTTTTGAAATGCAGTCCCTGGAGTGGTGCTTCCTCAACCTGACTAAATTCTTCTCAAAACTGATCAGATGGTTTCTTCTGGTTTTGTGTCAGGTGATAACCTCGTGTGCTTTCTGTAGTGAAGTGAACAGCACAGAGGAGCTCTCCTGCTTCTCATAATCCCTGTGAAAAGCTTCTCAGAAAAGATGTGCACATTCTCTTAGTCCAGAAAATTGTTCTCTGGCAAAAAAATAAAAAATAAAAAATTGGCTGTGTTATCAAGGTGCTTTTCTAAAGAACAAGAAAGGGACATGAGTGTTATTACTAAGAATTCCTCCATAATAGCTTTTGTATTTCTTATCCACTGCCTCTTTTAGTCTGAACTAATATTCAATTATAGGTATGTCTGTAGTGATTGAATCATTAGAAGAATTTGGAAGAACTACAAAAACTTGAAAGTCTGCAGTTATCAAAGCGGTGAGAGCCTGGGAGAGCTCTATATATGGAAGAATAGAAAGCAAAGCGTGAGACTGAAACCATGGCTTCTTAAATGGGCCGACTGCGCAGAGCATTCCTGCCCACAAAATCCAGGAGGTAATTACCTGGCTTAATCAGGCACAAATGAAAGGCTGCCCCAGGAAGAAATTACCTCATCCTGGGCTTGGAACAAAGACAAACCTTCCTAGGCCTGAGAAAGGTGTATTTACCTTTCTCAGGGTTCCCATGCTGTAACAACCTGTTGGTGAGGTGCTTGGTGGTTAATATCTTCTTTTTGTCTCAGTGATGCAATGAGCCTGTGTTCATTTTCCAAAAGCCGAGCATTGTCTGAAATGCCACCATGTCTGTGAAGCTTAAAGGGCAGCCCATGCAGCTTCCAGGGTGTAGGAAACATTAGGAAATGCTGACAAAATTGGTGTGATGAAATAAATAGTCTTCTCAGGCTACTCTTTACCTTACTTTGAAAACATTACTTTTTTTGGGCAGATTTTCCAGTGGGAAACACTGAATGCAGCTGAGGACTAGATTCTTCTAGGCTTCCACTGGCCCTAACTCCTAAAAAACCTCTTTGGCTCCTAGTTCACTGAGTAAGAAATGAATCCCAACATCTCGACTCAATAGGCTGCTGGAATTGGACAGCTCTGGCTGTACCCACTTGAGGCTCAATGCCAATCTCATATTTTACTCTGAAATTCCACAAGGAGACACTCAAAATAAGCACAACGATAACAACAGTTTGAATTATCTTTAATGCAGTAGCTAGCATCGGTTTCTCTAGAGCCTCTGTGTGGCTTTCTGCATTGAAAATACATGAAGTTTGACCTTTTGGATACATTTGCTTTTATTTATTCGCTCTCTTGAATACGGTGGGAATTGAATGGATGTAGCTGAGAAAAGAATGGCTATAATGTAGATGCTAACCTGTTATGACTAAATTGTCCCTGCTAGTCCCACGTTTCCCAGTGCCAGCCGCTTTCCATAGCGCTTATCTACTCAGTAGCTCGCTTTCAGGACAAAATACCCACAACTATTAGATCTGTGTTTGATGTTTCTTAGTAGGAATAAAAAGAAACAACCTGGAAATTACAGGATCATTGCAGGCACCATTGCTGAGATATTCGACTTTTTGTTATGCAAATCCTGCTTCTCCCTTCCTGCTTTTGAAAATAAGCTGATCTGCTCACTCAGTATTAAAGCCTAAAGGTGAATGTGATCAAAGTAACCATTTGCCGGGGTCAGTAGAGACCTTGAATCTGTTTGCTATATTTAAAACTTCAGTGTTTTTCAAAAAGTAGTGTATTTCACAAGAACAGGAGAGGTAGAACGTGGGGTTGGTACAATGCGGATGCACACACGTTGCTGCCAATGAAAGCAAAGCTTGCAGGTCTAATTTTAGGCGTTTCAGCCTTGGTATTGTTCCTTACAGCACAGTTATTTTCCGTACAATACAAGGCAGTCCTTTTTTTCATGTTTTGTAAACCGCTTTAGAGAGCAAAGCAAGGACAAAGTGAGCGTATGTCATAGTTGAAAGCAAATCAAAAAACCTTCACTGAGGCTGAGGTTAGCGGCAATCCTGTGTCATTTCTATTTTCAGAAGCCAATTCTTTAAGGAAGGTGAGAATCCAGAGAAACCAATTGTGAGATGTGAAGAGACTTATATGGTGTCTGAATAGGGACCATACAGGTTATGAATGGTTTGCTTCAGTCTGTTAAACTCAGCCAATTAATTTACACTGTATTTAGATGCCTAGTAACTTACTCCCCTTAGAACATAAAAATTACCTGTAGTGTTTGGAGAGGAAGGACTTCATAGGATGCCTGTCTATCTTCAGATGCTAAATTCCTGACATAATACTACAGATGTGTTGTTTTAGGGATATGATTTAGCAGAGGGTTGTTAGAGTTAGGGTACTATGGTTAGGCTGCGGTTGGACTTGATGATCTTCGAGATCTTTTCCAACCTGGGTAATTCTATGATTCTATGATTCTGACCTAGCCTTTTACTGATACATTCATTTAAAAAATTACTTTTGTCATTGTAGAGTTCCAAGAACTCTACAAAGTTATTGTAGATAACAGTTGTGTTTTTTCCTACGTATGACCTGAACCAGCGGGTACTAAACCACTCCCCATGGAACTGCCAGCAAGTCACTGGTGCTAATGTGTTTAAATTATCCAAAATAGCTTTAAAACTAACTGAATTAACATAGCCTGAAAGACATCTATCAACTATATGATAATGATGATGAATGCATGATAATGGCTTCTAGATAAGGAGGAGAGGACCTGAATTTTGTCTTAGTGGGGATTTTTGTTAGCAAATCTGGGCCCTCAAATGAGCCAGCTAGATAGTAGGTCATATTGTCAGGAAATTTCTTGGGCAGAATCTACACAGGGACTGCTTTAACACTGAGCTGCTGTTTTGTCCCCACAGTTTTAGCAGAGATCCACCACCTCTTCACTGGACTTACCTAGCCAGATTTGAGTCCAAGGATTGAAGCAAAATTTGATTATGGGCTCTGCAGTTGTCCCAAATACAGGAGAGTCACCTGAGCCTGAGCACCAGCAGTAGACTTTGTTTCATGCCATATTTGCTGTCTGACAGTTAGATTTATCATCTATACTAATCATGTTGGCTTTCTTGCTGGTCAAATGGGAATAAGAACCCCTAGAAAGCAACTAATCCCACTTATCTTGTATACACACTTTAGCAGGGGATGAATTACCTATTGGTGAATTGGGTGCCTGTTTCTCTCCATTGTACATTGGAGCCCTGATGACTAGTTTAGATTAGATATCCAGCATCTAATGGCTACCACCCAGGTAGAAACAACTGTAATTAATCACGTTTCCTGCCACAGTACTATTCTGTGCATGATTTGTGGATGCTGTGCTGGAGAAAATGTCCTGGTTTCCTTTGCAGTCGTTAAAAATTGTTTGTCGTTAACAGTAGAATTGACCGTTTTTCTGTTGTTCCTTATCATGTGAAAGTCTTAAAAACTGGAACTGATTTTTTTCTATTAACTGTAATCATTAATAATAGAAACCATTTTCTGTTTGGCTTCTTGAGGGAGCAAACCAGTACAGACAGGCAGTTTGATGCCTTTCTGGAGCCTGGCCAGATTCTAGGAGTTGTAAATCAACGTAGCTCATTGCAAGTTAGGGGAAAATAGTGTGTCTAAGCAGGTTTGGAGCAGTGATACTGGAGCAGGGTGGAAGTGTGACATCAGAAAAGAAGTGTCGAGTGGCTTCCCTTGGTGGCAGGAAGTAATTTGATGGAATTCCTTGGCTCTTTGGGGTGTTGCATCTCCTCAGGGCTTTCCCATGTCTGTTACACTTAATCTTTGTTTGTTTGTTTGTTTTTCAACCAATCTTTATAGCAAAGAGAACAGACAAAGAAAAAAATTGATCCTTCTAACACCGATGGTTCTGGCTGACTTGTTTTAAAAGAGAATGTACAAGTGGAAGGTGACATCTTGGACCCTACATCCTTTTGCAGACAGCAGCAGTGAGGGTCAGATTTGCTTCTGTGTCTGCTCTGGGAAGAAAAACAACCCCATCAGGTCAGGCCTCTACCAAGAAACCTAGGTGAGGAGATGAGTAGCAGACACTGCTACCTCACTTATAAATGGCAAACAAATAGGTTTTCTCAACCCTCTTTGCTAGGTTGACAAGAATATAGAATAGGAGATAGAAAGGATATAGAATAAGGTATAGAAAATAAAACTAAAAGCCTTTTGCCCTTCTAGTCTGAATCTCCATTTTGTACTGTAGGACATGTATATGTGTTTTTTCCTCCTGGATGACTATGGACTTTTCCCACAGTTTTTCCTCCTGTCTCTCTTAGATTCACCCAGCCCTCTGGGACCAATGCACTGGGCTGCATCTCACTTGCCAGCTCAATCACTGCACACAACTGCTTGCGCTTCACAGCCACCAACAACCCTCCAGGGAACATTTCCTCCTCTGAGCAGCCCTGAGTGATTTCAGGTGGTCAGAGGAAGACACATCTGCTTGTATGTGAGGAGATGCCTTCCTCCTTGCATTAGCATCTCGCACCTGCAAACCACAGCATTTCTCAGCCTTGGGTTGTCGAGGCGTTACACATCATAATTATAAGCTGCATAATTCACTTAACTTTACCGTCTGCTTTTTTAACAGAAACACTCTAAAACACTGAATAGTGCAGCACTGTGCCCAGGCCTGCCCCATCCCTCCTGATTCATGCCTGTGCAAGATCCTGGCAGAACCCCACTCCTGCTCTGTTCCACTTGGTGTCTGCCTTATCTCTGTGCCTGAAGGCGCCCAGACTGTTTAAATGTCAGTAAGATGTTGCCCAGATGATTCTCCCTACAGCTTAAGCGAATTTAAATCTTCTTTTTTACCTTAGGCATACACCTGGTGTGCTATGAACATAGCCGCTCTCACTGTTTTTTGCTGATGAAAAGCCAACAAAGGAAAATAGAAAGACAAGAAGGGTGATGAGAATTGGCACTGAGCAGGGAATAGGAGCCAGGTAGGAAGGAGAGAGGGAAGGAAGCTAGGAGACAGTCATGATAAGCTGGTGCAGACTTACTGGGAGCAGCTTGGCAGGTGCTAATGGGGCAGGAGGGAGCCAGAAGTGTAGGAAAAAGATGAGAGGGGCAGACTGGGACTGAGGCTCACAGGCAATTTGCTGTTATCTAACCTGCCTGATGAGAGCCAGGGTGACACTGCATCGTCACCTTTAGCACTAAGCATGTCTGCAAAATAAAACCAGCTTAGCCTATATTTATTGCATGTATATAGAGATGCAGCTATAGAAGTCTATGTGTTATTCAGCAGCTTTATAGCCAGGACTTGCACTGGGCACGTTCCTTATCCCAGTCTGTCAGTGTGCTCACAGCTTGGCCTGCTTAGCTCCCCAGGACACTGTTAGTGAGACATATGATAATACACGTGCCAGGCTATTTTTATGAAGCAGTAAATGCCAACCTGCATGTTCCACGGTGTGTTGAAGAAACTGAGACCCCTAGACTGCAGAGCAGTGGTACCTCACAAAGCAAGACATGGATGCACTGTCTGTCACAATGAAGCTCAGTGCTTGGGCTGCTTTGTATGCTGGTGTCATTTGCTTAGAAAGCGGAGGTGACACAGTTTAAGTTGCATTCTGTGCAGGGGATGCAGCAGGTAAATACTTCAGATGAGATTTGCATAGCTATTTAGGTACTTGGTGAGATTTCATAAGAGCACTCAAGCTGCTGGAGAGCCAGTAGATGCATTTCTCCTGAACCTCACCTTGACTTGCTTAAATATAAAGGAACCAAGGAAGTTAGATAACAGTGCCTACCTTAAGCAAGTACCCCAGTCTCATGGCAGTGCTTACATGTCTTTGTAAACCTGGTTCCTTACATTGCCTGCTTCAGACTCTTCGTTTTCCATTCCAAGGTGCACGTGTTTTCCCATAGAATATAACACAGAGTTTGGTATAAGTGAGAAAAAACACTGGATCTTTTTTTCCCTGAAACTGTTTCTTGACATATTTCTTGACTTGCTCACCTCCCTCTTTGCTTGGCCTAAGTTACCAGGCTGCTGTGGTCAGAAACGATGAAGGAATTTTTTCCACCATGCAAAAATCAGGCAGATTTCCTGAATATCATTTCTTCTGTATTCCCTTTTTTTTTTTTTTTTTCCTTGGGTTGAAAATACTTCTACCCAAAGTCCATCTCATTTAGAGTCTTTTCTTGTTCATTTCCAGAGGGGATTCTGTAACAAGTTCTTTTGTACTGAGTCTTTTTGGAGTAATTAAAAAAAAAAAAAAAAAAAAAAAAAGGAAAAAAAAAAACCAAACAAATGCTACCTCTATAACCAGCTCAGACAATTCTTTGCCTTCTGGCAGCCAACAGTATTTTATATTGCATTCTCTGATTTGATTTTCTGGCTGTTCCAAGCTCCTGGCAACTGCCACAATAGCTTTTAAGATCGCACTGTTTCTTTCTGCTGCTTTATTATTATTATTATTCTGGTATTTACCTTGTTTACTGAGCTGTATACTTTATTTCCTTTATCTTTTCTTCTATACTGTTATGCTGGAGAGAAGTAAAAGCTCTACCAGTATAGCATTTAGCACAAACAGAGCCTGATCCAAAGAGTGTGCCACTGCTAGGGCAAGTGGGAAGTGCCGTCTGTGATTATAGCCACTTGTACGATAAACAGCTGGTGCAATCACAGAAAGTATAGAAGAAGGACACAAAGTTTCTTAGGAGTATGCAATATAGGCTAGACGGAGTCTGTGTCATGACCAAAGAGGAGCAGCTGATTAAGAAATAGTCACTGTTTCTCGCGGTGCAAGAAATAAGGTAACCAATGAAGTTATTGTATCACACTTAATGAAATTATGAAACTGATTTCCACAGGATGTTGTGGGGACCAGGATGTAAATGTGGTCAAAAAGGGATCAGACAAATTCAGAAAAGCTAATTTAATCAGTGATTATTAGACATGATAGTCTGGGGAGTCAACAGAGAGAGAATAGCACCTCCATAGCATGACTCATCCCATCATAAGAGAAATGTCTTAGCTCAGCTTGTTGAACCGCTGTCTGGAGATGACTGTGTCTCCATTGGCCTAAGTATCTATTGCAGTATAGGCACTCAAATCAGAGAACATTAAAGCCAGGTGATTGGGTTCCACTATAGGTGGGATCTCTATTGTTAAATTGCCAGGCACTTTTGAAGTTAAAAAAGCTGTGGGTAAAATTAAAGATGGCATTAACTATAAAGAAAAGATATTCATCTGTTTGTCATCCAAGATGGTTTTGTTCTTTCTTAGCAACAGTTTATATACTTTATTGCAGAAGCATAAGAAATATGAATTAGATAATGGCACCATTAAAATAACCCTCAGCCTCTGGAATCATTAGAGAGAGTAACAGTCATATTTTATCATAACCCTTTTCACTTCAGCATTCCCCAGTGATGAGTGGAGCAATCATGATGTAATGCCAGGGAGGACAGGGAGACACCCAGCAGAGCAGGGTGGCTGTCAATGCAGTTGCAGCTGCTAAGTGTCACAGAAGGGAATCAAAGTATTTCACCTGTTTCTGTCACCTGGGAGAGCAGTTGCTATGTAAGGCACAGCTGTGTGAATGCTGTCCAGGCAGTTCCTTGTTGCTTGTTGTCTCCTACAATCCCCCTTTGACTTGGAGACGGACTCCTTTATTGGCTTCTATTTTGTCATTTTATGTATATATTTATTTTTTTGTCCATCAGCTTTGTAGTCCAGTTTTGGGGACCTCGTCTATTCCCGTGGACAAACCAGTGACAGCCATCCCTGTTAGGAACAAACATCCTGCCCTATGAGAATTTGAATTATAGATCATACCTTCCAGGGTCCATAGCCTGTATTACTGTCTTTTTCTTGCTGGGTCTCCTGAAGTAGTTTTCCCAGATGGTGCTCATCTATATAGCAGTCAGTGAATCCGAACACAGTTTTATTTTCCCTGGCCATTTAATGGAACTGCAGCTGGTGCTCTTGATTTGCTATTTAGAGACCATCACAGGGATTCCAAACCAGCTCGTCAGACTGTAGCAGCCTCCATCAATTGCACTATCTCGGTAGATAATAAACACCAGGATTTCAGACAGTATTTTTTGGTGAATTTCATAGTGCTAGAACTTAAATATTTATATAGCTTTCACTTATTTTCTTTCATACTTTTCATCTGCATTGCCACTGCTTTCTGTTCTTCTGATGGATCTGTTGCTACGTCCTGTTCCTGTGTATTTTGCTAAAGGAATTCTGAATGCATGGATGTCTAAATAAAAAACGTTGCAAGCATTTTTTTATTCACCTTTTTCTCTCCTCTCCAGAGAGATAACTCCTGAACTGCGTGCCCTAGAAAAACAGCACTTAGAATGTTATCTGAAAAGCAAACGTGTCTTTCAAGTAGGAAAAAATACCCTCTGTACCTTACTTATTGTATTTTACAGGATGCAGCACAGAAGTTCTGGACGTGGTGGTTCTATGAATGTGTCCTTTATTGTACAGGTCTCCTCCTTTTCCTCCTCCTTCCTCAGCAAAATAGATTTTATTGTGCTTGGCCACGATAAGTGATGGTGAAATTGAGATTCTGCCTCTCGCCGATTTCTGTCTGCCTTTGATTTCTCACCACAAAAAATGCATGTGTGCACACAGAGATTCAGCTGGGCAAGGATATGAGGGCTTTATTAGCACAACTGCAATAACCAGCTATAAAAATTTATTCCAGTAGAGCTCTCATTGAAAACAGTTGGAAGAAATTGTTCCAATTATTTTTAATGTACGAAATTATAAAATTATGCATGTTCTTTAGCATGAGAGGTTTCCTCTCTCTCCCTACCTCCTCTGGCTTATCTTTTAACGGAAAGACCATATGCTGTGATTCACGCTTGTGATGTATGAAAAGTGGCTTTTTATTTTTTTTTACCTTGCTGTCTTTCGCAACAATCATACAACATAAAAGAAGGGAAAACTGGAATAGCTTTCAATTATTGTACATCCTCCATCTTGCGTTTTATATCTGTAATAAATTTTAAGTTATGAAGGGCATATACAAGGCTCAAAGGCTTGCCATTAAGGTCATGAAATAGTAATGAGGTTCCTGTATTGGGGACACAGAGTCTCCTCGGAGAGAGACAGCTTTCCTTTTCTCTGTCCTTCTTGCTCATTTTGCAGGTTCTATCAATATTAATGTGGAAGTGCATTCTTTCCTCTTCTTTTTTCTCCATAAATATATAACCTTGCAAGGTGTTCAGTCATCTGTAAAAATACTTCCATTTTTCCAGAAAGAATGATTTGTGAGATCCATCTTAATTATCTATCAGTCTGATTTCAAATAGCATGCACTAATTAACAAGAAAATAGGGAATGGTAATGGCTGTGTGCATTTTTGATGCTGCATTTCCCCACGTAGCATGGATTCTTTGTGCTGAAAACTAAAAAATTCCTTAATGTGCATTATAGCCACTTCTGTACTTTGAATCAGTTGTGTGTTTTATGATACGGATTAGATTGACAGCACTGGAAAGTGAAAATCTTAAAGGAAGTAATGCACATAATGAGTACTTCCTACTTCAGGCCTAGAGGGACTGGTTCAGCCTCATGCTTCCCCAGGCCTTGACTGTTTGTCCACTGATGATACTAGTCACAGATAAGAAATGACTTTAAGATCTCAATTGTGATTAAACCTGTTTTGTGTTATGCTGTAAAATAGCAAAGGGGCAGTCTGTAAGGACAGGCTCCCTGTCTCCATGAGCTGACATGACAGCTGACTGTGCACCGAACTGGCTGCATGCATGCTAGAATGGGTAAATGGGGAAGTTGACAGCTTGTTGGTAAGCATGGTGTAGCAGACCTTCAACTGGTTCATCTAGGCCAGAAAAATCTTATTTCTTTGCTAACCACCAGGTGCACAGTACCGTGCATAACCATGGGTTAAGGGAAGGCATTGCTGAAGAGGTCCAGAGGGAGAGCCTATAGATAGAAGCCTGATGCATAAATTTAGATGAGCAGGATTTCTCTGATGACTTCTTGCTCTTGACCAAGCAGGTTTAGGTCACAGCAATCGATTCTCTCTAAAGCATCAGTTCATCCTCTCTTTGCTATGAGATGGTTCCCAGCCTGCCTACATAGAATTACAGTGAAAAAGGATGCAAACAAGCTGTCAAATAGCAAATCTTCCAAACTGTAACAATCCAAAGTGACAAAAAAAACACTTTATAACTCATTCTAGAGCAATGAAGCACTTTTTGTTTGAAAACTGTTTCTGAAGGACACATTTTGAGGTTTCCTTCTGTGTTTCTTTTATAGTCAGCCTTACTGCCAATCAAGTTTTAACTGTAGTTTTCCTGTTCGAGCAGTTTATGTGATTCATTTGCTCACTTGTTTCTGTGAGTAACGTGTTTGACCGCCCTTCAGTGTCCAACTCAAAAGTGTAAAGCCATTGATTTCGTTCCGCAGAATCATGATTCATCTTCTCAGTAATGTATTTCCTCTGCATTTAATCATGCTCCATCTGAAGCAGTCACAAGGGATAGTTCTGACGATTGGTTTATAATGAATTTGGAGAGAGCATTGTGCCAATGGATCACTACCCACAATGTAAGCACTTTGTTTTGACTCTGAAAGGGTTTTAGTAAAATAAAAAGCTGTAATCTGCTTTCCCGCTAACCTCTTCTGTTAATATCTATCATAATACAGTCATGTGGTTTTTAGTAATGTAGTTGTTTAGTGCTCAGGTCAAAGTCATCAGCTGTAACACGCTCATTCACAGTGGGCAGAGGTATGTGTGCAGAAGCAAACTAACTCTGGAGTCTGAAGCATGCCCTTGAATGGAATGGAAGCAAAAGATTTAACATTTATCTATTAGTATCGGCTTGTATTTATTTTAGACCAACCTTTTACATAGTGTTAAGATAGATGCTCACGGTGAAATTACTTCTCAGATAATATTGTATTTAATAAATATTTTTCACATTCTTTGAGGCTGGGACTTTAGCTGACATAAGGGGCATAATAAGACAGTATTTAGGAGCATGATCTCTGTACTTTGGCTGCTTAAAACTATTTCATTTTGGGGGACTTGAAATGAGGGAAGAGTTGATTTTTGCACTGTCTTGTTAGAAGTAAGTACATTAAAGAAGAGGGCCTGTATTCGGTACACCAGAACACTGTATTTGTATTGGCATCCATCACACCTGAATAAAAGTTTTAACACAGAGGATCAGTCGACTCCAATCTGTGTGCTTCCTAGTGAGATTGGGGACAGCATTTCAATTCTTCATTCTCCATTGCTGATGAGCATGGTGGGAACCTTCTCGCTTCAGTTTAAGCATCTAGAAATCCAGCTTCACATCTAAGCAAGTGTGCCATGTGGCTTGTACAACCATCAGTAAGAAAGAAACACTTGTAGAGAGTGAATCATCCTGTCTTAAAATAGATGTACACATATTCATCCCGCCTCTTTCAGACAACTTTCTCTGCATGGAGTGAATCACTCTGGAGATTGCTGGCCGTCTCCATTGACTGCAGAAGGACCAAAGACAACTAACATTTTGAATAGCTAGTGTTGAGTGTGATTCATCCACCAGGGCAGAAAAATAAGGTGGTGATGAGGAATGTAGATAGAAAGCTGATATCATAAACAGAACTCCGTGGTCCTGGAAAGGCACGTGGTGACTTCAAACCCAAATTAAAATAAGACTGGAAGATGAGCAAGAACTCTTAGTAAACATATAAACGTAATGAATTTTGCTAATTTTTTCACATTAAGCATAAGGGTACATTGACTAATGCAAACTGCTAGCAAATCAGAGTGAAATATGTGTGGAATGAAAACATGTATTCTTTTCCCAGAAAACGGCCTGGAATAAATGAGTATTTACTTAGAAATGAACAAAACTTAAAGTGATTGTAGGTAAATGTGGTGAAGATGCCTGAAGTCTAAGAAATCTTATCCCCAAGCATGAATCATCAACACTGTTGATCCAAAAGAAAAACAGCATTTGAATAAACTCTGATCTACGAACTGACAGAAAAAATCAATCTCTCAGGCAGAGGCAATGCTGGTCTAGATTGACATCACAAAACTAGATGTGTTCCTTTATGTGTATTTATACATAAATGTGGTCTCATAGTTTCAAAAGGAGACTGGAACTCATGAAGGAAAACTATACTTTTCAGTTGTCAGTTTTGCCCTCCAGACAATCAACATTTGCAGCAGCTGTCCTAGAAGAGGTGGAATAGTCAGTAAGTCTCTAAAATATCTGAAAATCAGCTCTTGAGATGCAAGTCTTGTAAAGATCTATGCTGAAATGCAACTTGTTCCTTATGGCCTTATGAGGAGCGGCTGAGGGAGCTAGAATTGTTCAGCCTGGAGAAGAGGAGGCTCAGGGGAGACCTTATAGCTCTCTATAACTTCCTGAAGGGAGGTTGTAGTGAGCTGGGGGTTGGCCTTTTCTCTCATGTAGACAGTGATAGAACTAGAGGCAATGGTTCCAAGCTGCGCCAGGGGAGATTCAGGCTGGACATTAGGGAGTATTACTTCTCGGAAAGGGTAGTCAGGCATTGGAATGCACTGCACAGGGAGGTGGTGGAGTCACCGACCATGGGAGTGTTCAAGAAATGTTTGGATGTGGTGTTGAGGGATATGATTTAACTGGGAAGTATTGGTAATGGTTGGACTAGATGATCTTCTAGGTCTTTTCCAACCTTGATAATTCTGTGATTCTGTGATTGTTCCAGAGGGCACACTGAAATACTGGTGTCCAGAAAGTCGTGGATTTCAGGGCATCTCACATGGGAAGACCTTTTGGAAGCGATAGATTCTAGAATAAAGCCTCAGACCAGTCAATCAAATTATGCCTGATGTAATGCATGTAACAAACGTCATAGAATCCAAAGCTCTAGTGGTGGAACATTCTGGATGATCGTACTAAGCATTACATAAATTAATTGGAAAGGTATTTAGCATATCAATTATTATAAAAATATGCAGTAAATGTACTGCATTAATGAGGGCAAAATTGGAGAGAATAGACCGGTTTAGAAAATATTAATCCAACTGATAATAAATGAAACTTCTTCCACAGCTCACATTCCATGGTACTTACTGATGACCACAGCTGATAGAGGCTGGGCCAGTAGCAAAATGAAACTATGGCAACAGATGCACTTACGTGTTTGTCTGACACTAAACATTAACAAGCATATTTATTGTTCCCTTCAGGAATGATTCTCTCAGTTGTCTAAGAGATCACAAATAGGTCACCAAATGCTGTCTGAATGCTGGAGAAAGAGAAGTGGACACGACCAAAAAAAAAAGAAAATAATTGATATTTTATGGTATAAAATGAAGCAAAAAAGAATTAATGAGGAAAAGTTCAGTATAAATTTTCTTAAGATCATTCAGAGCCAATACTTTCTGTAGACATATGGATGCCCTCCTCCCTCTGGTCTAAATAGAGAGAAGGAACAAGTGGAGGAGAAATTCTTTCCCTGTCTGACAGGGCTTGAGCTAAGTGGTACAGCTGGGAAGCTTGTCTGAGTTCTTTGGTCTTGTTGACTGACAGACACGAGCCTCTGCTTTATGCTACATTCTCCTATATCCACTTGTAAAGGAGAAAAGACAGAGCATGCTGCAAGCAGCTTCCTAATCCTGATGAAGAGGGGAGCAGAAACAGGACTGAGATGTACATCACATCACAACCTGCTGGCTTTGGAGCTGGGCTTTGAATAAGAACCCTACTGTGACCCACAGGAATGGATCAACTGTGGAGTGACTGGTGTGTCCAGGACTGCTTTCAATCTGCATGTTCAAAGTGTGGAGATTTCCCATTTCTTGTTTTATTTCACACTGTACAGAAAACAAACTCCAGTGCTTCCTCATTTTTAATAAAATAAATCCAATTTCTGATCCCTAGTCACCTAGAGAAAAAGAAAGCCCTTCCTACCAGCTGTTATGCTAAAGCATCCTCCTTTGCAGCTTTTACTCTTTCAAATGTTTTGTTATTATTATTATTATTATTGCTTTAGTCTAATTGAATATCCATCTTGTTTCAAATAACATTTAAAGATATATATCTTTTCTTTTGCTTAAACCTCTTCTCTCCGTTTATTATTCAATTCAGTCGGATAATTGCATTCCTTAATGGCATTACCCTCTATTTTTCCCATTTCTTTTACACAGAGAGATTGCAGGCCTGAATCTGATCTTTAGTAAAACTAGTAGAGTAATCTAAAATAACTGGATTTATTCCAGTTTTTACTGTAGGGTAATGTTATCAGAACCTAGCCTGTTTGTTTCAGACTTAGTTCATGGCTTATGTTATCAACAGCATGTTATGAGTGTTCCTAATAACAATATGGGGTTATACATATAAATTCTGCTTAATTGTGTTTTTTTTCCACTGTTTTCCTGGTGTAAAACAATATGTATGGTGAAAATTTCTTAACAGGGGCTTCAGTATTTTGTAAGGGGAGACCTCTGCATTGCCTGTTCCTTTTGGTCTTCCACTGTGTTGGTGCCTTCAAATTGTAGTAGTAATTTGGTGCCACTACATCACAAGATCCTTGTGGTATCATATAGCACATACAGGACTACTTTGTCTAAAGGATCATCATCTTTTTCATGTGTTGGAGGCAGAATAGGCATTCCCTGTGCAGTGTGGACTGCAGTGGGGAAGGACATAGCTGGGGGTGATCCCTGCATCATGCAGAATGGCTTGGAAATGGTGATGACAATTCAAGAGAAGAGATGCTTCACAAGTTGCTAAGGAAGCACTGCTGTTGGGCAAGGTCATTACAATTGTAGCCTGTATTTGTGGATTGGATGGGGAAATTCCTCTTCCATATATACTCTTCCATGAATATTTCTTCTTCTGGGGCTTTGGATGAGATTGTTGGCTTTTTTTTGTTTGTGACAGGATAAGACTCCATATTTCTTCTGTGAAACAAACAAGAAGTGTATGTGAGAGATCGAAGCATCTGTGTGATTTGATAGCTGCTTCTATCCATCCTTCATGCCGACATTAGCAGAGGAAGGGCAGTGGCAGAAGTAGCCTGAGGAGAAAGGAGTAGTGCTGGGAGTTGTTAAGAGTTACAGTTCTTAGCAGCACATAGCTGGAAATTCGATCAAAAATAATGAGAAAATTATTCTGTTACTGTGGATTATATGCACAGTTCTGTGCTTTCCCCAGCACTTAATTGCTTTGGGTTTTGTTCCCACTATAGATCCGTGTATGTTGGAGTCTATGCCGTGTTTAATGTACCATTAATAGATTTGTATTGTGTCAAAGATTGCAAAGACACCCACCACGCTTGCCTGCTCAGTGCCTGGATTTCACATGTAGTCCCCAGGAGTCAGCACGTTCGTGTGGGAGGCCGTGGGCTGGGAGTGGGCAGAGGGGTGGGGATGAAGCACAGCTTTCCTTCCAACCTAATGAGTGCCTGCCAGCACAGCTGAACTGGCAGAGGGGGGTGTTGTCATTTGCTTCTGGCTTAGTCCACACGACTTATTCCCATTTCCCTGAGCCAGGCAGGAGCAAGAAAAATGTGTGCCTTACTAGAGGACTCATTTAATGCACATACAGCATGTAGCTGCAGAGATGCTGATTGACCTTCCCCCTCAGCTCATGCAGGATGGCTGGGAAAGCAAGAGAAGGAAACCAGCAGGTGTTAAAGCAGACAAAATGTACTGATAAGTTGGGGCAGTCCCAGTGCTTAAAGGCAGGTAGGTATATATGCTCAGGGTCATAGGTGAATCTGCTTGCACTCCTTTGGGGTGACTATGGATCACCACCTCTAAATGATTCTTTTGATGAATCTTTTAATTCCCAGCTACCTAGGGAGGAAATTTAGCGAAACTAGTCTACTGGAGGTACCAAAAGTCAAGAAGTATGATTGCTCAATTTCTCCCTAATTGTTTCACAGAGTCAGTGAGATTTCAAGGGGATACTGTAGTCCAATACCCTTCTCGTGCAGGGATCTCAGGCAGGCCGTGTCCACCAGACCTGACTGGGCATTGCTGCTGCTGTCTTTTCAAAGGAATCTGGGTCCTTTTTCAGCACAAATATGACATGTTTAGCAGTACTGTTTACTCTTCCGTAGAAACGACCAGAGTTCTATTTGTTTGCACTTCGTACCTTTCAAAATTGAAAACCTGCCGAGGAGGCCAAAGGAGAATAGAGAGAAAGGGAAAAATAAAGCAGGTGGGCCTGGAGCTGTGTTAGCAACAGTTGGGAGGTGTTCTGAAATCATTAAAGGGCACAGGAGCTTCCATAAGTCATGTTTTGCTTTTGAAATTTATTTATTTATTTTTCTTTTTCTTTTCCTTCGGTTTAGGTCTTAATAATCAGAACTTTAGTCTGATTATTAACTGATCTCATGCTGGTAATTTAGTACTAGCAAACCCTGTGGCAAAGGCAGACCTGATGAACCTGAGTGGGAATAGCTGCAAAATACTCCCAGGAAAAGCCCTGCTGTTGGCCAGGGGATTTGAGTGATGGCTTTATGGAGAGCAGGGAGCTTTTAAACGTCTGAAGCTCATGTGGGATGTGGGGTAGCATCGCAGGAAAGATACTGAACAAATGATTCATCAGGGAAGAACTGGCAGACATCCTTGTATTTTCCTTGTCTGCTGCTAGCACAGTCTGGGCTGCCCCAGCTTTGGAATCTGTTCTTTAGTAAAATTTCAGCTTTTAAAACTGACCTTCCAAGTGTAAAAGCAGCTGTTCAGGTGCTGCTGTGTGACAGCCCACGTCCCGCTGCCCTACGGATTTCTGGGAGGTCAATGCCTGTGGGTGGCTGATGGTGTCTTGCAGCACTTTAGCCAAGAGGATGTATGTTTTAACTTTAGCCTTTAGTGCCTTTGCTGTGTACGTGACACAACAGAAGAGTTTTAGTAGTTTTCTTTATCTCTAACCTGCATTATATTGCTCTTGCTAATATTAATAAGCGTTCTACTAAAGTAATTGCACTGAGAACAAGCTCAACACCTTTACCCATGCTCAGAGCCACCCACTTCGCTCATTGCTTCTTTATCATGAGTTTTTTCCCCATGCTTTCTTGGAACCAAAGCATGTTGCCTTCTTTTTCTCTTTATTTCCCCTGACTTTTTTTAATGATCAGAAAATGCAACAGAAAATGAATAACACTGCTTGAATAGTCACGTTGCGTGGTTGGAAGCATGGAAGTTGGAAGCAAATTTGTAGTTAGAAAGAATAAAATTTACTAGACAAAGAAATGCTTGCAGAGTGACCTTTCCTCTCGAAGATTTAGTGATTGTGCAGCTGTGCTCTCCTGTATTTTCCTAATGCATATTCATAGATCTTCACAAGGAAAAAAAAAACAACATTTGGGAAACCATGATTATAAGTTAATTAAAAGTAGTTTTCATTTTAGAGAATTAAATGTGTTGGCAGTGGCATACTCATTGCTAATGGGCAATTGTACTTTTTCAATAATAATAAAAGAGATTCAGTGAAACTCCAGAAGATGTTAGAATGTGATTAACTAGATAATCTATGTATTTGAGTTTTTATTCCCAAATAAGCTGGATCTCCCAGAGCCAGAAGTGTGCGTTTATATTTGATAATTATATGAGCCTCTTGAGCTTTCTTACAGATTGTAATTCAATTCTGTAGCAAAAGAGCTTTGAATCGAGAAGAAAGAATGGGTGCCTAATTACAGGAAGGCATTGTGACCAGCTTGGTCAGCTTGTGCAGTCCTTCATCTCAAACAGAGCGAGGCACAGCATGTCCCATACTGTACTGGAGCAGCAGGTAAAAGTACAAAGCCCATCAGTCCCAAATTATACCTTCTTCAAATACTGGTTTGGTTCTGTGGAACGCTTTAGGAAAGTCTTTATTAAGATCTTAGCCATGCTTTTCATTGATTAGTAGAGGATGGAAGGCTTTTAAGACTGCCTGAACAACCTATGTTTGAACAAGTAGCTTACCAAAACTAGGGACCTGCATCACCAAGGCAGAAAAGCCCTGTCTTGTCTCTGAATCTGATATTAGAAGACATTTCATGTGTGTATTTTCATCCAGCTCCTTATTCTTATATACATGGCAGACGTGCTCCATTTTGTATGGTGTTTTGTGCCCACACTAGCAGTAATAACGTAGCAAGCAGATTCTGTCTGCTTCCATCGCAGTGTAGGTTCATGGACTGTGAAGCAAACACAATGAATGCAGAAAAGTGATTTTTACATTAACAGTAACAGAAAATCTATCAGTCAGAAACACCGAATCTTTGCTTACATGAAGTTCTTTTTGAGGTAAATATTAATGGGGTTAAAGATCCAAGTGAAACGAGTCAATTTAAAGCACAGCTGGCTAAATTACGAGATCTAGAAGCTGCCCTATGAATCTACCTAAAATAGTTACTGCAACTGATGAGAATTTGTAAGGGTCCTCTGGGTCCTAAGCAAAGCATCTTATGACTGCAAAGGGTAATATTGTTTAGAGAAGGGAATAAAAAAGGCAGGGACAACTGTTCTGCACGGCGTGCCGTAAACTGCAACCCACCATATAGCAAAACAGCTAGTTTCTAAACACCTGCACATACTGTCGAATTTAACAGAAAGGTCAGACTCTCCATGTTTGTGCTGAAGTGACCTTTGCACTTTCCAAAGACCGGATTTCCCTGTTTTGTACCAGCTGAATGCTTTGTAGAACAACGTTGTCCTCGGTGCTGGAGGTGCTGCTGGTAGCTTGGCACCTGGGGATGTATTAGTGGTGCAGCAATGGGGAGGAATGGGAAGCTTTGTGCTTGTTCAGGGATGGTTCCTGTGAAGTTTTATAAATATATCGATTTGGCGGAAGAGAATAAAGTATCTCCTTCTGAGGGGAAAGAAACTAAACATAGAAATAGGAGAAGATGCCAAAAGCGATAGATTAATATCAGTAATGGGTGGTGCTGCGGACTAGAAACCACTGCTTTCAGTGCAGTGCTGTCATTAAAGACAGATGCTCTACTGAAAGATAAAAATGGAAATGCTAAGCTAGGCTCAGGCAAGAAATTATTCATCTCTTTGCAGTGCTGTACAGAACAAGTTAAGTACTGTGTGTCATGCAATTACAAAGCAACTAAAAGACATCTGTCATGAACTAACTGTAGTACAGTAGTACTGGAACAGGTTAAAGGAAAGGATTTCTTAAAAAATTATCTCTAAATATATATCAAAGGAAAGGTCGACATCAGAATCTCTGAGAGCTCTGTACTTACATTTGCAAACATGGCTATTTTGTGTTTCTGTGTGTTTCATATACATGTATGCAAGGTGCATATGACAAACATAATGGATATCTCTGGATTTAACAGTGGTGCTGTATGTGTCATTGCTTCCCCACAGTGCAGCCTGTCAACAGCCCTGTACCTGTGAGGAGTAGCTGCTAATGCCAATGTCATATCAGAGAGGTTTTTGAAGAGACAGACTCTGTAGACATCCCTGAATGTGTGAAAAGTATTTGCTACATATATATATATATATATATTTAAAGAAAAGAAGTCATCATTTTCAGCCTTAGTATGAAGAAAAGCTAAGAATTAAAAGTATCACTAACATAGAGGCAACTTTGTGATGTAGTAGTGGCAGTACCATGAAATGGGATAGTACTTTCCAAGGGACGGGTAATAATCTCTCACCTAATCAGAAAGAAAATAAATCTTTCACTTAGATGATACTGTTATTAAAAACAAGAGATTTCTTTTCCTCAATGATTTGAAGGTAGATGAGCAGTCCATATCCAGGCCTTGAATGATAGAAGTATATTATACTTTTCACCATTTCATCCTCATGTTCACGCACAGCCTGGCTTCGTGTCCACTGGGGGAATCTGTAAAGCTATGTTTGACTAAAAGCAACAGCCAGTGACTGCAAAACAAGTGATGCGTTTCAGCTTTGTCCCTAATCAAGTTTAAAATGATCACAGCAACTTGGCTAATTGTATTAATTTATTTCTTCTTCAGGCAGAATGGGGAAACAGAATAGCAAGCTGGCCCCTGAGGTGATGGAAGATCTGGTGAAGAGCACGGAGTTCAACGAACACGAGCTAAAACAGTGGTACAAAGGATTTCTAAAGGACTGTCCAAGTGGTAGGCTGAACCTTGAGGAGTTTCAGCAGCTTTACGTAAAGGTAAGTTATTAAATTCCTTCTGTTTGGCTTTACAAGAGGTTGCAAGTAGTGCAAAGCAGCACATGGTTTTGAGCTGCCCTTCTTCCAGACTAAGGAATTCCTGGGAGAAGCAATGGTGAATACAGAGAGGTCAACAGGAAATGTTACCCTCTTTGTGCCAACTCTTCTGATAGCTACAGTAACTGGAACCAAAAGTTTAAGGAAAAAACCACTGTGATTTATGCAAAGAAATGCAATCTCTGTAATTTATGGGCCTGTTTCACCTTCAGTGAGTGGTTCGGTTCAGTTCAGTAAACCATGCACTACCTGTGTATTACCACTGGAATATAAACCCTGTGACTGATGGACCTTCTGTTCCACCAAAAGTGGTGAGGTGTTGTGGCAGTGTGTCCTGCAGGTAAATTATGCACTGTGTACAAAGAATTTCCTTCTTTAAATTTTAAGCGCTGCCTTTGTTTTTTCCCTGCTGTCTCTCCATTCTTGATAGATATGAAAGCCAGGTCGCTCAGTTTATTTTCTTCTAATTCTTCACCGTTTTATCAAGTGCAATGTAGACTTTTCCTTATATTTAGTATGCATTTATTCTGTAACAAGATGTGCACGGGGGCAGCATTAAAAGTGTGTTTGTGTTACAAAGATAATTATATTTTAATTCAGAATCGAGTGTCTGCCTGAAGGTCAGAGACTTCAAAGTAATTTTAATTAGGAAAAATACAGGATGGCAGTGATGAAGGATAGGATCAGAACAGTTCATAAATACAATGTGAGGCTGAATAAAATTTCAAAATGCCTTTCAAATGTGAGTAGTTAACACTGAGTAAACTGACCATTTCTGCAGAGAAGTGGGACTGTCTTTTTCCTTAAACATGTACTCGAGCCCAATCCTGAAATTCTTCAGCCCTGAACCAGATGACTGTAAATTTTCACCTAGCTCCTTCTTTTTAATGATTCCCCTTGCAAAAACTGCTAACTTCATCTTACATAAATAAGGCTCTGTCTACATATTTTAATATTAATGGCTGGAGATGTTGCCTCACAATCCTTTTCTTAAAAAAGACTGACTTTTTAATAACTGTTATTTTCAGTTGAAAGAATTTTTACTGCCTCAGGTATTGTGCTTGTTATTGACTGATAATTTATAGCTACTATTTTAAATAGTACTTGGTGTACAACCCTGGAATTAGACATCTAATAATTTCTCTTACGTGTTTCTGCAGAATGTAAATGGTCTCTATAAAATATTCCTAATAAAGTATGTCAAGTGTTTTAACTCTTTAGAAATCATAATTGTCTTTTTGGCAAACTGCAATAGAGGGATTTTATTTTATTATTATTTTTTAATGATTTTGTGTGTTGAGAGGGATAATATCTTCCGAAATAGCTTGGAGCTGCTGGGATTTCCTCCCTTCAAAAGGCTGTTTGAAGTGTTTGCAGATAATTCACAAGATACTTCACTCACGGGGGAAATATCACAGAGTAATTTCAGTATTAGATTTACAAAATGGTACTGCAAAATGTGAAATGGAAAGTATAAAAGTACTGAAATTTGGAGGCAGCCCTGTATTCCTAGGGAGCTGCAGCATCCGTCTTTTGAAGTGTACACCAGATGAGATGGTCTCCCTTGCTTTGGTAGTTATGCTTTGTGAGATCTGCTCTGTAATGTCATCGTCATACATTTATTTCCAGTTTATTGTTGTTCTGTAAGTAATATAGATATGTAGGGCAAAATGCTAATTTTGCAGAAGAGAAATATGATTATCTGTGGTAAATCCAGGGCTTTACTTCTCCTTCTGTCACAGAATTTCTTCTAAACTGTTGACCTTTGGCTGTCTGAAAAACAAATGATCTGAGTGTTGTCAGTCATGGGGGATTCTTATCTGTAGGGTGTTCTGCCTCGTAGCAGACAAAAACCCAAACTCAGCATTTAATCTTCCCAGGGGAAGCCACCAGCTGGAGATCCAAGCGTTTGTAACATTTCAGTTCCTTTAATGAGTATTCAGGGTAAAAAGGTCTGAAGCTCAATTTTGATTAGTAATTTCTCTGTGTGAACTTTTTGTGGGAAAGATGACTTTTTAGTTCTTGGTCAGAACAGGATTTTGTTGAAGAAGATTTCCATACGTTTTCACATGGTTTGGTAAAAGAGTGTTGGTCATTACACTTAGATGATAAGGAAATTCTTTTCTTGTACTCATATACAACGAAAGATATTTGTAGCTCAAGGAAAAAAAATGCACGTTAGTTTTGCTGTTGTTTGAGTAATTAACAAAGTGAGTGTACAATCCTGGGGCACCGAGGCTGCATTTTTTGTGCATTAAACAGTTCTAGAAGATGCATCCTGGAATCACACCTACTGCATTGCTATTTCCAGTGCCTGCCCATAGGCATGCGCTTACTCCATAGGTCTGAGTTAAAACATCTAGAACGTGTGTGATATGGATGCCAGCTCCTCAACACAAACTGTTCCACTGTGTATTTGTGTCGATTGTACTGTGCTGTTTACTGATGTAGATGAAGACTGTATTGACTAAAAGGGGGAATTACTGTAGCTTGGTATGGAAATGTTTGCTATTGAAGTTTCCATTAGGAATACAAATCAGGGAGTGCTTAAAATAAATAGCAGTTGTACAAATGGACCATACGCAAAAATTATTTGCAGCACTTTAAGTGGCAGTGTTTACAGAAAATACTTCATCGAGAACTATCTTTTAAATAAACATCAAATAAGAGGAAATATAATTGATACTGTTGTATTTTTAACATTGCTTGTAGTCTTGTAGGTTCATCAAAACTTCTGGCATACATTTTGGTTCTTTTTCAGATGTAGAATCTTTGGGCAGTTTTTAGTCTCATATCTAACTCCAAGGTGCTGAATTACTTGAAGGCTTGTACAGTTTTCAGGTTGATTTCCTGATAACTTCTTTATGCACTATAGGCCCAGAGCCACAAAGAGATTTAAATGCTACCCCAGCAGCCTCCACCGAGCATGGGAGCAGAAGAAACTCGTGGATACCATTCTGAGAAAGTTAAACATCAAGGCAGCCTGCTGTAAACCAGTATGCCAAAGCAAAACCACAGGATAATCTTCAGGACAGGAACGGGTGTGAGGCTCAATATTTCTTCAGGGTATATGCATCTGATTCCATGTGGGAGTGGTATCTTTCAAGCCTCCCCTGCAGAGAAATATCTAGGACATTAGGAAGTCAAAGCAAAATCAGGTGACTGGAGTCCTCTTAACTTTTTCTCTTAAGAAAGATAATGTGAGAGCCTTATCTTTACCACACTGCTTTAAGTACTCTTTGAGCTGTAGGAAGTCTGGAATCAATTACCATGTCTCTGTAAGGAGTTTGAATCTGCTAACACTTCCCCTTCCATCCTTGCTTTACCTTTGATGAAATGAGTCCTTCTGGTCTGCACACAGCAGTCCAACCAACCTCTTGCTACAAGGAGTGGTATTAAGTATCTTAGTGGGTCCATGGGACGGGCTGGAAACTATGAGTTGCATCTCCAAAGTGAATGTTCTAACCATTCAGTTAAATCCTTGTTTCCTTCTTCTTTTTATGGTTTTGGGTTTGGTTTTTTTTTAATTATTATTTATTTATTCTATCCTAAGAACTTTTCAATTCTTCTATCTTATGTAAAACATCATTAGCATTGTGGGCAGAGAGATGAAGGAATTAATATACAAAGTTCTCATTAAAATGTACAAATAAAACATGCTGGACTATTCCCATCATTATTTAGGGCTTCTTTCAGTCTAGAGGGCCAAATAAATTTTGCTTCAGATGTTTTGAAATCACTGGGTTTAGATGAATATGCCCTGGAGTGTGCAAGTGTGCATAAACAGCACTAATATTCACAGGAATTATGCACGTTTATTAACTGGAAAATAGGCCTCTATATTGTGATACTTGTTGAAACTAGGTCACTGAACACGAGCAGTATATCCTCTGGATTATTAATAACAGAAACAGCACCGGTGGTCCTTTACCTGGCAGGATAGAGCTGGGAGTGGTGGTATAATGCTAGCATGAAATAAAGCGGGTTGCACTGTGTATATATCGCACATCTATTATTTAGTTATGTTTTTGGGCTTTATAGATTGCATGTAACTGAAAAATATAGTAATGCCATTTGATAAATTACAGTCAAAAAAATATCTACCGATGCAATGATTTCATGTCAACATTCACACTGCTTGTAATCTTCCTGGACAATATGATAGTGTGTTCCTGCATGGTAGGGCACATAATGTTACCTGCAACTCAGAAAACCACACACGTATTTCTTTATTTGTAAACATGATTCTAGAAATCGTTAAACACGTTAATAGTACTGCTGTGTTATTGGATTTTTTTAAATTGATATGGGATAATAAAACCATTATTGTTACATTAGAGTCAATTAGAAATAGCATTGGATGTGCGCAAGCAAAGCAAAGAATAACTCTGGTCCAGGGCCATTACAGGGCGGCTCTGAAGGAAGCAGAACATGTAGTAAGAAATAAGAGTTACAGTACTGGCATCAGTGAATGTTTTGCTTGGTGGGAAGACTGTAAAACAATGTAGGCGAAGATCCTTGAGACACTGCTCAGTTAGTGAAAATCCACACATCTGGGACAACTGCAGGCAGAATAGTTACGAATATATGCTTCTAAAGAGGAAAACATCTTTCAGTAGAAGTGCAGTTGAAGTTTTTGGGGAAGGAAAATTAATATAGCAGAACTCAAAAGAGGAAAACAGTTATAACTGCTTACGAGTGTAGATAGTGATAGGGCAAGGGGGAATGGTTTTAAACTGAGACAGGGGAGGCTTAGGTTGAATATTAGGAGGAAGTTTTTCTCACAGAGGGAGGTGACACAGTGGAACAGGTTGCCCAGAGAGGTTGTGGATGCCCCATCTCTGGAGGCATTCAAGGCCAGGCTGGATGTGGCTCTGGGCAGCCTGGTCTGGTAGTTGGCCACCCTGCACATGGCAGGGGGATTGAAAGTAGATGATCACTGTGGTCTTTTTAAACTCAGGCTATTCTATGATTCTATAATGTAAAGTATTGCTGAAAAGCAAATGTTTAGTACTCCAGTGCTGCATCAGAACTGGATTGTGATAAAGTTAAAACCAGAAGAGACGAGAATTGCTCTTCATACAGAAATCAGTCGATATTAAAAAAGATACAGTTTTGCTGCCCTATCACCTTCCTTACAAGCTGCTTTTGCTATTGTTCCTCCCCCTCCTTCTCCATGTAAACACAAGCAGTCAGGTGCTCTGCCAAAACGCAGGCCTACTAGAAAACCACATAAGAGGCTTATTATATGTTTCAAACAGAAGCTGAGATTGTGCTGTGCGAATGTTAAAACAAAGGCCCAGAATGCTCCTTCCACATAAAAACAAAATCAAACAAACCCTGAAGGCAGTGTTAACTTTGAAGCTGACTGAATGATTCGGGGAGGATGCTGGTAACATGCCTTTCTGCTGCATTTATTTCTTGAGCAGATCCCAGGAAAAACACTGACTGGAAGTCATTTTATGAAACATCGTTTTAAATCTGCCTTTAGTATACAGAGCTTTAAAGATCAACAGCTGTACTGAAAAATAAAATACAGTAAAAAAGCAAGAATTTACATTTAAGCTTCAAATTGGAAAGAGGATAGTAATTAAGAGGATTGGCACACTGAATAGTGAACTCTTCTGAAATTATGGCCCATTAAACACAACACTGGGTACTAAGAACCTTCAGCAAGGTAGAATAGATTCACTTTAGGTTGAAATCTTGACCTCATTGAAACTGATAAGAGTTTTCTTTCCTGATCCTTATTAGAACTTAGAACTGCACTCAGCTCTTGAAATTGTTTGGCACCCTGAGTTTGTTTGGCACTCCTTTAAAATCTACACCTGCAAGCTGGATCTGGCATATGGAGAGCTCCTCTTCTGAGGTGTAAGAACATACACAATACTAGATGTCACTGAAGGCAACAGTTATTTAAAAGCTGAATCTGAATGGATGACTGATGAGTGTAAGATCCTGACATTATTAGAAGAGTAGTTTTGGAGGCAATAAGGAAAAATTCATTTATTTTTATAGTGTTATGGATAGTATGCAGGCCTGTGGAGCGAGTCCTGCTGATAACAATTCAGCTTTGTATTCTGACACCCCTTCCATGAGAGGAAGGAGAAAGGGCCACAGATCCATAAAGCTGTCTGAAGGCGTCTCCAAGTTGAGCGTAAAAACTCTCTGTATTATGTATAGATAATTTAGAAATCAGTGACTGAGTCACCTGCTTGACGTTACCCTTTGTGACTTGGGCAAGTTTTTCATGGGTTGAAATGTAAGAAATGTCCTTTGTTTTATTTATTTGGAGTAAGGTGATTTGTTTCTTACACTTCCTATCACATGGTTTGGGAAAAGGTTTCTTTGTCTTGTGGGGATCATACATGCACATCATAGCATAGTATTCATGGCCAGTAGTAGTAGTAGTATCAGAATCTGCTTCCAATATCACACACACAAAACCTGAAAACCACTTTCTTCTTTCATAAAACATAAATGGGAACCTGGCATTCTGAACGAGTCCCTTCACCCTGAGTCCATCTCTGGCTCCACACTACATCTTCAGTCCCATTCTACTCTCTCCTCTCCAGTGGACACATCGACCCTTTAGAAAGCTGCCTAAATAATAATGCATTTCTATGCTTCCCAGACTGACATTTGTGAGTTGCTGTAAGTGGGCAGGATCTCAGTTAGTTTGGAAAGTTACTTTCCTGTCTAGCCAGTGCATCTCGGCTTGCATCAAGTGCTTGTGGTGGTAGACATGGCATGTCACAGTTAGCACTGCAGTGCATGCTGCTGTGGGTAGTTGTAGATATGCAGGTAATGAAATGAGAGGTGTTTTAAGAGGGTTCTTGGCTATGGAAAAACCTGGAAGCTCAGCCAGTTATTAACTTAAATTCAATTTTTGTCATTGTGTAGTAGTTGAGATTCCAGTCAGGCTCCTACTAATCATAGTCTGAACATTTCCAGTACCTTGGGATATCAACTTTATTTCTCTTCACTGAGAGTAAATTTCCATATTTTTGTATTTAATTAAAACTCATAGGAATAGACTTTTCACCAACAAACCTATTGATTGCTGAATTGATGACTTACCACTACTTGGCATGAGAATTAGCTATCTATCTTAATTGTATATTCAATCACAGACAACACAAAATGAGAAAGACATGTGGTTTGGAAGATAAAGTAATCAACAGAAGGAAATTCAGATGAGAAGAGACCATTGCCATTTTGCAGAAATACAAATGAAACATTTTCAGGAGAGTTAGATATGAAATCCACCTGTGTAAGAAGCCGTGAAACTTGACTGTCTGGTTGCATTGATAGCCCAGAACTGAATACTCAGTTTTAAATAGCATCTCCCTGTAGTCCACAGAAACAGCAGTATAGGCAGAAGTATGAACCAACACTGCAGTTCACCTCAAAGTGAGTATTAAAGTCCATTTGGATTTATTTGCATGTTAACAAAGATAGTTTAAAAAAAAAAAATCATTAAAAGATTGTAACAAATTAATTGAAATCCCCTTGGAAGGATATGTCCTAGAAATACTGTTATTCCTTAGTTCGAAACTACACATCTGTATGCATACTCATGGCTCATCACAGCTGTCTTGGAAGGTTATTCACTGTTTTGTTTGTTCTTGTCAAACTGATCATGCCTAACACTTAAGAACTGCTTAAAAGTAGGGAGCCATCCTTTCATGTTTGCACACTTCAGTTTCCAGTATTTTGTGTGTCCATGCTGATGATCTCTGTGCTCTTATTACGCCTTTTTGGTAATGGAGGCGCTTTTAGTTGTGTTGGTGTTCCTTAATGCAGCAATTAACAGTGCCTGATTTTATAATGCGTGTCAGTGCAGATGATTATGTAATTAATGAAAACCAGATACTATGCAGTGAAAGCCTTGCAGGTAAATCCCACAGATGACTTTGGAAGCCAACCTCCCTCCTAGCATTGTTTTACCAGAATAAACTCCAGCCAGCTGCTTTGCAGCCAGCTGCTAAACAGTGGTAGCTGGAAGGTGATGTTCTTTGGATGTGGTCCCAGGGAAATGCTTGTGTCCTCGGTTCCCTTCAGAGTCTCCCTGCCCTCACACACATGCCTTCACCATAGCAGGAAGGGATGCAGATGTTCCTCCCACTAAATCACAGCTTCTCACTTTCTTTCTCACAGATGCTGGTGTCACTTGGGCAGGTCAGGTTCTCTCCCCTCTACTTGATTAACATGCATAACTTCATGTAGTAGTAAAACACATCTCCTTCCCTCAGGGTACGGTTTCATCAGACCAGTAAGTGTTTCATATTACACATAGGCTGGTAAACCTGGTACAAACTCAGGCACACGTTAAACTTTTTCCAGTTTCTTGGTGAGAACAAGTCACTTAGATAGTGACCCACTGCCTTGAGTTCACACTTGCATAGCGGTGACCAAACTCCAAAGCTGTCTTGCAGAAATACAGTCCTCCTATTTTGTGTAAAGGTACAGAAAGGTACAGCTAAGCATCAGCATTACAGTAGAGGTACTCCACACAATTTGCTTCTCATCTGTTCTGTTGCTCATTTGTGCAGGAGGAACAACTCTGCATTTATTGCTTTAGAAGTTCATGGTTCCCAGTATTTAACCGCTTTAAATGTAAATTCTATACATGATTTTTTTAATATTTCAGTGACAGTTGGTCTGAGAAGGGTAAATGTACTGAAATCCAGTATCAGGTAGTTCTTAAAAAATCAGCTAGAATTTAAATTGAGAGCAGCTCTTCAAAGCTTATCTAATGCCTTATATTTTTGGGGGCTGGAAGAACTGCTGGTCTCTGAAATATGATTCTGAAAATGAGAGTTCATAATGGAAACAGTTACATTATTTAATTGTAAGGATGCTGTATTAATATAGGCTTACTAAAGCAATTATTTATCTATCAATTAGTTCTTGCTATAGACAGATATAGTATGTAACTTGGGCTGCCCAGCAAATTGCTGGCCTTGTATTAGTACTGCCAAATCCACACTGCAAATTAGCCCCTATGGTCTATTAGTCTGTCCGCTCATTTATTTTTAACATTCTTTTCCCCTGGAGTTTTCCTGCATGGCAGGCAGACAATGTTTAATGGGCCTGATTTTATTTTCACAGGCATAAATTCTTGAGTTATTCACATGTGTGGCCGAGAATGGGGAGAATAAACATCATCTCTGTTTCCAGTGTCTTCTAAGGGGGGTGTCCTTGAAACATGAAAGAACATGAAAGAGAGTGTATGGTCTGAAAGAACACGTCTGGAAACCCCATCTTTACTCTTTGAAGATTAAGTAGAAAATCTCTAGCAGGTTCAGGGCAATAAAGCTGAATAAAAAGATAATTCTAACAAAAAACGGAGGAAATGCAGTCCTTGTATGAAGCAGTTCCTCACAGTCATCCGCCTCTTTATTACCTCTTTCTGTAAGAATAATGTTTCTTCAGTGTAATCAAATCTGTTTCCAAAGACAGAATTTAACACACTCATTATAAAAAATTACATTAACACCTAGCCAAATGTATTAAAGGCTTTTGGAAATGATTAATTTGGCACACAAACTTCTAATAGGATCCTGTAGAAGGGAAATGTCAGTGAGAAATTAGCTCTTGAGCTCTATCCAGCAGGCGACTGTCAGTGTGAGGTGAAAGAACCACATTCTGGCTCCATCCAAGAGTGGAATTTTTCTAGCACATGCACAATAACATACAGTTTTTGCTAGAAATGAAGAGGCTGCCAAATCAACCTATCTGAATAAAAATTATGTTGTGCTTTGCACGTGGGAAAAGTGGTCAGGAACAGTTAATCCCTATGAAAACATTATCCCTGCTTTATCTCCAATAGGACGCGCTTTCAGGCAGTTTTCAGTTATTTGTTTCCATTTTCCATACATGCACCCAGCGTTCTTTATTTCCAAGGGATTGTTCATCTCAATTGTGGTTTTTGGGTTGTTTTTTTTGTTTTGCTCTCATCTATTTTGGGCTCATTCCCATACTTTCTTCATATTGCCAGAATACTGTGGACTATTTCTGAGTTTCCAGATTCATAGAAATACTGTCCTACATACTTGCTACACAAGCAAGTATAAAGCCCTAAGAGGACCACTTATTTCAATGGGATTGCAAATGTTGCTGCCCAAGTACAACACTGCTTAAGAACACTTTTTTTCTCTTCTCCTTTCCTTTTATATGCAGCAAAAGCATGGAATGGTGTTAACATCCCTTCTGTGGTGTGAGTGAGTCAGCGTAGCTCTCTAGTGAAGCATTTGATGCAGAATACTCGGGAATTCATTCTCTTCCAGCTTTCACTGCCAGCATGTTGGTGTAATAGCTGGGTCAGCGGTCCGCTGAAGTTGTGTCACTGTGCAGAAAAGAATGTACATCTTGAAGCCAAAAGAACAAGGGGGAAAAATGAGGAAAAAGAAACAAACACAAAAAAACCAACAAACTTTTATGAGAAAAGGAATTTATTCTCTTCAGTGGAGGAGGAGCTTGACCAAAGTGAAAGCAATTCTTTAGTATGAACAGCAATGAACTAAAAATGCACTTTTTGAGTACTTGAAACTCATACATTTTGTTAGGGCCTCAATTCTTGATGTCTCTGTAAAAACAGAATGCAAGATGATGAAGAAATAGATATTTTATGCCCCAAAGAGCAAAATACCCTTCCTCTTCCTGAAGTGGGACAGAAGATACAACCTTCTCATCTTCATCTCATTATAGACATTGAAATGTTTAAAATAGCATACGATTTTATGAACTTGTTTTAATCCTTATGGCAGGTGATGCAGGGAGTGTTGTTAAGGGGGACATTATCTAGAGAATCCATTCCAGATTTAATGTATCCACGGAATCAGTTAGAAGGGACCACTGGGGGTCATCTAGTCCAATGCCCCTGCTACAGGAGGATCCCTACAGTAGGTTATATGTTTGTGCTAAATACATAGTTCTGATAAGAATGGCACTGCTGTTTTTAAATAGCTGTTCCTTAGGTTATAAGTGAACAGATTGAATAGCCACTGGTCCTGTTGAAATCCATGGGAGATCTGACACCTTCTGTGGGACCAAGGCTTGGATTGCGTTTTACCAGTTTCATCTTTTATAACATGTGATACACTCGGAAAGGAACAACAGATGGCCTTGCAATTCTTGTGTGTGTGTGTGTGGTGAGAACATATTCACCACTTTTTATCTCTTGCTTTAAAATTCCTTCTCAATTGGTAACTTCCACAGACAAGTAATCTGTTACCAAGTACTGTCAGCTCTCTGAAGAGAAGGAGTTAGATTATGGAAGACCTCTGTTGAGGGCATCTCATAATGACTACCTTTTCTTTAGGCAACTGAACTACAAGCATGATGTGTAGCTGGGGGTATGCATGCATGGCAACCTCAAAGACTGAATAGTGATCTAGTGGACCTCAGGACTGCCAGCCAGAAACACTAATTTTCCAAGGCAAGGCCTTACCTGCTTAATATAATCAGATCTTTTCACTTTGTTTATTTTTCTAGCAGTTACCAACAAAACAATATGAAAAGTCTGTTCAGTTCATTAGATTAGTCAGTCTTTGGCTGGATTCGCTGTATGTGCATTAGTACATGTAATGGCTCTGTAATATATATAATTAAAAAATAAGAAAGAAATCACAATTGCTGTCCTTCCAACTAAAAGAAACCAGCTGAGAACCTTTTCCAAATGTAAGTCCATGGAAAAGCCTTACATAGAAGCTTCTCCCAGAAGCTTATCCAGACCTGGTGAGCTTCCTCAGAATTTGCAGTGCCTGACTATAATGATGAAGCCAGTTGAAAGTTCAAATGTTATATGATGCTTTTGCACAGTTATTAAAATGGACTTTATCCCCATAGACCCTGAAAGTTCTAGTATTATGGGGAAAAATTATGTTAGACTATGTTAACCTAGAACATGCTATGACTGGAGAGCAGAGGCATCTCTAATGGGCAAACCATGTCTTTACAAGATAAATATCAGAGAAGGAAGGCAAAAACCATTCTCCAAAAGAATTTATCTAACTATATCTCAAGAGTGCCAGCGAACTGCTAGATATCCAGAATAAAAGTGTGCTTATAGGAATCTGTAAGCTGTTTATTTGCTTGGCTTAGTGCAGACTCATACTACAAGAAAAATATGATTGTTTCTGATTTTTATTAGTTTTATGATCATTATAATAATTACTTTAAAAGTCACAAGCCAGGAAATTCTAAATGAGACAGTATAATTATAATATATAACTCTAATAATGCTTCCTTCCATTCCTCACTTGGGTATTGCGAGAGGCTTAATTAGTTCGTGTTTGTACAGCAGTAAAATGCAAAACACCATACAAGTATTAAGCATTTTTCCTGCTTTGTTGTTGTGTTTCTTTTTAGTGTAACTGATTATCTTTCATAAAGATCTTAAAGAGGTACAATTAAAAAACATCTATGAAAACCCAACTATATTTTACATCTCTCGTGCTGGTAGTTGGAGTGGCAAATCACTGTTAATTGCATCTGTACTTCTTAGGGACACGCAGACACTGTGACAATGGATTTGACCTAGAAATATTTGTTGATTATCATATTTCTAAACCTTGAAACAAAATCCAAGTGTTCTCATGGGATCTGGAGTCACAGTTGATGGAAATGAATAGAGAATGAGTGAGATGAGCTGACAAACCGTCATATTTAGAAGAGGTAAAAAAATCACAAATAAATGGTATTCCATTGGGATAAATAAAACATTCTGTCAAACATTTACAGTAAGAAGTTCTGAAATGTGAATTTCTGCTCAACAGATCTTAGGGAAGAAATAAAACATGAATCCAATCTTGTGCAGTATGTCCATATGCAATGTGTAAATAACAAAAGGAGTTGGAGCTCTGGCAGTGTGGCATCACATACTAGAATATGATGTTTGTAATTATGTCTAGGTCGACAGAGTACCACACAAAATCTAGGTATCAAACACTCATCTGTGCCTTTGAGCTCCTGAACAGATGTGTTACCTTTGGCATGTGAAGGTTAGTTCATCACTGAGGCTTCACTGGGGTCAATGGAAAGAGAGATGCATTTCCAAATGATGATTCATTTCATCTGCTATCTTAGCATCTGCATTGAGCAGTGCACTGAAGGAGAGTTCTAAAAGAATTTATCTCAGACATTTATTTTTGGTAGAATGTAATGTTTCTGTGGGATATATATAGGGATATATATAAAGGGATTCTCTATAAAGGGATTCTCGAGTTCTGTAGCTGTCTTTCTGACACAGACAATTGCCTTCTAAGCTAAATTGTATCCTGTGCATGCAAAGAATTAGACCTTATGCATGCAGTGATGAACATGGACACAACCCTTTAAGATGCTACATCCCAGCACATGTATGAAGGTACAACTCTTTGACCTGGATCATGCTCATCCATTTGTTTCAGTATGGGGCCCATTTTAGTTAGTTAGGTTCATTATTGCAGTGTAATTAGGAAGCATGAGATATAGTTGATGTTTCATTTCTGTGAGTGTATAGACCTGCTTTTAAAAGTAGTTATTAATGAAATAGATTGAGATAATATGAAATCTCAGTTCTGTAAAGGCAGCGAAAGTTCTGCAGTCGACTTTCACCCACTAAATGAAATTGGAGGTGATCTGTTCTGGTAGTAATCGTGTGACGGCTAAAATGCTACAGTGATCAATACATAAAAACAGTCGTAATTAAATATTGACTCTTGTTGTTTTTTTTAAACTCAGTCTATTATCGAGGTTGTGTCAGGCTGGTCAGCTATGTGTTCAAGACTGTCTTTTGTTTGGAAAGAATTTTTCTAATCTAATATTGCCACTTGCTCTGCTTCCAGCCAATTTATAAACATCCGCTTTTAGCAGGCAAGAGCTTTCCACTTCTGTAACCGCGAGAATTTCCATTATTGCATTTACATGTGTCTCAGCTGCTGCTAAGCAACAGGGCTGAGCTACCTGCCAAAGCTGGGATTTAAATCCCAGGTCTGTAGGAAGGATGGATAGGAATATACAAGTGTCATACATATAAAATAACAAGTGAAGTGTGCGCTTGTGGAAATACATGGAAATGGTATAGAAGAGGTGAGCATTGCCAAGCCATTGGTAGCCACAGGCAGATTTTGAGAGGATATTTTGAAGAGGAGGAAGTTGTGGGTATATAGTGGAAGGACACATACATACATAGATAATACCCAAACTGTTACAGGTGGCATCATCTCTTGAAGAGAAGAGCTTGCCTCTATTTGTCTCTGTTGAGATGGTGGGCAGGACAGGATGGAATGATTTTAGAGACAGTTTCTACTTGATCCAGTGTAGAAAGAGGTTCCACAAAGGCTGCAGGTTTTTCTCTGCTTTTGAAACCATTTTATAGCTCTCAGAAACACTCTGTTAGAAGGCCAAGTAAGCAGTTACTGTCTTTATTAGAGCATTTAGGAGAAGTTTTCTACAAAATGGTTTCTCTTTAATGCACTTTACAGCACGCAGTCTGATGAGAATATAACACCATAAAATGTCATTTTAGACAGGCAGTTTATGCAATAAATTCCAACTAGCTTCTTTAGCTCCTTGTATTTGTGTGGAAATGTGTATACATGTGATCCTGTAACGCTGGAGTTCTGGGGAACAAAGCAAGTTTCACACATGTTGCTTGTACTTTGGCACAGTTTTATTAACAACCCCGTTGAAACAAGGCAACAAACCTCTTGTGACATTTGGGGCAAAACATTTCGGTGCTGAAAAGCAATGAAACAAAATATTGTGCAAAAAAAAAAGAGCTACTAACACATTTATGGCAGTGGAAAACAAGAAAGTAAGAACTAGATTTCTAACATGATTCAGAAAGCTCAGGACCAGTTTATGTTACAGAACTGCGCTGTCCTTTTTAAAAGGAGATTTGGCAAGTGTCATGGAAAAATGACATACAAGAAATCAGATTTAATTAGTGGTTCTTTCTAACTGAACTCAGATTTTTTTTTTTCTTCAGTACCAGGGTAGCTATGTCTCCTTTAGTTGTATTTTGGCATCATCGTTAGTATGGGGTCTGTGAATCATCCATTGGGATTCATGTATTTAGGGTCTGCTGGCGAAGTGTCAACACTGTGCCTTCCTTCCACACATCTGGGAGTTCTCTGAGGGTCGGTGGGCATCTGTATGAAGGTAATGGGATGGATATCATTCACTGGTCTTAGAAAGACCTGTCTAAATGGGCAGGGTGTGTCACCTAGATTTCTTCAGGGTCATCTCTTGCAAATTCTCTATTCTGGCACTATGTGAAATGCTTCACGGTCTGTTGACTACAGAGGGCACTAAGGAAACAAATCTTCCTTGAACAACACCAGCCTTTGGAATCTCTCCCTTTTATATCCATGATGGGCCTTGAACTGGATTTTCTGGATTCCTGTGTCTCACTGCGCTTTATTACTTTTGTTGACTATAAAATGTTAATGCTGTTTTAAAGGGCAGTGTATTCTTAGCCTTAACTGTCTTTTCTTCTGGGGTTATACCTAGAGCTGTAATAAGAAGCAATGGTTATCTCATTTAAAAATCCTCGTGCTGTTCTCAGGGGAGTAATTTCTATCTCAAGGAGCGTGGCTATCTTCCCTTTTCTCATATGTATTATGATTCATAAGAGGGGATCTAATTGCTTCTTGAGCAGCAGTGCCTGAAGGTGCCGACCTAAAGCGTTTGGAATAAAAAGATTTTCTCATTGGCACCAATGGAGGAAAGCCATGGGAAGAAAAGTAAACCTTCAGATAATTTGATTATTTCTCATGCCAGAACTTCCATTACAGTGAGCTCTCGCCTGGGCCCATGTGTTTTAACTTCACTGAAACAATTTGAGCAAATGTACCTGGGGAGCGCTTGAAAAGCAAGATGAAAACTAAATAGCATTCTGGATCACAAGTGAAGTGCTCATAAGTACAACAGAACCAACACAAAATAAAAACAGCTGCAACTGCACTTTGATGACACCAGTCAAGGCAAGCATTTATCATTCTATTCAATAGCCCAATTAAATAGGAGCATGAGGGCACCATGTCCCTGTTTGCCATCTTAACTAGATGAATGATCCCTGAATTTCACTGATTTGGGATCAGAGGGAGGTCACGTTTGCCCATGATTGTGCTGGCAGCTGTGCCTGCAGTGGGATAAGATTATGTTATTACCCCTGAACCTGATGCTCTTGAAGCTGGAAGATAGAGCACATCCAGAAAAAGCAGATAGCCTTTATTTCATCTCTCTCCAAACTGCCTTCCATAGTCAGATGTGCAGTTCTTGTAATGGACAGACAGCAGGAACAAGTCCAAAAGCTGTGACAGCTTCAGTTGTTAAAGCAATCATGAATTCTTCTGGACAACCATCCTTCACTAAACCGAGATGAAATAAATCACAGGCAGGTCTTGTGAAGCAGTATTTTAGCTTGTTAAGGACGTGCCTTTCTCTCATTGCCTTGCCTTCATCCTTAAAGGACATCTTCCTTTTGTAGATAAAAGCACTTTGCCACCAAGAAGGGTTGCTAATGTCAGTGAGCTCTCCTTCTGTGATGTGCAATCAGGAACATCTGGCTGTTGCTTGGCTTTCTGCTACTTATGGAGGGCTCCATGTGTGCTGTATGTAATCAATACGCAGGGTGTGAGCAGTGGGTGTTCTGGATGGCAACCTGTGGCTGTTCTTTTTACAAGCTATAGATACCCCCTTCCTACAGTGTGTTTGCTCTCTTTGCTCTCTTCTTTCCAACTTATGAGAAAAAATCACACCTTATCTGTCCTGATCAAGAAAGAAGGAACTGGGATGTGTGATTCAGCTCTAGGGTCTGTATCTTAAACGTCTCTGTCTTATCTTCTGGCTTCAGAAGTGAAATCTGGGTGCTGACAATCTACCTGAAGTACCACTAAGGTGCCTTGTCTATTGGTTTTAATGCGCCCTTGTCAGACTCTCTCAACTCTTCCATGTTGTACTGAATAAAGGGGTAGCTCTGCTCTGTCTTCTGCCAGAGCTTCTGGCTGAGGTCACTGCTAGGTCCTACTTAGTCTGTCATTTTGTGGCTGTCTGGACAGTATTTGCTGTCAGCTTACTAAAGGAAATAAAGATGATGTGATTGAGCTGTGTGCGTATTTGGAACTGTCTTTCTGACTTCCCCTAATAAGTTTTGAATCCATGTCCGTGATTCATACCGTTTGGACAGAGGAATAAAAGCCTCCACGCAGAAAAATCCTACAGGTTTTATATAACAAAGATTCATGTGAGGCCAGACACACCTGTCAATACCCTCATGCAGGAAAGACACCACTGTCTTAGATATCAGAGAGATTTCATGGGCTCTCTTTTGTGAGATACAGAAAGCAACAGAGTTTCTCCAGGTCTGCTCCTCTTGAAGTTATCTATCCCTTGCTTAATGCATTTGATATCACATTCCATATTGTCCTTAACAATTAAACTCAATTGTTAAAGAGCTTAATAAGGTATTTAATACTTTTTTGTTGTAATGTATCCGTAACGATCCAGCAATGTCATGAAGTGTTTGTGGTGTGGAATAGGACTTCATTAATATAATAAGAGCTTTACTTAATAACTAAATTTGCTGAAATGCCCCCACATTTTAGAAGCACTTCAGATTTGTCTGATGTTTTAGGAATGACCAGTTTAGTACCTCAGACAGCATCATGCATTATCGCTCATTTCTTATCATATAGCATTGGTCATTTCTTCCAACGATTGAAATCTTGTAGCTTCACTCCCAAGTGTTCCCTATTGGTGTTATTTTAAGAAGCATAACCCAGTTTGCTACCTGATTACTGTAGAGCTTGCATTAGAAAAGAACTGCTTATAAAATCAATATAACCAGACCATAATTAGAAATAACATTAGCAGACAGGAGAAAACACAACATTGCAAAGTAACTTTTGTTTGCATTATGGCTGAATTTAATAGGTGCTTCACTGCAGCACTTCCATCTTAGTAAGGAATAATCCCTATCCCTTGCCCTGACCGGCATCATGTCTTTTTTTCCCCATGCAGATTCACGTGGTTGAAAGATTCAATGAAAAACATGGTGATGTGAATCACTTGTTCATCAGGGTCATGTCTTAAATATTCTTTCCTCTTTGTAAAACTACCCAAGTGATCTTTTCTCAAGTTAGATCATTAAAATAATCTTCTTTCTTTCTAATCTGGGATGATCAGCTTTGAATGAGGTTTGGGGGTAGGGCTTTCCAGTTGCCTGCTGTTATCATACAGTGGTGATTGTACTGAAATTAAAAGTCTCTAGAGCTAAGCTGTTAATGCCATAAATGAACAGTTTATTATCACTTATTTGGAAATGCATTTTGTAATGGGAGAGAGCTCAAGAAAACTGGAATCTGCATTGCAGATGTAAGAGGACAGGTTCTCATTAAAAAAAATCAATAAAATTAAGGAGAGGGTAGATATAGATGTTTCATTTGGTAGACTGGATCCCCTGTTTATGGTAGAAGGTCATTGCTGATGGCCAGCCCCCATGACCATGCAGGAGCTGTGGTCCCATCTGATTCTGATGGAAAGGAGCTCCTCTGTCAATGTTCCCTCTGGTTCTCTATGCAGGACTTTGTGCACTATTCACCTTCATGCCTAAAATGCTGTGCTGTTTAGATGAGGATTTCTGAGGCTGATACGTTGATTTTAGCAGAAAGCCCTCAGGTAGAAGAGCACTTGACTATGCAGCTTCCCACTGCTCTGAGGCCGGGCATTCCAGGGGATACAGCGTGAAGGATGAGCTGTATAATCTGGCTCTACATCAGCAGCAGGACTCAGAACTGGGCTACTAATTGTAGCACCTTTTAAAGTGAAGAGCTTTTAAAATGCAAAAATGCAAGAAGTTGACAGACAAGAGGCTTGAAGAAGTAGTTTCACTTAAAGCTGAAAAAGCTTTTGGGATACAATCCCATTACATCCAACCTATTTGCAAATTAATTAAGCTAAGCAGGTTCTTTTAATTACATTGCTTGAAGGAAAAGCAGAAGAACACGTACATTCCATGAGAGAGAAAGCAGAGATTTCCGCTGCCAATTACAGAGCTGGATCCAACAGAGGCTGGTGCAGCACGATGTGACAGAGCGTGATGATATTAAATGAAGTCTAGAGAAACTCACAAATACATCATTTTTGTTTTTGTCAAAGTCCCGTGGAGCCAATTGTATCACACCAGGCGTGGCATTTTCCCAGATGATTTCAGTTTTGTATTATGCAGCTTTTGCGGCAGAGAAGTCTGTAGCAAATTCAAGCAGTTGGCTCTGGTGTGGGGCAAATCTGGGTTGTGTGACCCACATCACAGCGCAGGTCTGTGCTGTGTACCGAAATGCTTCTCCTTCCTCACTGCTGCTGAGAAAGGCAAGAGGTGTCAGTGTGGGGTACACCACCACCATCTAGTGGTTACCGAAGGGCTGGAGGGAAAGCACTCAGCTCGTCCCACCTATTCTGAGCAACTGTTTTTTAAGGGCAAGTGTGATGGATGTGTTTGCTTCTTCCTGGGCATTGTGGAGGGAACCTTGGTAACGCTGAGATGGGATATGTGATTTCAGGGCAGATAAAGTAAGCCAAATCTCTTCCAAACTATGAAGGCATTACTATTAGTGCAAAGTGGGAGGATCTGTTTTATGAGATATTGAATTTGTTTCCTAATGTGAATGTTAGATAGCTTACCTAGGCTTTGGAAATGCAAGCCTGTCCCTTATTTTAAAGAAAAGGCCTTAAGAAAGCAGTGGTAAGGAGTTTTGATTCTTGTAATTCTTGAGAATAGAATATCTTTAGGGTCCCCTTCAGCCCAGCCTTCATATGATTCTCTGGCCCATGATTCTGGCTGTGTGAATAAGAACTACATTCTTCATCCCCTTCTTACTTCTTCTTCCTTCTCAATGACTTTCTCACTGCTTTGGTTTGTTCTTTGCCTTCCTTCCCCCACTGCATGGCTTACTCTGTCTGCCCTCTCGTCTGCAGGGCCATATACATATATATTTGGAAATATCAGGGAGAAGCTGTGGGCAGCGTAAGCTGGTGTTGCTCTGCTGTGTCATATTGGGGTCGGGCCCTTGATCTGGGTTCAGGCCAGTAGGGTTTTCACATCCCTCTTCTTACTTTATCCTCTATTCCATCATGAAAATGTATTGCCCTTGAGATATCTCAGGTTGACACTAACAACAGAAAACAAAGCCTTCTGGCAAGAGGCTAGAGGTCCTCCACCTTCCTGCCTGGACTTTTAACAGCGTTACCAGTTCTATTGATAAGTTTTATTTTGCAGATACTACTAGCAATTAAAGCAGGGCCACTATCTCATTTTCCATCACTGCAAGACAGCTGTCAGATATTAATGACCAGAGTTTGTTATGACCAGAGCTGGATTCAAACTGGTGACCTACATGTGAAAGACTTCAAATCTCATTAACTTGAACTAAGTTGACTACAGTCATTTCTGTGAGACGGGAAGCAAATAAGATCAGGTGTTGGAAAATTATCATGCTCCAAGCTTAGACCTTGCCTTGGGGCGTGCTTCCATCTTGGGGGAAGATAGTTGAGGTGGTGGTCCTACAGAAAAGCTGCAGCTGCTCCGTGCTTCCAGAGAACACAGAATATGCAGAAATGAAGGTTGTAGGCAGGGTTCCAGTGCAGGGGTGCTGCCAGAGTTCAGTCTGCCTTTTGCAAGGAGAGTGATGTTATTAGCAATGAGATTCTGTCCTGAGATGGAAATACATAATTCAGTCTGCGGTTCAGTTAGTTCTATTAAAACTTTGCCTTTTATTTCTGCTGTCAAAATACATTTAGAACAAAACCTTCAAGTAGAAGGCAGGAAAGATTAAATTGCTTTTATCTTTTCAAGTTAAACTGAAAAGAGATGTTAGTGGAAGGGAAACCTGGAGGTGGAACAGTCTGCGCCTTTTGGGATCTGCTCTGCAGGTGGAGGGAGGAGGACAGGCCTACAGGATCTCTGTGCAAGAGTGAGGGATCTGCTTTCCAACATTATAACTGTTTCCCAGTGCAAATGGTCACTGCTAATGAAGTGATAGGCAAGGTATAAAAAGTAGCAGAGCTGGTAGGTGGCTTGTTTATGTATAATCTTGTAAGTCTGTACTTTCTGTTCTCTTGCTTGCCCAGTACTCTGGTGTCCACCCATGTGGGTTTGTTGTGGGTGATGCTAGCAAATCCCTTTGGGATCACTCAGATCTCTGTAGGTGTGAAAGCAGCTCTTCTAAAAGCCTGTTATTAACCACACAGCTCATGAATCAGTACGGTTAGCTGTATCTACAGATGGTTACCTCTCCAGAGGCAATGGGAACTTCATAACTGTCAAAGGAAAAGCACAACACAGGTTGCTGTGACTAGAAACTGTACATTGCCCTCTTGTGAAAACACAGCCAGCTGCAGCAATAGAAATATCCAAGGATACCTTTTGGTTCAGAAGTCAGTGTGTTATGCCATGCTTTATAAATACAATACAGGTCAGTTATTGCTTCAGACCGACATCTCAGGGAGCACACGTGTAGAACAACAGAACCAAATCTTTCTTGTTTATGCACTCAGGGTTAGAGAAAAAAAAGCCTAGCTTCTCTCCCTTGGTTCTTCAGTCATTCCGGATTTTAGGCACCTCATCAGCATGTTAAACAGTGCTGCTGCTGCACCTCTGTGACAGCTTAGGTTAACTTTCAGCTTTCTGACAGGTCTTAAACACATGATCTTGTGACCTCAAATTTGCATCGTGTTCAAGCTTCAGTGCCACGTTACTGCTGTCTCTCAGTGTCGTTTTGCATCAGTGGTTAGAATGATTTGTTGCAGATATTTGTGAATTTTACTGGGAAGGGAATCATACATTTTTCATTAGTAGATCTGGAGAGGTTATAGGTATGGCATCAGTTAAAGACAGCAGGGGGAGAATAACACTTCATATTTCAGATGAGAATTAAGATCTTGTTCTTTACTAGGCTAGTCATGTATTCGGGATATCATGCAATTCTTCATAATGGAAGAAGTCACAAAGTGCTCAGCAGAATGGGATGCATGTCATGCCTGCTGTTATGTACCTGTCGTGGGACGTGTCACCTGGAACGACACAGCATCTCTTGCCACTGATAAAGAAGAGTGAAGCAATGAACTGTGTTTGTCAGACTGACTGCTAAACTACACGTGGCACCCTGTTCAACTACGTTGGCTCCCAAAAGCATTTTATTTCAACAAAAAGTGCTTCCAGAATGGAGGTAGTGCAGGTGACACTGCCTGTCCAGTTAGATACCAGGACTGTCTGCAGCTCAATGATCTTCTAGAAGTCTGGTCACTAAGAGAAGCCAGATCCAACCATTATTTGGGATGGAGGATGGGGATGGAAGAACTATTGATGCCTAGATCCCTTGGCAGCAGGTGGGAATGCTTAAGTTGGAGACTTTACGAGCAGAACTCTATTGAGGTAGAATGCAGATAGTTTTCTTTACGAGCCTGGAAGACTTGGGTCTATCCAGACTGTATTTTGGCAGCAGTAAAAAGCCCTGGAGCCCATAAGCTACAGTAGGCTATTTTCTTTTTCTTTAGACATATCCCATCTGAGGCAATTTTGAATTTCTTCTCTCCTGTTGTTTAACATGGTCTATATATATACATACATATACATATACACAATGGTTCATTGGTTTTTGTTCAGCAAATACTTGTTAATTCCTCAGAGGCTGAATTCTCTGGCTGGTTAGTCAAAGGCCTTTGCCTGGGTGGTATTATCACTCTTAATTATGTAGCTGTCACCGAGTAAAGAATTCTGAGATTCCTTTACAAGGAAACCTGGTTGCAACCTTAGTTATGAAGATGGTGTCACCTCTCCATAAAAATCTCATGCTATGGGAAGGGGAGCTTTGCCCTATTTTTATGAGAGCACAAACACTAAAACATACTAAATGCCAACTCTGTCGTAAATTTTAAACAAGATGCCACGTGGCGATGCATTCTAGAGACAGCTGCCGTAACAGAGTGGTTGTTCATCGAATGCCTCTGGCAGATGATTTATGGTGTTTAGAAGCTTGAAAATCCTTTGGCCATCAAAAAGACCCTTTACGCCAAGAGTGTGTTGAGGAAGGAATGCAGTAGAGGACAATGGGAAGCATGAATGTACCTAACCTTTTAATTCTGTGTAAATAGCAGCCAATCAAGATGACACTTTCTTTTGCTGTAATTTTTGTTGTTTGAACATTTAACATTTTATGAGCTCTGGCTCATTATTTTTCATCCTTAATTACATCTGACATGAAATGTGAGTCTATGAAATAGGTGTGAAATATACTGCATTAGTGTTTCTCTATAAATAATTAATCCCTATAGACCATTATATGCAGTCAGGTCATAGAGGAGGTATGAATAAACTTGGAGATGTCAAGAAATGGGATGTATCTCCCAGATGCAAACCTAAAAAGGACGTTTTTGTAATCGGCATCACCAGGAACAGCTTCTGAGAGGATCCTTCCTGCCAAGTGTAAACCAGCATCCTTATGGACAACAGTTGGTAGAGTTTGGTCATGATTACACAGTTTATTTTTCTACTATTCATGTCTGAAAGGCCTTTTATTCATCATTATTGACTCTGAGATACAAGAATATTAAATATGATGACATTTTCTCTGGGGGTGTTCAAGAAAAGGTTAAACAGAATCACAGAATGACCTGGGTTGGAAGGGATCTCAAGGATCATGTAGTTCCAACCCCCCTGCCTGGCAGGGTCACCAAACCTCCACATTCACTAGATCAGGTTTCCCAGGGCCCCCGTCCAACCTGGCCTTGAACACCTCCAGGGATGGGGCATCCACAACCTCCCTGGGCAGCCTGTTCCAGGACCTCACCACTCTTGACACTGGCACATTCACACTCTTGAAATTTGGCACTGAGGGATGTGACTTAGTGGACATGGTGGTGATGGGTTGATGGTTGGACCGGATGGTCTTAGTTGTCTTTTCCAGCTTTAATGATTCTATGATTTTGCTGCTCTCATCAGAGAGCTAACCTATCCAAAGGCAGGTATGACTAATGTTCCTCTGAATTCTCACTCTGACACTGAAAACTTTTTAATCTGTTATCCTTGCTATAGCACTGCCTGCGTGCTAAGGACTGAGTAGCTGTTATTGTTTATTCATGAGAGCCTACAAACTGATTTATTTAACATGTTTAACAGAATACTTAGGGGAAGACTCACATCTATTACTCATATTCATTACTCAGTGTGGAAAAGTAACAGTTCATCCTTAGTGTGAGCTAGTTGCCATAATTACACTGCTGGGCATCACTGTACATTTTTCATTGTTTTTTTGTGATAATGTTTGTTAATGGAAAACACTGATTTTGATAACACCCCTCCAGTTACTCTTCACTGTGTGTATAAATAGACCTTGATTTTTCTTCTTGCAAGTGGACTTAGTTGGACTTGGAGGTTTTAGAGGTTTTTTTTGTTGCTGAGTGATAAAGAAAGCAGCAAGGAATCAACATTAGAAAAGCATAGTGGTTACATACCTTTATTGTATCCTTTTCGGCTGACTCATAATTCTATTATTGAAACTTTAGTCATTATGACCATGTCAGATAGTGCATGCAATGGGAGACCTTGGTGATGAAAAATGAGCACGGATAACAGATTTCTTTAGAAATGCACATTGATGTATCTTTTTTTTTTTTTTTTCTTAGTGGGGCTTTCTTCACCTTTTTGGATGAAGATCATTTCAAATTTAAAAGTTCACTTTTTCCCTGCACTGTTTAGAATTTATTTTATGCTGTCCTTCTGTATGGCCAATCTTGGCGGGTCTTATTGCATTCTAGTACTAAGTCAGATATAAAACTAGAAGATCTCAAAGGAACCAAGTGCTGTGCAAACTCAAAACTGGTTGGTACTTCTGTAACAGCAGAGGCACTGACTTTTCTTCTTTCCTCTTTTTAATTTATTGTTGATCCCTAGTTTTTGTTGAAATCTTTCTCAACCAAGATTCATACATACTGTGATACCTAGTAACAACAATAACAATACTTTATTCATGTGGAACCATGTTATGGATATTTCTTTTAGCATCAGACAAGAGTGAAGTCTTCTAAGATATTTTTCCTAAGTAAGAACTGATTCAGCTCCTTCCTTTCATGTAGGCATGTATATGTCTGGTCTTTTCCATCAGAATGCTGTTATTTTATAGCATTTACATACTGCTGGGCTTGCAGGTCTTGACATTGACCATTTAAAAGGTTCATACTTTAAGAGAAAGCCTAGATATGGAAGAAAAGGTTATCCTGAGAAGCTGGAATCTTAAAATGCCATTGTATTGAGTATTCCTTAGTTATTATTCTCCATAAGTAAATAACTGGAAAGCTGACACATGGATGAATATCCAGTGCAAGTCTATACAACATTTTCAGAAGGAAGCCTGGACACCTGTCTGCTCATAGCCTCACTGCGAAATAAAAGCTTTGAGACAGGCCTTGCATAACTTAGGGATGTGGGCCTATTTCCAATTTCAAATGATTAGAAACTTCATTTTCATCAAGTTCCTCTGTGACTTGTTGGATTGCTTTCAAATTCAGTACTGAAAATAAAAGTCAATAGGATGTGCCTAGAGACAGAAGGGAACAAATGGAAGATGATACCAAATTACTGTCACCTACCTTCTACAAACAAAAACTGCAACCATCCTTCCTCTGCCTAACTTAGCAGTCTTTCCTGTTCTCTCAACTTTTCTCCCTTTTTTCTGCATTGGAACTTTACTCTGCGGTGCATCCTTTGACCAACTCTGATCTGTTACCAGTTTGAGTGAGCTTGGGGACGGATACATGGTCTCCAAGCAAAGACGTTTCAGGATTTACCCATTTTGGTTCCCAAGTCATTAACTCAGCGTAGCCCTTAGGAATGGTGAAAGGTTTGCAGTTTGTGATAGGAAACAAACGTTAACCATGTCCAGCCCATCCCTCAGAATTGGTTAGGAACAGAGGGATGAAGGCAAGGGTTATGCACACATGGCTCCCTGATGACTGGCTTGGAGACTGTGGCTGTGGTCCAGTTATTTAACCTGTTATATGTGTTCCTGTTGGGACCTTCTAGGTGTGTGTCTGGGGGTACAGGCTGGGGTTCCCTTTCCTAGCCCAGCAACGAGCAAAGAGTCAGCTCTTTCCATTTTCTATCCTTGAATACTTAAAGCTTTTTTCAGCAGAGCAAGTTTGTGCAAAGTGCTTGTGGTATCACATAGCTTTCATCTTAATCCACTCAGTTGGTCCCTCTGGACTTCATGTAGTTTTCTTCCTTGGATTGGAAGGTTTATGGATTGCCCTTCTTCCAAAGGTTGGAGGAGCAGGAAAAGAAATGTGAGTCCACCAGTTCCCAGCTCACTGGAGTGAGCTGTGGTTGTGAAGGGGTTGCTGGTTCTCAATAGAAGCTAAGGCAGTTTGTTGGTACCTCCTGAACTGACAGGTTTTGCAATCAAGACAAAAGATTGGTAGTTTAGCACTCACTGAGATCTTACAGAATCATAGCATATCCCGAGTTGGAAGGGACCCATAATGATCATCAAGTCCAACTCCTGGCTCCACACAGGACGACCCAAAAATCAGACCATAGGACTGAGAGCATTGCCCAGACGTTTCTTGAACTCCAGCCCATGGGGCCATGGGCAGCCTGTCCCATCACCACCACCCTCTGGTAAAGAACATTTTCCTGATATCCAACCTGAGCCCCCCTTGATGTTCAAATCCTCACTTCTCTGATATTCCCATCCACAGTCATTTTCCTTCTCTTTCCGTAGTTCCCTTTCAGCAGTACGTCGCTATAACAACTCCATAATGTTTTAAATGTTTTACGAGGCCGTACAGCATAAAGTGTATGAGATATTTCAGGCAGAAGAATCTTTTCTGCAGCTCCATCTGTATGCTCATAAGATGGATATCTCAGACTATAGCGATTCGTGATTCAAATCCCTTCCTGGCTGGAAATAGCACTTAGTGATGCTTCCATAGCCCTATTCTTTGGGGAAATTTGCACTAAGGGCTTCGCAGCCCAGCAGGCATAGCAATCGAGTTAATGCTCTGAACCTTTGGAGCCAAAACTCACTGGGAAGATAAAGCTTTTTTTGCAGAATTGAAAAGGATTCAGATGATCTTTTAGGGAAACAAAGTAAAAAGAAACGTCCCAGATCAGTGTATTCTCCATCTGGTGTGTTCCCAGATTCCTAAAGAGATATAATGTAATGTCAAGAAAAAGGATGTTGTAATTAGCCTGGTGCGTAGCTGCAACACAGCGGGATCCTGACATTGTCATAGCCCCGTGCTATCACTGACCTTGGCGTAGTGGAAGGATGTGCCAAACACTTTATTTAAGTGTTCCAGTGCTGTTGCTCAGTTAAGGGAGATCAAAGAGAAATAACGTTCAATCAGCCCCACTCCTCCTGTTATGGACCAGCAGTACTAATTGTCTCTGAAGATTTCTTCCTTTAGCACCCAGTAGTAACTGATGTGTATTGACCTATAGCACTACCACAGTTCAGTTAAGTTTCTCATTGTCCAAATCTAATCAAAGAAAAGCTGGGATTGAAAATTGATTCATTTCCTGCTCATCAATGACTGATTCCACCACAAAGATTTGTAGAGGCAGACCATGCTGTATATGAGTTTCAGAAGGGGGAGCATGGTCTCTTACTTCCCGTTCATCTTCCTGCAACATATGTTGGCTTTGCATTTTTACTGTGGGTCTTTGCTTTCTCATAGGCTTTGATTTGTGCTTGTTTTCTGCCCCCTGAGCCTGAACTGTATTGCAGACAGCTTCAAGGAATCAGTATGGATGATCCAGATCTGCTCCTGAATTCTCAAATCTTTATTCTCTGCACGCTGTAGAAGATATCTCGCTGATTCCTGCTTTGCAGCAATAAATTGTGGCAGTGCTGAATGGTTCAAGTTCATCTCTCTCAGCTGAAGCCCAGATACATGTGTATTGATCCACTGTGATTCTGTGCCATGATACAATGAGCAGATTACAATCAGACTCATATATTTGGATGACTAGAGAGAACAGCTTTATTATAAACCTCAGAAGGAATGTGGCCAATAGAACCCATGCAGTCCTGTGTTACCAGGTTGTGGTACTGAATGCTCAGATCACATGTCTTCCCATTGTGACAGCCCTGGAGCTTTTGCATCTATAAAGCTCAATAAAAAGACTAGAACTGAGCTAGAAAAATGGCTCTGTCCTGGTTTCATTGCAGGGATTCACGTGCTTTGGATGAGAAATGCTTTGGTATGTCTATGACAAGCCAAAGGGAATGAATATCTCCTGGAAGGCAGAATGGGAGAAGAGGGTAGAAAAAGAAATTGGGTCGTATTTTGCTCTGTGTAAAGGCAGCTGCAAGAGGAAAACAAACATGAATCTGACATCTAAAGCAGTGTAGATACATTAAGACAAGAGAAAAATAGGTTTATGTAGTGGCTTTGTTGCCTTTTCCATCAGTAGAAGTACAGATGGACAAGGGAATCTGGCTGTGGTTGGAGTTCTGGTGTCCGTGAGTAACACTGGAATAACAGCTTCAATTTACAAAGGCACAAATTCTGATGTGGTAGCACCATTTTTATTCATCTGTTTGCACGTTGGAAGGTAGAGGGAGCACAGTTCACAAATGGTGAACAGAGTTGATTAGAGGGCCATGCTTATTCTTTCCAGCTTTATCAGCAAAGTAAAAACAGCTGGGAAAAGATCATTGAAATGTTCTCCTGCTGCTCTTCCCTGCAGTTCTCACACGCATCATTAACCCACAGAGCCAAATTAACCAGCCAGTTTTCATCTGACTTTACCTGTGGTAGAGCAGGGATCTGGGATCCCCCATGGGACCCATTAGTGCAGCGCTTGCTTTGGATCGCGCAGGGCTGAATTGAAGCGGCATTGCTTCTCCCCCATGGAGATGAGTGCTGAAACTGAGGGTGGTCACTGAGAGAGCTTTTAGATCTTCCTTAGGATTTCTTTGGCTAATGGAGTGATGATACAAGGTGAGGAGGAACAGGGAATAGGATGGAGAAGATGTACCTTACTCTCTAAAATTTAGTAGCAAAATAAGAGAGATTTGTCTTCCTTCCTGTTTTGTTTCCTAATGAGTTGTCGTCTATACAGGTAACAGTTTTGTCCCATAGCAGTGTGTTATCTATCTGGTCTGGAAAATCACAGGCCAGGAAAGAGATGGGACTAAACAAGCAGGCTTCTGCCAATCCCCATTACCTTTCTTTGTTTTGAGTGAGTTTGTTCCGTCAGTGAGTACTGGGTGTATTCTGTGTCTCCCATTTCCACTTGGCTGGGACCAGTTTAACGTGGAAGCCTGCAAGGCTGCTTTTAAACAAGTTTTGATGAGGTTTTTCAGTTGTTCTGAGCTAAAAATAATACAGATCAGTAGGTACATACAGGAGAATTGTCCTCAACCCCCAAAGGACCTTTTACTGTACCTGCTCCCTAGAGGGAAGTAAATAGAGAAAACAAAGGCATCAATCCCATTTGTTCCCCTTATGCGGCTGTAAATGCCACTGCCTTTCTCAGCTCAGATGAGAAAATTCACTGCCTTGTTTGCAATGAACAAATTTGGAGGATGGTTTTCTCTGTCACACACCATCAGCGTTATAAGACTGGCTTGAGAGAGAGACGCATCGTGCTGATGCTCATTTGATAGGGTGAGATGTTCGTGTTTCCCCATGAATATTTAGAAATGATTGTGTGACAACACAATGACGGTCAAAATACAAAGAACAGCTGAAATGATGCTCATTTGAAACACTTCTCAGTTATGGCAATCACTAACAGCAGATGTTAAAGATGAGCAGCGTGGCCCTGTATCCTTTAACCAAATCTCAGTTTTCCCCTTACCTACTTGCATTAAATGACCAGCAAAAGTTTATACCACTCAGTTGAACTTGCAGGGCTGAAAGCTGGCAACCTTTTTATTATTGTGTTTTGCAGTTCTTTCCATATGGAGACGCTTCCAAGTTTGCCCAGCACGCCTTCCGAACCTTTGATAAAAATGGAGATGGGACCATCGACTTCAGAGAGTTCATCTGTGCACTGTCCATCACCTCCAGAGGCAGCTTTGAGCAGAAGCTAAACTGGGCCTTCAACATGTACGACCTGGATGGTGATGGGAAGATTACAAGGGTGGAAATGCTGGAAATCATAGAGGTGAGATCAGTGTGGCACTCAAAAAGAACGCATCTGAACATCAGGAAAGTTTGATTACGTGTTCACAGATCATCCAGATTTTAAACACGTGAAGGGCTGTGACTGTATCATTAAGAAAGGACATTATATACATTTACTTAATACTGAGCCACTGTGTGATATTTTAATGTACTTAATGGAGTTGAGTCATTGCAGAAAGGGGCAGGGATAACAGCACGCATTTTTAAGGGGCTTAAGCTGATGGGACCAAAAGAATTTAAGACAACTATTTCATATAAGGAGAAGCATAAAGAAAACTGCACCCAAAGGGGAAAGTAAAACACACCCTTCTGTGTTTCCAGTGAACATGTATCAGATTCCATGCAAAAGAAAAATGCCCAGGGAAGCAGGCAGTCACTTCATTGTTAGAAAGTCATTCTGGAATTTGAACACGTTAAATAAAATAAATGATTAAAGTAAAACAAAAATCAAGCTAACCTTTACGTTGACGCTTCCATTTGGTTTCTTTCCAAAGGCCATCTACAAAATGGTGGGCACTGTGATCATGATGAAGATGAATGAGGACGGCCTGACGCCTGAGCAGCGGGTAGACAAGATCTTCAGTAAGATGGATAAGAACAAAGACGACCAGATCACACTGGATGAATTCAAAGAAGCTGCAAAGAGCGACCCTTCCATTGTATTACTCCTGCAGTGTGACATTCAAAAATGAGCTCGTGTATAACGCATCATAGACTGCACAGAAGTGTAATGTTCCATTCAGTTTGCAGCTATTTCCACACACACAGAAATTTGCTTGGACTACCTATAAATGGACTTGCTTCTTGTGTTTGAAACACTTGTGTGCATGAGAATGTCATTTGCTAAAGAATTTTAAAAGTATATATTATAAAGAGAAACTGCCACGACGTGATGTGTGCAATGTCATTTCATACCGACCCTATTCCTCTGAAGCCTGTGCAGCAGTCCTGTGCTGCAGTGAATTCTATTATTTATTGTTCATGTTTTACTGATGCTATAGCTCTGTGTCTCCTAGACTGAGTAATGTTAGTGACACTGAATCCCCACGGTAATGTTACTTGTTTATTATAAACCATGCCACCATCCTGCTGTAAAGTAGTATTGGACAGACAGAGGGAAGAGTTCCTCAGTTCTTGAGTCTGATCCACACACGTGCTCGTATCGTCAGTGGAGATAAATGTACTTCATTTGCATGCCTTTTAGGTTTGCCTTAATTCTTACCTCATTTGCATCCCTTCAATCTGGAAAGAGCTATGTCAGAGGAATGCAGCGTTAAACAAAGAAATGCAAACCCTGCTAAAACGTTTCCCCTTAAAAGTATATATAAATATATATATATAATGTTTAAAATATTGTTTTATTGGAAGTTTAAAGGTTTTATTGGAAGTGTATTGATCTTTGCCTGACTTTTCAAAAGCTTCCACAGAGGTTGCAATATATACGTCCCAAATAAATTTATAACATTTGACCTTTTCCCCTAATTCTTCTTTCACGTCTTCAGCATGGTAATAGAAAAAGGAAATCTATACATCTATCTTTACTTATCTGTCACTGTACTGCTGGGAAATTATATCTATTTCGTTATGGAAAGCATGAAGAAAACTTTGCACTCACTCGGTATAAGAGTCATGTTATACGAAATGAACAGTTGTAGTGCTTGTATTTCCAACAGAGCAGCTGTTTATCCTCTAAGATGTTGATGCTAAAATTAACAGTATACCTACTAGACCTGTGCTTACATCACTTTTTCAGCTAGCTGAAAGTCAAATACAGTTTATTTGCTTGGCCTAACCCTGGTCTTTTAATGTTTTTCCCCCTCTGAAGAGTTTTAACACTCACGGTATGACATGAATCTACCACAGGCGTTATATAATGAAATACCCTCAACAATTTTTGGCTGATAATTTTACAGTGTGATAATTGAGAAGGGGTCAAAGAACACCTTTGTTCTCAACTCAAGGTTATGCCTGTATGTAGTGCGGCGAGTATGAGTTCTGCACAGTCCTGAAGGAGCATGGAGAACACATGCAGGCTGCAGACAAGCTTCCTTATACCAGTCTTCCTTTCCCAGTTGCTTTAAACAAAGTCAATTGCCCATAGTTTTACCCCCCGAAAAAGCCAGAAAGGCTGACAGTTGCATGTTGGCTGTTTCTACTTTGCATTAGGAAATGAGACCGTAATAGCTAAAAATCAGACAATAAAACACGGCACAAAACAGATCATTCTCTGCAATTTCAAATCTAAATGGCAGCACTCCTCCTAAAATGGAGGGGAAAATGCTCGTAGTGCTTTACATACCATGCTAACAAACAGTCTGGGGGGAGGGAGAGGAATCAGTCACAACCACAACCACAGCCATCCCCTCCTATTTATTTTTTCTTCATATTCCAAAGAAATAGGAAAACACTGAAGTTTCAACTACTTCTTTTGTGTTGTTACTTTTTCTTTTTTGAATACCAGAATTTTCCTCAGCCTACACAGGTAGAATTCTTGCCAAAATAGTGGTATACTTTGTATGTCTGGCTGTAACTTCAAAATAAAAGTTCTGAAACTATAACATACTTCTGAGTATGATCTGCCCCTTGTTTCCAAGTAGGCTAAAATTACCAGCGGTAAAGAAAATATTGAATAATCATGGGATCTAATGCCTCTTTTGCTGTAGAAAACTTCAGAGCAACCTCAAGTAGCTCAGTAGAAACGTAATATTCTTTGCACTGTGATGTTCCTCGCACTGGAGCAGGCTGCCCAGGGGGGTGGTGGAGTCTCCTTCCCTGGAGATATTCAAGACCCACCTGGTTGCCTACCTGTGTGACGTGGTGTAGGGAACCTGCTTTGACAGGGGGTTGGACTCAATGATCTCTAGAGGTCCCTTCCAACCCCTACAATTCTGTGATTCTGTGATTCCTTAACCTCTTTTCCCCCTGCTATAAAAGCACTATCAAAGATAAAGGTTTGCCTCTGCCTCTGCACTCTTATTTTTTTGAAGCTGAAGATGGGGAGGAAATAAAGCTACCGAAGCATCTTGTTCCATCATAAAACCAAGTCACTCTGAACACATGGTTCAATAACATGTAAGAGAATTGACTTCCAGACAAACACAAGTTGGGCTCAAGTTCCAGGAACGTTTTGCCAAGGATGCAGTTTGTGTGTCCCATCTCCCCTCCCCCCAACAATGTTCTCACAGATACTTACAGCTTGCCTAGGTATAAAGTATTTATCATCACATCACAGGGTTACAGAATCACTCTTATAGGAGCCTCCGGAGGACCTTCTCTTTGCTTGAAGGAGGTGCAGTACTATTCATACCCTGAAAGCCTGCAAAGGAAGGAGGCCCTACAGCTGGCAGAATCACAGAGTCATAGAATGGTCTGGGTTGAAAGGGACCACAATGACCATCTGGTTCCAACCCCACTGCTGGGTGCATGGCCTCCAACCACCAGACCAAGCTGCCCTGAGCCACATCCAGTCTGGCCTCGAATACCTGCAGGGATGGGGCATCCACAACATCCTTAGGCAACCTGTTCCAGTGTGTCACCACCCTGTGAGAAACTTCCTCCTAATATCTAACCTAAACCTCCCCGTCTCAGTTTAAAACCATTCCCCCTTGACCTATCACTGTCCACCCTTATAAACAGCATACACAGAATATATAAAGAATATACAAACAATATATAAAGCCATAACTTACTTGTTTCTCTTTGCTCACCTTCAAGGACAAATCATTCCCTAACAAAATGCAAGGGAAGGAACACAAGCCCTTTTTCCTGTTCTGAGAATATAATGCAAAGAAATCCTTCACTCTTGTGATTATGAAAATCCACACTACTCAAGAATAGTTCTTCACGTTCAGATGTGGTGCTTCTACTGCAAGGACATAAATCAATAAATAAAGTCTTACTGCACATGTGAGCTACCACACGCTCAAGAAATAAAGCAGAAGTAGGAATAAACCAACATCTTAAGGCCAGTCTTCAGAGCACAGAGACACAAAGCATCATTGCAAGAAGTGGTTCTGGAGTTCTGTTTATTAAAATATAACTTTGCAGTTACACAAAATTCATGTCATATTCCTCTTCCATCCACCCCATAAGCAGAAACACTCATACACTTGTTTGTTGTAAGTATGAGATGAGCTGTGAAGATTTTAACCAGGTAAACCTTGTGCTGTATAAACATATACAAGTACTTCCAAGAGTAAACAAATATAAAATACAGAAGTTTCTTTTCCTGAGGGTATATAAGAAAAGATCCTCCTACCCAACAATGGGAAACAGCAACTTTACAGACATCAGTGCACATTTATCCCCAACACTCTGCCATATTCACATGCCTTACACTTAATCATCATCTTCTTCTTCATTCCTATTACGGAACGTCAATGTCCTTTGGCCTCTTTCGGGGTCTTGCAATCGGAGGATACGAATACGGGAACTCACAGGCAGAAAACTAAAAATAAAGCATGTGTGATTTAAACAGGGCACTTTCTTCACAAATTTTTCCATTTAATCCTCTCTGTTATGTATTTGCCTTTAAATAAATCTATCTTTTTCCTTTGACTATTTTAAAACATTAACATCAGGCTTCACTAAACTGATAGCGGAACTTCAGATAAAGACTGACTTCAACCCTGTGATCTCTAACAATAGGACACCTGAGTTACAGAACAGGTACTTTATAAGAGAAGCTCCAACTGAAATGATCATCAAATGCAGTTCATATTTGCCTGTAAGGCACATACTCTTACAAGTCTACCATTACCCTTTCAGCTCTTTGAAATGATAGACAGTAGCAGGACAAGGGGAAATGACATTAAGTTGACAGAGGGAAGATTTAGGTTGGATGTCAGGGGAAAGTTCTTTACTATGAGAGTGGTGAGGTGATGGAACAGCTGCCCAGAGAGACTGTGGATGCCCTGTCACTGGAGATGTTCAAGGCGAGTTGGATGGGGCCCTGGGCAGCCTGGTCTAGTATTAGATATGGAGGCTGGTGGCCCTGCTTGCAGCAGGGGGGGTTGGAGCTTCATGATCCTTGAGTTCCCTTCCAATCCAAGCCATTCTATGATTCTATGAAGTACATTCACTTGCAATCTAAGAATGAAGTTATTAACCATACATTTATACTGGCTTCTGCGTTGATAATCCTTAATGTACTTTTTCTGAAGGTGCCTCCACACAGAGAATTCCTATGATTTTACTGAATAGATTCAGACATTCCCTCCATTAAACACTGCATTAGGAGGGAGAGACAATTATATTTCATTAACCTCATTTTGAAGAGTGCTTAAAGAAGATCTCTGCAGGCTTCAGTGATTACTTTTGGCTAGCACCAGAAGAACCAGCTGCATAAGGTTAGTGATTCCTCTTAACTGGGCATAGCTTTATTAGGGAATTATACAGTAGGATCTTTCTGGGCACTATTTAATAAAACAAATAGCATCAAAAACAATAAACAAATTATCGGGTTGTGGATTTAAAAAGTCCCCATAAGCTTCCTGAAAGTACAGTAGTATTAAGAGGAAACATGGAAAATGGCTAAGTGTTCGGTCAGTTTTGTGAGGGGAGAAGAGGGTCCCACCTTATACCAGGAAACATTTCACAAAGATGGACTGTTTGAAGCACCACTGAACATTAAGGGACATCACGTAAGGAAGAGCAACAAACATCCTGCTACGTTCCCAGAACTATCAGCACAGAACTGCTTAATTGTTTATGTTCTACTACCACTAAACTCATCTCTCTCTCCTCTCTAGTTATGCTCCTTGCAATTGAACATCCATGTACTACTTCTGCTAGGAAATCCAATGTGATTACCTCATGCTTTGTGGGGTGAGCAAAATGAACTGCCGATGACACTGAGAGTCAGCCACCTTCAGAATCATATCCATTGCAATTCTTCTGTTCAGCATATCCTAAAGACAAAGTTGTTTAGCAGGTAGCGATACTGACTGTGTACTTCACTGCACTGTCATTCCACACATGAGCGCAACAAGGTATACATAAGTTAGAAAACACCATAATAGGAAGACCTACCTAAATTAGTTCTGTGTAGCCTGGTTCATCTCTGTTTGCTTGGATCCTTTTATTGTTCTTTTAATTGTTTCTTTGGCTTTGCTTATATATTATTCCTAAAAACATTCCTCTGAAGGCTCACTGATTAAAATGTATATAATGCGAAGATATGAGGACGGATGAAGCAAAGCTCTGATTCCACAGCTTGCACGGGAGAGCAGCTGTTTCCCTTACAAAAATGCTGATGGAGTCCTCTTGTGGAGGTCTCCAGCATTACAGCATAAGGAACAACACAATGCTCAACAGAACGGCTGTGCTTCATGGCACAGCTGTATCACAGCAACCTGGGTGGAATTACTGACAGAATATAGATTGAAGTTCACTGCAGGGCCTACAGTTCTGATTATGTATCTCTGTCTGGACAGATGAATTAGTTGTAGCGAATTTTATTCATAAAACGGGACCTAAGCTTTTCAAGTTTGTAGAATCCATGACAGCAACAGGCAAAGCTCAGTCATTTCACACACACAGTGAAAAATGGCTTCAACATTCCTTTCTGAAATTCTTTACATATGAAATGCATCATCTTTTTTTCCTTCTAGATCTTTGATTCCAGTAAACTGATCAGTGGAGGAAAGGGACACTGAAGGCAAGACTACCTGCTACTGCCTTTACCCCCATAGAACTGACCTTTTTCCCAAACTATACCAGATTGAACGTTAATAAAGACATATATCTTTTACACATATATACATATATATGTGTGTGTGTTTATGAATTGCTAATTGCCTATCCAGAGAAGTGGTACACAAAGATGATGTTTATCAGTTCTAGCTGACATGAGTATTTGCTGTTCCTTATTCAGTATTTCAGCACCTTGGAAAGGAGCTACTAAGGGAAGTACAGAGCAAGTTTTTATGTAGTAGCTCAACTGCTGTGCTTTCACCGAAGAAAAATATCGATCACCACAGTGGTAGAAGTCAAGGCACACGCTAAAAGCCCAGGAGAGACACTGGCAAAAGCCAAGGCATGTGCTAAACTCAGGGCAACAAAGATCAATAGGAAGTGCTTGGGAAAGTAATGAAGAGTAACAGGCCAATTTTTAACAAGTAAGCTCCTAAAAAATCTCTAAACTTAGTGAAAAAGTTCCCTAAAGGCACTTCTGCTTAATATTATTGTTTTGAGTTTACTAAAGTACTAAAGTGTTTGAAAGTTTAACCAATCACAACCCAACAGTTTTGCTAATTTATAAAAATAAGAATAGCAAATGTAGTTTAAACTATACCATGTAGACATCGAATTCATCCAGGCATCTGAAAGGAGATTCAGTAATTGACCATAGGGAAAGAATGAAACAAACTGTTGAGAAGGAACGTTCGCCTCCTGATAAAGATCTCACATTGCTCAGGGCATGTTTGTCCTCCTCTCCAGGTTGAACCTGGAAATAAAAATAACAGAGCAAATGTTAAACGTGGAAACTTATTAATAGAGAAGTTACTATAACTGCTAATGCATTACATATGATGTAGAGACATCACTTGAGAAGAAATGTATGCATTTCCCCACCATTCTGGAAGGGATCCAGAATGAAATGGCTCTGAACTATTTTAAAACACATTTCTAGGACCACCACAGCTTTCCCCACTGCGGCAGAACGTGCTGAACAGATTAAATAAATGACTCTGCCAGCATTTTCTTATTCAGTTCTCTATTTTAATAGCCATGAAATGTTATTAAATAAACTGCTAACCAGCATTGTTGTATTAGAGAAAAATCCAATGGCTACCCCAGCTATTACAGAAAAGCAGGTAATTGATTCACAGCTGCAGTTAAAGGAGGAGTATTTTATTCATCAGAGTAAGTGCGACATTGAAAACAACTGGTTCCATTGCTTATGGTGACACCTTGTGGCATTCTACCTAATTAAACCTAAGCACTTTCTCAGCTTGTTTACTAAGTTACCTTCAAATTAAATTACATTTAATAAACTAAGCATGAAAACATGTTGCTGTTGCAGCAGTTTGTTGGTTTTTTATTATTATTTTTGGGGGTTTTATGGGTTCAATTTCCTTGATTACACTTAGATCTCATGCATAAGAAACGTGAAACATCAGCAGAAAAAGAAAAATTAGCTGATAAAGTTATACCATGACTTGACATCTCATGGGCTCAGTTTGAGTGTTCTGGATACCTGACCTTCACCTGTTTAATGAGGACGATGTCAACAACTATTTAAGCCATAGCTACACATTCTCCCCTCAATTCCTAGAACTGAAGCCTCCCACAGAAAAAAAAATATATATATACTCCATGGTTAAGATTTTTTGTTTTTTTTTTTTTGAGGGGGGGGGGGGCACATTAAGAGATACACATTTACAGAATACACAAATAATAGGTAACATTGAGAGCTATCAGCTGCTTAAAGGAAATAGCCATTACACATTCACACAGATACAGCAAAGCTCCATATCAATGATACAGGGATGAATAATTTTGAAAGACTAATTCAGATGACTGATGAATGAACTCCTAATACGAAGAAAAACAACTATTTTAACCCACATTATCACACTTGAAGTAATATAAAATAACTTACTGTTATTGAAAGTGTCTCATTTTTGTGATCAAATATTATTCTTCCACTGCAACCTCGAATGCGCAGCAAGTAGTCAAAGTACAGTTTGCATCGTAAAGAAAGGAGCCTTAAATCGATTAAATCACACAAACAACATATCAGCATGTTTTAAAATACTTGAAAAAGCAACAACACACTATTTTTTTAATTAAATCAGCAGCTTCACATCAGAATCTCAAATGCTGAGTCCTACTCTATTAATAACGTTTTCCTACATCAAATCATCATAAAGCCATCCCATGCGGCTGACTTTAGATACGGGATGTACTGGTGAGACTCGTGGACACACAAGCAAAGAAATCCAGAAGTAATGGCTTTGTACTTTCTTTAACACCTGATTTAATAGATGGCTTTGTACTTTCTGTAAGTTTAACACCTGCTCTAATAGACTTTTCAGATGCTTCTTCCACAGCTCTAACAGAAAAAGGACTATATTCTGCTAATTCTGCTATGATTTCAGGCTTTGAAACAGATTTGAGTCTAAGAGAGCTCTATTGCTGTAAAAATATCTTAATTCTTAGAAGCCTGCTCTGTAATTCACCCTCTGAAGCACAGGCACCAACTACATACCACCAGTATATTTTGATGGCCAATGAATGCAACCTCAGATACCAGTGAACCACACTCCTCAACCAGTAGATCTGAAGAGCAGCAGAAACAACTTTTTATCATAAACATTCAAATTATATTCAAATATAATGTCAAGTGTGTGTGGATTTTTTTAATATATTGTTTAATACTTTTATCTACATCCTAGTTACCTGAAAATTAAAACTACAGTAAAACCACCCTACCTTAAGAACCGACGATATATGCTGAATCTCTGTGTCATTATTTCTTCCAGCAGCCTAATAAATTTCTTTAAGTTATTTACTTTACTGTTTGCATCCTCATATCTCTCCTTTGCATCAAGAAATCGCCTGTTTTAATTAACAGAAAGTTTAGCATTAACATGTACTAGACTAAAACCAAGCAATTATTGCAAATGCTGAAAATCAATATAATAATTAAAATATTCAAACAGAAATTGTACTGTAAGGCTCCATATTGTAGCTAAAAGCATTTCAACACATCAGGTAATCCATGACAAAAAGAGAACAAATAAGTTTTGCTTCTATTTGTTTTTCTGTTAAACAGAACCTCTTGTACCACAGAGAAGTAATGACCGAGCTTTCTAACTAGAGAAATGCTTAATGCTCTGTGCATCTCAGAGCAAGAGTGAGTTTTGATGCAGTCATAATTAGAGTACCTCTAAATACTTAAGTACAAGTGTTTAATTATTGGCAATTTCAGAGTATCAACCCCATGTAAAACCTACCCACAGTGGAGGTTCAACTCTCACAAGACCATTCATTACCAGTTGACTGCGCAATCAATACAGTATGTTTCTATACATTCATCTGTTGCTTTAGTATGAAAAACACATGAATGCCCTCTAAGAAAACCAGTGTTTCTCTCTTCTATCTTACCTGAACTAGACAAACATTAATAATAACTTACTGTATTATTTCTTCTGTGTTTCCACGGTGACTTTTTTCTGTCTTTATCCTCTCTCTCAAGCGATTCATTTCTGCATCAAGACTCTTCACAGTGCGGCTGACTTCTATGCGCTCTGAGTAGATTTGCCTGGCCTGTGCAGTTTTTTCCTACAGAATCATTTGAAATTCAATTAGCTGTTACAGCTTTAATACGTCTGTTAGTCTTTGCTACAAATATTGTGTGCAACAGAAGAGGCAACGCTTCCAAGTCAATCTAGAGTTCTTGTAATATTCTTTGTGTACGCTCACTACAACAAAATTATTGTTACCATCATCAATGTTACTAACAGCATTTCTGAAGAGGCAGTTATTTCAGTACTAACAACGATATATGGCAATTTTAACGTATTCACTGTTATTTATTTAATACAGATAAATGAGCAAATAAACACCATATTTCAGTAGGACTTAATTGTCTAAATGCTTCCATAAAGAATTTTATAGTGAGTCTGTAAAGCTTAACAAGTTCAGCCACTGAAAGGTCAGGTATGAAATCTGTACAGGAGAACAATCTGTCTCTCAAAAAGCAGAATGGTAAAATTCAGATTAACTTAAAATATAACCGTTCAGTTATCAAGACTGACTTGGTGCTCTGCCAGACAAAGATGCTTTGATTCATTTACACAGTCTACTTAACTACACACAAATAGCTTAGAACATAATTAAGAAAATATTCAGCTTACCAAGTACTAACCATCATCTGTATGCTATAAAAGTAGAAGGATTAATTACCTCCAATTCTTTCTCCTTAGCAGCTAGTAATTCTTTATGCTTTTTTATGCAAGCCAAGTGCTCTTTCTTTTTGTCTTCATAGTACTGCAAATGACGTCTTCTGTTTTCCACTTCTGAGTCCGCTTTGTCCAATTCATCCTATTTTGAGGTAGTGGAGATGTGAAATGTGAACTTGTATGAGGCAGATGCTTAAGCACCTCCACACACTTCTCAAATGTAACCCCACTGTTTTGAAAAACAGATTTTAGAAGGAATGTTCCTACTGAATCCAAAGTCCAGAAGCTTTAATAGCAACTTATGAGGAAGTCTACACTCATTTCTGACAAGAACATAGCAAATGGTTTTAAGAATCAGTACTGGTTTTGGTTGAGACAAATTTTTCTTAGCTCTTACAGTGCTAAGTTTTATATGAGTGACCAAAACAACATTGATTACAGGCCAGAGTTTCAGCTACATGTGGTGAACTAACCCTGACCACCTGCCAGTTACCTACTGAGCTATTCCCTTCACTGTCCCTCCTTAAACAGAACAAAAAAAAAACATGTACACTGAAAAAAGCTCATAGGTCAAGACAAAGACAAGGAGATCATTTACCAGTCACCCTCATAGGCAAAACTGATTCATCTTGGGAAAGACTAATTTACTGTCAATTAATAGTCTAGTGAGAAACAAGAAAATAACTAAAAACATCTACCTACCACTTCTCTCCAGTCTCGACTTTGCTCCTTCACTCCTAGTTTCTCCACCTTAGAGGTACAAGGTGAATGGGGAATGGAGGCTGTGATATTCATGGCTCAGCTCTGCCCAGCAGCTGCTCCCTTTCAGAGCAGCTGGAGTTGGCTCTGATTTGATACGGGGCAGCTGCTGGGCTCTGCTCAGAGGCCACCCCTGCAACTCTCCCACTACTAAAACCTTGCCATGTAAACCCAGTGTATTATCAGTAAGCAGCACTTACACAATGCTGAGGTATTTTCAGCCTTTCGCGCTACTCTGACAGCGAGAAGGGTGGGAGTGCACAAGATGTTGGAAGAGGACAAAACCAGAACCACTGACCCAAATGGACTTTCCAAACACACGACATCACACTCAACAATAAAAGCTGGGAAATAAAGGATGAGAAGAGTGACAGACCTGGAGTAATGGCGTGTGTCTTCCAAAGAAATCGCTATGCATGATGGAGACCTAGTTTCCTGGAAGTGGCTGAACATCTGCCTGCTGGAAGCTAAAGAATCTCTTTATTTTGCTTGTATACACTCTTTGTGATCTACCTAGTAACCTGCCTTACTCTCAGACCACAAGATTTCTCAGTTTTACTCCTCCTCTGATTTTCTTCCTCATCTCAAATTTGGGGGAGTGTGTGGGAAGCAGCAGGTCGCCGAGGTGCTTACCAGAGTTAAACCACAATGGAATTGAACCTTGATGAGATGTTCTTTCTACTAAACCCCTCCAAAACACATTTATTGTGTGTACTCCATTTTAACCAGATCTTCTGATGCACTTGATTATCTGGCTGTGCAAAAGTTCAGTGTTCAGAGAATTTTGTCTATCAAATAGTGTTACTGTGCTCTTTTAGTTTCCATGGAAATACATAGGAAGCATTACTTTTGGAGCATGACATGTTGATGCAGTGGAATTGACTTCATGTCTTTTCAGAAACACTTTGCTGATAGAGTTATCAAGAATGACAATGTAAAATAAAAGGCAATTTCATTCCTCATCCCTGTTAATTAGTACATGGCTTACCTTAAAAAGAAATAACAAAAAGAATCAAGAATACTAAAACAAATGAAAACCATCAGCAACGATAAAGAATGATTTCACTTTTAGTAATCATATCTTAAAAGCTACAGTTTGATATATGCTGATTGTTTAAGAATTTCCACAACAGATATACTGTATTTAATATATTTATCAGTTATTTTCCTTACCTGTTTCCTTCCCCTTCTTGTTTACTCTTGCTTTCCTAATTCAGACTGACTGCGTATCAATACACAGTTTATGTGAGGCACAGAAGAGATATCTGAGGTGATAAATCTTGGTTCCTACTCATTCCCTTCTTTCACAGGTTTTGAACACATTTAATATGCTGAACTCTGTTACTCCAATTTTAAACCATTAATTCTTGTAGTATGAGATTGCCAAGATTCCATTTGCCAACACCAAATTTTGCATTTACCCTAAGTTTACTTAAGGTAAATCTTATCTTGTGTTTCCAAGTACACTCTCTAATCCAGAAGAATCAAAACCATGTAATGGTACCTTCTGTGACTGTGTAGCTTTATAAAACAGCCATTTCATATAGAACTCCAAATACTATTTTAAAAACTGACCAATTATGAATATTCTTAGCCAGGCCTTGGCAAAAAGAAGATCATCTCTTGTTTTGACTATTTTCTCAGGTAGGCCTTAAATCTATCAGGAAGGACCATCCTGCTTCCATTTAAACAAAAAATAAAATGTGGAGGTGTTGCTACCTTAATTGGATTAGTGGTATCTTCTACTTTATTCATTTTCTCTTTAATTTCTTCAAATCGTTCCTCAGCTGCCTGAAGAATCTTCTTCAGTTCTTCCATTTTTCTGCTTTCTTCCTGCATTTCTTGTTTTACAGTTTCCATCTTTTTTTTGTTTTCTTCAGCCACGTCTTCCTGTCAAAATATATTAAAATAAAGAACAAAAGGAAGACGTGCATTTGCATAGTACCTAATTTTTTTTACAGGAATAAAGGACGAGTTACTGCTCTGTCACTGCTCCCAAGACAATCATGCCATTCCTAACTGATTATCACCATACATACTTCCTTAAAATGACAAATATTAGGGAAAAGATTTAAATGGAAACTTGCATTATACTTAGATGCTTCTTCACAGGATAAACATGCATTTTCCTACACCAACAGGACTTGACTGCCTGAAACAAACGAAACCCTAAAGCCTAAAGGAGCTTGCAGAATCCCTACCTAATGTTTCTTTACTCTTGGAGTATGCTTTGAAATCAGGTCAGTGCTGGGGCCTGTCCTCTTCAACATCTTTACTGATGACCTGGAAGAGGGCATTGAGTGCGCCCTCAGTAAGTTCGTGAATGACACCAAATTGGTGGGGAGTGTTGATCTGCCTGAGGGTAGCGAGGCCCTGCAGAGGGATCTGGATAGGATGGAGAGCTGGGCCGAAGCCAACGGGATGAGGTTCAACAAGACCAAATGCCAGGTCCTGCACTTTGGCCACAACAACCCCAGGCAGCGCTATAGGCTTGGGGCAGAGTGGCTGGAGGACTGTGTGGAGGAAATGGACCTGGGGTTATTGGTAATGGTTGGACTGGATGATCTTCTAGGTCTTTTCCAACCTTGATAATTCTGTGGTTCTGTGAAATCTTTACTCACATGTGCACAGAAAGGCAGCTTACTGATAAAATAAAAAGTTATGCAACTCATCCTCTCTGTGATCGCAGATAAAATAGTGGGAAAACTAAAACAAGCATGGAATTCAAACAAAACATTTGCAGACAGGATAATTAACAACATTTATCACCCTGAATCTCAGTATTTAGATCTTCATCATCTAAATGTTAGTTTATTAAAGAATAACACTTGAAACAGTATAACTACTAATGAACAAATCACTATTCTGTTCTTAAAGCACAAATCATAGATCCTGAGAATATAAGAACAAGCACTTTGAATAAACCATAGCTGTATGATCCTTCCATAAGTCGGTATTTGCACTTTAAAACATAAAACTCCATGGTAAAACAGCAACAAAGCAAGAAACTATGGATTCAGGGCAGAGAAGTAATGTAGTGACAAATTAACAGAATCAAAGAATGGCCTGGGTTGAAAAGGACCACAATGACCATCTAGTTTCAATCCTCCTGCTATGTGCAGGGTCACCAACTATCAGACGAGGCTGCCCAGAGCCACATCCAGCCTGGCCTTCAATGCCTCCAGGGATGGAGCATCTACAGCCTCCTTCGGCAACCTGATCTGTTGTGTCACCACCCTCTGTGTGAAAAACTTCCTCCTAATACCTAACCTAAACGTTCCCTATCTTAGTTAAAACCATTCCTCCTTGCCCTATTTTTATCTACCTTTGTGAACAGCTATTCCCCCTCCTGTTTATATAATCCTTTCAATTACTGGAAGGCCACAATGAGGTCTCCCTGAAGCCTTGTCTTCTCCAAGCTGAACAAGTCCAGTTTCCTCAGCCTTCCTTCATATTATGGTGAAGAGTGTCCTTTATCTATGCTTTGATGATGCCACTTCTGAGCTCCAAACCTACATTCACTGTTTCTCCCTAACTAAAATGTTATGGCACTGTACAATTCAAATAACCGATGAAAATTCACAGAATATATCTTTACGCCACCACCTCGCCTTCCATGCACCCAGAGTGCACCGCTCAGTTGAAGATAATTATGGACTTTCTGTAAAGCATACAATTTTTTGCTCTTTTGCTCTTTATCCAACTTTCACCCTGAATGATAATCTAGGGTATCTAGGTTGTCTGCTTGCTTCTAATTTTCAATTGCTGTCAACATTCAAGGATATTTGCCCACATCCTTATTAGATAAAATTGGATAATCTTTTCTTACTAATACACGGATGTCCATATACTGGGTTTCGTCGACATTCTCAAGATCTGCTATCTCTGCTGCTGTTCTTCGTATCTTTGTCTAGAAAAAAAAATATATTAATAAGCTTACCTAAAAAAGAAAGGATGCTTAATTCATTGAAATCAATATATAAAGTAATATATTTCAACTTAAACCTTCATCAGTGGCTATGAGACAGAGAATTCTTCCTGCCTACCTATGGAATTCATTTCTATAAGACAGAACTTAATGTGAAAATAATACATACTTTAAATCATTAAATTATAACCACTTTTCCACTTAACATGAAATATGAATTAAAAACATTCTACATCCATTTAATACAAATTTACGTGCCATTTGTGTGCTGGCTCTTATTTGTGATTTACTGATATGTAACACACAAGGTTATATTCATCTCGTATTTCCTAACAGTAACATCATTAGTCACCATAAATATTTATCACACCCACTAGCATTGGAAGTCTTGCAGAAAACAAGTAAAAGTGAAATAGGAAAAGACTGACCAGCATCTAAAAAGAAACACTGTGCCTATTTTTACCTGTAGTTCTTTTTGGTAATGTTGATGATGATGAAGATGACTTTCATTCTGCTTAATTTCATTTTCAGCGGAAGACAAACGTTGCTGAGATGCTGCCAACTGTGCTTTCTGGCTTCTAATTTCATTCTCCAAGAGACTTTAAAAAAAAAAAAAAAAAAGTGATATTGGGATGTTATTATATGCACACACAAAGATAAATGTGCAACAAAGCAAAGCATACAAAAGCACAAAAAATGTCTTAGGTTTGTTATCATTGGATGGTTTTACTGATCAGTAAAGAAATACCAAACCTCGACAGTCGAGCTCAGAGTTGGTAACTACCAGATAATGGTTGTTTAGTCCCAGGTGAACAAAGCGTTGATGTAATTTGAACAACTTGTAACCTTTGCAGCTGTAGTGAACAAGCCAAATACCTGAACTAAACTGCAGAATTACTTGTAAAAATATCAATGCATCTTGAGAGAAAACAAACGCTTTGACTAGGAAAACCCTACTTCCAAACGCAGATAAAATAATATGAAAAAAATATTCCATGCATTCTCATACATTTCTTTCTATTAAAACGTTCACGGACTTCCATGAGTTTTTTCAGCATGTGGTAAACCCATTTGAAATGCAAAATAAAACCTATATTTTTTATCAACAAAAAACACCCACAATTTTTGTGTTTAAGTAATTTAATCAACTTTTTACCTTTTGTTTCAGATGCATTAAATTGATTGGACTGATCATGTCTCATCCCAGACTCAGTGTTTAATAATTTTCATATACACCATTCCTGATGAATGTTTCGTTACTTTGGGTTACATTTGGTATTTCAGTGTCCCCAGTTTGCTGGATGAGAATTCAAGATTTTAAAAATCCAACCCGATTTCAAAGATAAACTACTGATTATTTCAATAGCAAAAAGCATTGAAAGAGAAGTTTTCCAGAATTCTCAATTCACAAAAAGGACATGTAAACCTCAGAGTGGAAGAGAGGAGAGTAGTGGAGAGAGGGTGTCTCTGATGCACACACATCCAAACAGACAAATACACAATTTCATTATTCACATCAATAAATACATGTATGGATTTGTTTCTTTTTTTTTTTTTTAAACAAAAACAACATTGCAAGTTGCTAACCTTATTTCTCCTTCAACATCTTTGCTTAGATACTTGGGTCTGAGGTAATCAGAAGAATAATATCGTCTGTTAAATACTTGATCACCTTCAGCAGTGAAAGCTTCTTTACAATTTTTTGGAGGACTGTTAGACTGCATTACTTCACGAGCTTTAGAGCCACTCTGAAAAACAAAATTGCCTCATCATACCCTATAGAAAATTCACCACATTTACAGAAACCATTTTAAAACAGATCTAGCAGTTCTCATTCCTAACAATAAACAAGAAATGCAAAAATGAATAATTTGAAAAAGTCTGTTATGTCTAAAGTCTGCTTTTCTCCATTGAGTAAGACATTCACGTTCTCAAAAACAACCCACTTAGTTTAGCTGCCAGTTTCTAAATTGTAAATTATGTAGTCTGATCGGTGTCTTGTAATTTGCCATGGGAAAAAAAAAATCAATAATCAAAAGGTCACTACACACTAAGTATATTTAATTATCAGAAGTGGAATATAAACAGAGGAAATAATGTTTCAAAGAGATGTGCTAAGTACATCAAACAAAATTAAATTAAAGAAAATTGGGAAATCTGCTGGTAAAAACAATTGCCAGTGTCAGAGTAAGTGGTCTGAGGAAATCAATATTTATACACTCATCCATTCTGAAGTATTATTTCTACTCTACACCACACCTCTTCAATTTTTTCCAGATTCATTTGAAGTTGTTCAGTTAGGTCTTAAAAGGACCAGATGGAAACACAACCGGATGGAAAACAATTTCATGTAGATGTGAGTGGGTGAATGTCTAAAAAGATGATTTTGAATTCTCAAGCACAAGCCTGCTACTTGCCAGGTTCATGCAGAAGGGGTGACTACAAGTTCTGGTAACACACAGACTACATGAAACTGACACATCCTGAATCCGACAATTAGTAGAGACAGAAATTAGGAGACTGATTATTGGCATACATTTTAAGACTGGATAAACAGATAAACTAGGGGTCCGGGAAAGGTGATACATACTCTCAGAATAAACTGGGACAATCCTGGAACGAAACAGGGAGACCTGTGCAGAAAAATGCCAAGGAATACCCAGGGATGTTGGCCAACACCACCCCAAGCAGCCACACAGCAGAAATCTGATTTTCTGCCTGACCAGACGTGATCGCCCACTAGAGAGGGAAATCAAGATGTATGAACACAGTGGTTTAGCTAGGCAGTGAAGGGAGTGAGGAAATAAGAAGAATAAAAATCTTATTGATTCTTAAATAAGGCCCATACTTAGGGTCACGATAGTCACCGTCAGTTTAACTCTGTCTAAGCAGAAAATGGTGTTCAAAGTGGGATACTGACAGCATATTAAGTGTCACGAGGGCCTTTACGGGAAGCCTTCCAGCAGAAATGCACATCTGTGCACTGCATTAAAACACTGATAATTGTTGCAGTTTGGGTCCAGTGAGCCAACAGAGACCTCACCTCCTCTCAGTTCAAGTTATGCTTCATCGAATCATAGAATGGCTGGGTTGGAAGGGACCTTGAAGTCCAAGGAGCTCCAATCACTCAGCCTTTCAGAGATGGAATTCTTTGTTCAGTGTTTGTGATAAGCAAAAAACAGAGAAAGTGCTGTATTTACTATACAAAGAGAAAATGCCTTTCTTTAATGGACTGTAGGGAGTGGAGAGCCTTACTTTAATTAGGAGGACCTTTTCTATACCCCTCACATTGATCAAACAGTTAGCAACTGCTGCACCATCTATTTCCAGTGCTGTGAGAACTGACGGGAACTCTGGATGATGAACTCCACTGAAGAAAAGAAGAAAAAAACAACCATGCATAAAACTTACACAAAATTCTTTAAATCACATTACAAATAGTTCCTTTCAACTCTTAATAATTTAAACCACTGTAGGTATGTAATAACATTCCAATCACAACTTACCTTCGTCTAACATCATAAATCTTATCATGAAATTTATTTACAATTATTGGAGGTCTAGCTCCACGTGGATAATATTTTGACATCAGTTGCTGAAGAATTCTTTCATCACTATGATTGTCGCAGCAAAATGCCTGAACTAAGGTCTTTAAACAAGCTTCAATAGCCAGAGTCAGTTCAGGATCTTTTGGATGAATGAAAGCACCTAAACAAACATAAAGGGCAAGGCTTTAGCTTAGGTCCATAACATATTTAAGAAGTATATTTTTATCACTACAGGTTTTTGGGTTTGTTATTTTTTTTTTTCATCTTTTTAGAGAATCTGAAATAGATCTCTATTAAAAGAAGAAAGAAAACAAAATAAAAGCAAAAGTTAACTAAAGAAGAAAAAGCTCCAAAACACACAGGCCATCCCTAAGAACACAGACAATATCTCTCCATAGAGAAGCCTACACATATAGGCCTACTTCTTTCCCCCCCCCGCTAAAAATTCTACAATGTCACTATTAATTGTATTATGATACATATCTAATGGCAGAAAAGCAAGATCAAACCAGGGCAAAGATCACTTACTAACAATTTCAGGCTTTAAGCCTGAAGGCAGAGGAACAGCTACAGTGCAAATCAAACTACTGTGAGGATATCCACTGTATCACTTGTTTACAGGCGTTTACACATCCTCCCTCTGCAGTAAGCATCTGGTACTCCCATTAATTAAGCATTCTGCCTTTTTATTTACCTCTAGAATATGCTGAAGTCTTTACTGCCACTTACAAATCGAACATAGCTTTGAATCATAGAAAGGGTTCAGTTGGAGGGGACCTCAAAGATCACGAAGCTCCAACACCCCTGACACAGGCAGGGCCACCAGCCTCCACATCTAATACTAGACCAGGCTGCCCAGGGTACCATCCAACCTGGCCCTGAACACCTCCAGGGATGGGGCATCCACAGTCTCTCTGGGCAACTGTTCCAGCACCTCACCACTCTCTCTGTAAGGAATTTCTCCCTGATATCCAACCTGAGTCTTCCCTCCATCGACTTAAAGCCATTTCCCCTTGTCCTGCTGTCATCTTCTCTTTCAAAGAGTTGTCTCCCCTCCTGTTTATAGGCTCCATTTAGATACTGAAAGACTGCAATGAGGTCACCTCGCAGCCTTCCCTTCTCCAGGCTGAACAAGCCCAGCTCCCTCAGCCTGTCTTTGTAGGGGAGGTGCTTCAGCCCTCTGACTGTGGCCCTCTGAACCCTCTCCAACAGCTCCCTGTGTTTCTTTTTGGGATCTGGGGCCCCCCGTACTTTGAATATCTCTGACAGACACAAACAAAATCAAACTTTCCAAGAAAGTTTTTTCTAAGCTGCTCCATGCAAAACATCTCAAGCAAGACAACACCACAAAGCTGTCACTGTATATTTTAAGCAAAAACCTGTCTGACAGTAGGACAGTGCTATCACCAAGCTACAATCAATGAGAGCACAGAAGGGTGATGTGACACATAAAGACTGTCATCTCACTGACGTAATACTCTACACGAGCTCTATGCAACATGCAGAAGAGACCTGCAACACAGAAGGAAGCTCAAGTATTTTGCAATGAAATCCTACCTATGGTATAATCTTTTAGTATACATTGGCAGCCACACACAGAACTTCCCTCTGTATTTACCCGACTAAAGATACTTTTGAAGCTTCATAAACAACAGTTTTTCTGAAGGCCACAGTTGACGTTATTAGCTCTTCAATAAAACCCATAAGGAAAAAGCCCAAAAATTTATCTTGAAAAAGCTGAAAAGCTGCCATTCTTACCTAAAGGTCCAACAGGTTTGTGTTTAAATTGCCCTTGCCTAAAGGCTACTTCAACTTCTTCAAGCAGTGATGGCATATGTTGTCCAAATCTTTTAAAGGTGTTTGTTTTACTATCTCTCAGCTCTCTCAGGTGCTTCTGTTTAGCATCCAAGTCTTGTCTCACAACAGAGTCTTCTCTCCTAAGATAAGAAATTTTTTTTCCAATAGCCTTAGTTTCACAGAAATAGTTATCAACTTATTTCAAAACCTAGGAACAATTTGTTTTTCTAGTTTAGTAATGGGTAAATAGTCATCTAAAGCAGGTGGTTCAAAGTCTCTATAAATCTGCACTTAGATACAATAGATACAATAGTTATCCTGTACAGCTTTGTTAACACACAACAATTTTCTAGCTTCAGCCATATTTTGCCAAAGAAAAGTTTAGCAAGTCCAATAATAACTGAGGAAGGAAGTAGGTGGGGGAAGCAAATACAGAAACTGAAGCCTAATCTGTCAAGAACATGAGGAATTGCAAGTACTTACAAAGTACAATTACATTCAAAAACTGTAACTTACTTAAGTTTAACAAACTCTTCTTTATGCTTATAAATAGCTTGCTGAAACTGATCCATCTGTTGGCCAATCATTATTTCTTCATCATGAAGCACCTTCAGTTTCTCCTTTAGCTGTGTGATTTTCCTTTGCCTTTCCTGCCTTTCAGGCTCTGAAGCCTGATAAGCACTAGAAGAAATAATCATACTTATTTGTATTTGTATTTGAAAACTGCACAAAAATCTGTGATACAGACTATTTGCATGCAACATACATAAGATATATGTATCAAACAGTTATATTTAAGATTCAGAGCATTTACAAGATCTACAAAACAAGTACCAGTGATTTATTTCATTTTTCATTTGCAATCATACATAACTCTTCCCTAGTTGCATTTCTATTACATTTGGTTTAATATTAGATCAATCATTTTGCAACACTGTATAAGCTAAAAAAATGTCATCAGGAAAAAGGCTTTTTTTTTCTGCCCAATTGCCTCATCATCATACAATGAAAACCTCATCATACAAAGCAGAGATGTTTAAATATTTAAGTGGAGCCTATGAAAGATTAAACAAATGTTTTCTCTTACCTTAGATTTTCACATTACTCAGAAGAGCTGACTCTGTACATATCTATACACTAACAAAACAACATCGGAGTATGAATATTTACCTCTTTTTCATTTCCTCAATTCGGTTATGTAGCTGTTCATCATCTTTTGCCAGACGTTTCAGCTCAGTTCTGACGCGATTATAAAGCACCTATTAAGGAAATAGAACATATTAGTTTAATGGAAGAGTAATTTCAACATAGAATTACAGTTTTGAGGAAGTAAACACTGAACTCCGTCTGTAAAAAATTATCAATACTTGAGACCAAAAGAACTTTAATTTGAAGTTAATTTTGTTATCCCTTCCTTTTCACGTTTGAATCTTATTAGTGCCAACTTAAGCTGTCTATTTCTTAACACGTGAGTAAAGATATAAACTCTATCACCACAAACAGAAGCTGCTTGTCAGTCAAGCCAGAAATTACACCTATTTTGAACTACATTGAGCTATATGACATTCATAAAGCCTAAACGCAGTAGTACATATGGGTACAGCATGGACAGGATTCAGGTTTTAAATCAGCTCCTTTGCCTACCTCAGCTTCATTGACTGCTTTTCTTCTTGTCTGAACTTCAGCTTTTGAAGACATACACTGAGTATGCAGGGCTTCCGCTTCACCATTTACTGTTATCAGCTTCTCTTGTATTGCTTTGCACTTTTCTTCTGCCTCATTTATTTTTATCTTTAGGGCAACAAGAGAATTATATGCATTTATAAGTGAAAAAAAAATAAATCTTCAAAATCTCTTCATGCTATAGAAGAAATATGTCTGAACAGAATCCATCTGCTAACATGTCTTATAGGTAATTGACACAACAGATATGCAAAGAGGAAAATAAACTCAGGAGCACACTCTGAAAACCAATGAATTACCAAACCTTCTTTTCTTACTCAGGTTTTACTCAAACATCAGACACTTTCTACAAGTGCACTGACATGGAAAGAGATGAGAGCAGCATCCAGACAAAGCTTCCTCAATACTACACAGATAGATATGTATGGCCATAAAGTAAAAACACTTGATTTGCAAATGCAAATTTCTATTCCTGAGCCAAGGAGACTAGAAATTTAACATCTGGTTTTGAAAGCTCTTACGTACCTGACATTCTTCCAGCTTCTGATCAAACTTCACTGTATTTTCTTCTTCAGCTTTGACACCTTCTCTGATCGGCTGTATTTCTCTCTCCATCTCAGCCACCTAAATACAAGCATGTATCAGAATGTCTGCATTGATTCAGAAATAATTTAAAGTAAGTTTCGCTTGAGGAAACATTCTAGCAAGAAATTTACCACTGCCCACGCCATTTTATGTTTCAGTTCTTCAAGGCGTTTCTGCATTTCATTCACACACTCGATGCTTTCATAGCGTTCCTTTTCTTCACAGTAAATTCGCTTAAGCTCTTTTAGACGCTGAAAAAAAAAAGGTTCAACTGTGAGTACATAAAGCTACAATGCAATGAAATATTGGAAAGATACATTCAGAGCTTAATAGCTTAACTACTAATTATTTCAGTGCTCAAAACAGTACTAACAATTATTATAACTTGAATATACCTCTACTCCTTGCTCAATCTGAAGACGTGTATTTTCTTTAGTTTTCATGATATATGAATAGTCTTCTTTCATTTGCTCCAGCTGAGTTGCCTTCATAAAAAACTAGCAGGGAATTAAGATGCAAATGTCAGATTCACCAGCAAACCTAAATTAACTTTAAATAGATAACATAGAAAAATCATAGAATGGCCTGGGTTGAAAATGACCACAGTGATCATCCAGTTTCAACCCCCCTGTTATGTGCATCGTCACCAAACACTGGACCAGGCAGCCCAGAGCCACATCCAGCTTGGATGTGAGTTATTCCAACTGTTATGGTGTAACAGTAAAATAACCTGTGGTGTACTTCTGTCCAGTGACCAAACTCAGTGCTGTACAAAAACAACCATGAATTTGTTGGTGCCATCAGAGGGAAAAAAAATGTTTCAAAAAACTGTTTTTGCAAAGTGAATGACTGCTCCAATTAGATATTTAAAATTCAGATTTCTAAAAATGTTTTGATTTTTCTTTTCCTACACAAATTTTATATCAGTATTTTGGCTTCAAATATTTTGTTTGCTTCTTTTACTGGGCTGCATTTTTAAAATAATTACTAGAAAGCAGCTGACTACCACTGAAAGTCACCATTTATTATTTAGTGAAGGTATTAAGTTATTTTTCTTACCTTATACTTGTCACCCTCATTTTTAGACTGTAAGAAGAGCTTACTCATCTCTTGGGTTAAAACAGACACGGGATTTTCTACCTGTAATACCAGATAGGTTACTTCATTCATATTTTAGGGAACAAAGGCCTATAATCACATATCCCCAAAAGCAGGGACACATATACATGCTCCCAAATACAACCTTGCAACACAATAAAGGCATCTAAGGAACTGTTTTCACAAGAATCCGTGACGTCTGGGAAGTTTTACGCACTTAACAATTCCTGCAACAATGACATTTAATTCTTCTTTAATCAACTGCCCAAAGTACTACTTTTAACTCAAGGAATTGCCCAGTACATTCTTACATAAGTTTCCACAATAAAAATCAATACACAGTAACAGAAGTTTATATTATTTGACAGGTGGAATATTTTAAATAGTGTACATCAAGTATAAAATAATTGATTTTTCATTAATCAATTAAGCAGAAAAAATAAGGAAAAATAAAAAAACCCTGATATCTCTATAACAGCAAAAACTGAAGGAATCAGCAGGCAATTAAGGAAGAAAAAGCTCTGCATATGGAAGAAGTTTAATAATGCTGTCTTTCATTGATAGGATATGTCAAGCTTGTAGAAGACAGTGAACATTGACCTGCATGGGATCAGGTCTTATCCAGCACTGTACAAGGTATATTGAATTTTAATACTCTCTTGTCATTGTAAGTGATCATAAAAACAAGAAAAAGGCAAACTTCTCTCATTTAGCAAAATGAAACATCACAAGCTAATGTCTTAATTAAACAGAATTAAAACACTAACAATTACCTGGATATTAAAGTGATCAAGCATTCCTAAGAGTTCCTCTTTCTTTGAAGAAATCATATTACCTAAGGGGGAGAGGAAGAGTGTTGGAGAGAGAAATAACTGCTGTTGACATGCCAACATACTGCAGTCTAACATGCCAACACAGGCACAGAAAAGTTGACGTTGTAAGAAAATCTTTCATCAACATTAATGCATTTAAAGTAATTAAACCATTATAAGAGCTTTAAAGATTGAGGGCGAAACAATCACCAACCAGATTTGCTTTTCAGTCTGTAAGTTCTGCCCCCTTCCGTATTAATGTGTGTATTCACAATAATAGAGTCACCATACACTTCTGGCTTAAATGCATCTCTGCCTTGGTTTTGCAGTGTTACTGAGATATCTGCAGAACTAAAGGAATAAAACAAAACCAAAAATAAATACACAAACACCCACAGATAGCTGAAATGAGTTACAAATTAAAAAGAAAATCAGAACTTAATAATTTTCCACAAAAAAATCTCACATCAAGTTATAATTGAAAGTCATTCATAGTACAAATTGGAACAAAACACAACGATGATGTCAGAGCCACGAGAGCATTAAAGCCAATCGGACAGAAAGATCCCAGAATCACAGAATTGTAGGGGCTGGAAGGGACCTCTAGAAATCATCGAGTCCAACCCCCCTGCCTAAGCAGGCTCCCGACTGCTTTGTTTGCACCTTCAGGTTAGTTATGAGCAAAAACAAAATGTGCAGACTTTCCTACTTTTCCTTCATACCTTTGCACTGTGTACACACTCATGTCACTAGAAAGACAGAAAGAATTAAACTCATGCTCACAGAATGGTAATGATTCATTTCCCATGAACTTTTTTAATGAACTTTTCAATCTGTCTGTAGGATATTCAAGTCCATCTAATACATGAGAACTAAGCTTAAACAGTACACTTTGCTATGCATTAGCAAATTGAATGCTATTGGTACATCTATTTATTTTTAACGTGGCCCTTTCAGCATTTTCATTTTTATTCTTATCTGTTAGACCTAGTAGACGAACAGAGATCAAGTTACCAGAATACTGAGCAGCTAACCTGAATCAGCTTCAAAACAACATATTCCACCTTAAAATGAAGCAAGTTTTACTTACGTCGCTCCACTTTTTACAAACATTTTTAATGAGGAACCTCTATTAGTAGCAGTGGCTTTTCCTCCAAGGCCAACAATCAGTGCAGTTAAAACAGAACTTTTTCCACCTGTAACAGAAGTACTGAGGGTTTTATTTTTTCCTTAAAAACAATGCAAAAACAAGGAAACAGAAAAAAAACAACAAAGTTATGGTGACTTTGTCTTCAGCTCATTCATATTTGAGGTTGTCCATAGAATCACAGAATCACAAGGTTGGAAAGGACCTACAAGATCACCTATTCCAACCGTCCTCCCATTACCATTGCTATCACAAGCTACTAAACCATATCTTGTAGCTCCTCATCCAGATGTCTCTTGAACACTGCCAGGAATGGTGACTCCACCACCTCCCTGGGCAGCCATTCCAGCTCCTGACCACTCTCTGAGAGAAAAAGTTTTTTCTTACGTCTAATCTAAACCACTTTCAGTACAACTTGCGACCATTTCCTTGGGTCCTGTTTGTTGCCTGGAAGAAGAAACCAAGCCCCTCCTCATCACAACCCCCCTTCAGGAAATTGTAGAGTGCAACAACTTCTCCCCTGAGCCTCCTCTTCTCCAGGCTAAACAATCCCAGTTCCCTGAGTTGCTCCTGTTAAGACCTGTGCTCCAGATTCCTCGTTGACTAAGCAGTCTGTGTTTCTGTGTTTATGCAGAAAGATTTCAAAGTTGTCAGGTATATAAAATAGCCACAACTCTAGGAAATAACATCATAAATCAGGCATTCCTGAGTTTCTTCCCCAGAAAACATGCTAAGCCAAACTTCTGCTACTTCTCCTCATTAATTTGTGTTTAATGAGACATTCTATCTCAGGAAGAAAGAAAATTGCATTCCTTAAATGCAAAGAAAACACTTATAATACAAATGAAACCAAACACATATCATTACTTATTTAACTACCAGAGGGATTTTAAGCACTCTTTAACATTTACGTTTAATTTTTAAAATTCTTCCTCCAAAATAAATGAACTTGCTTAAGCACTACATCCATCTAAAATGGTTTCAAATTGACATATATTTTGACAACTGCTGTGTATTTTAAAAAATGAATAAATGCCTATGTGAAACATAAATATAAATTTACATATAATTTAGCTACAAAAAGTTTAGTTACGTTATCATTCATAAGTATCTGAATTTAAAACTCTTTTCACTAGCTCTGCACCACTGGGATAGACTGTGATTCTCAAGTATAAAATCGAATCCATCGACAGTCCCCAAAGATTTAGAGATGAACTAGCAATTCTTTTTCACATAAAAATTATGCATTTTAAAGTCTCAACAGGAGTGTTCTTTCCTATAGCAATGATGCAATTAATACTTACTTCCATTGTTTCCAATAATAAAATTGAGATTTGCTCCAAACTGAAAAGGCCCCAACATCGAATGGCACATGAAGTTCTTCAGCTGGATACTTTCAATTATCCCAGCTTCCCCTACAGGCTAAATATTCAGATATTATGTTACTTGTGTATTTTAATGAAACACATTTAACCTACTATAAATACAACGAGAATTCAAATGATTATAATAAAAAGCATGAATGGTAACAAACCACAAGGAAATCAGCATTCATTCATGATACTATGAAAATTGCTCATTACACAACAGTTAGTATGTAAATCAAGATCAAAACCGTTAGCAAAATTGAGCTGTTGTCTCCCTAGCTTGTATTTTATATGATGTTAAAGATTAAGATCATACATTCCACACAATTATTAAAGCAGTTCATAAGGAGTGTCATAGAAAGACTTTTTGTTATTGAATTAAAACTGCAAAAAGCCTAGGCATGACTCTACAAGAGGGAAATAAGATTTAAATTAGGTAGGAGGAAATGAAAGTAGAAGCAAAAGGCACATTCCAATGTATAACTCATAAAGTACTTTTCTGACAACGCATTTTTTGTTTTATTACCAGTGCTTCAGAAAACTAAGCATGAAAAGATTTCAGGAGTGACACAGAACAGAGGGTAGAGTTCAAGAAAATGAAAAGTTATATCTCAAGATCAGTATCTCATAATATGCAAGGCTGTATATTTACGCTCAATAAGTATTTTTTTAAAAGACCACCATCAAACTTGAAATTCAGCTACTACAGAAAAAGAGAAAAGAATATTCATGTCTTCAAGTTTCATTTAATTTCAAACATTTGTGTTAGAAATTTGCAAGGGTCAGCTATGAAATCAAAGCATGCAGCGCTTCTTTAAGCAAATCATGTTCTTCTAAATACACTTTCTACTTTTCCTACTACCTAAACCAAATATGCAATGATTCTACAAAAAAAATCTTTTTGTTTTACATATTTGTCAATTTCAGCAGTAGTCATTGAATAAAATCAGAATACTATGAGGGCTGCTCCAAAAGCAATGCCACCTATTTTATTATGCTGCTCCATAATGTCAGAGGTAGATGGTGGTGGTATGGCAGTAGAAGTTGAACCTTCCTGCCAATGTTCTATTACATTTTATTGCTGTGCAGGAGAGGGGCAGTCTGATAAAATGGCATCAGACATGGAAGTGCAGATGAAGCAAAGGTGTATCACTGAACCCCTTCATATGGAAACAATGGCACACATTTAGCCTGAAGAAGGCTCTGGGTAGATCTGATAGAAGCCTTTTAATACCCAAAAGATGGCTATAACAAAAGAAGGGGACACACTCTTTAGCAAGGTCTTTTGTGTTAAGACAAGGGGAAATGGCTTTAAACTAAGATGGGAGATTTAGAATTAAGGAAGAAGTTTTTCCCAAAAGGGTACTGAGACACTGGAAAAGGTTGCCCAGAGAGGTGGTGGAAGCTCTGTCCTGGGAGATGTTCAAAGTCAGACTGGATGGGGCTCTAAGCACCCTGATGCAGAGGTAGGTGCCTCTGTTCATTGGACTGGACTTTGATTAGATGGTCTTTAAGGAGTCCTTCCAACTCAAACAACTGTATGATTCTGTGAAACAGGAGGTGCTACTTTTTGAGTGACCTATGCATTACTTTATGATCAACTGTCAAAAATACATGATCTAAAAAAAGAGTGAACTCATTCAAAAGTACTCATTATAATTGTTTCTTTTTTTTTTTTTTGTATTGGTTCCACTAAGTCCTATATTTAAGACTTACTTCAAAATCAACAAAAGCCACAGGTTTACTTTTTCTTTTTTTAATTTTTAATATCAATTTTCTGGAGGGGATTTTTTTAGAACTTACCGACGATAAAGAGAAACTATTATCAGCTGCAAACAGTGAGTGTTCTTCGTCACTGGACTCAGCATTGCGTTCATCTGCGTGTTCTTGTCTCTGCCTTTTTTGGGATGGAGGCTTTGAAGCACTTTCTTCCTTTCTCTTACCCATGAGTACTGAGAAAACATGAAAGTAAAAGAAGATTGAAACTTATCATCTGTTAAATGAGAACACACCAACAGATAATAACACAGACTGTATTTATCCAAAGTGATACAAGAAATACAAAGATCATAGCAAATGGTGCATTAAACTAAAATCTCAGTGAATTCTCAGAACTGAAACCTCAGTGAATTTAAGCTTAAGCTTACATTGCGAAAGCTTTGCAATAACAAGAGAAATCATCATTATTCTAATCAAGCTGAGTTTTTTGATTATCACCAGAGATCAACCTGGATTCTATTTTCTTTGGTACATCACAATTTGGGATATCTACTATAGTTGCTTTTGGTTAGTAACAGAGCTCAAAGGTAAGTTATAGATGGACACCACTATCATATGATGATCAATGCAGGTTTGAAGAAAGCGATGTGTGCAGTTAGAAGTACAATGTTAACTATATGCAGACAAGAAATGCCTAGGAAATGAATATCTGAGATATCAGAAAGTTAAAGAAAGGATAATTTAGATTTATGGCGCTGCTCCATTGCTGTTTTTGCAGAAAAGGCCTTTCTAAGGCCATGATCATGGAAAGCAAAATGCTGTTATTTTACTATGGATGATTACTGTTCTCTGAGAACATACCTACACACGTATGCATGTATGAATACATCCTTTATAAATGGATAAATCACTCATTGCACTAATGTGGCTACTAAGAAATGAATCCTGCAAAATTCTAGAGGTCCCTTCCAAACCCTAAAATTCTGTTGTTCTACCTGAGCAAGCTTAATGTTCTGGTCAAACATTAGCCTGGTTTCAACAGACAAAAGGTCAAAAGGCTCATACTAACAATCACAGGCAATAGCATTTATTACATCAAACACCGCAGACATTAAAATTTGAGACACCACTACAGAAACTACAGAATTTCTTCTGTGAGTATTCCTTGAGTTTCATAAATAGTGCTTACTAATTTCCTCATTGTCTTAGTGCAAACAACTGATAAAAAACAGTATACAACTCTTTCTATTAAGTGTAATGAAGAAATTCTGAAGTAAAAGACAGAAATGCAATAAGCTTCCCAGCAGACAACAGGGATTACAGACTAAGTTTTAGGTTCATATTATAGCTCTTAAATATTTACAGAGTACCTGTCATTTCCAATTCATGTTATGTAGTCTAATATCACACCTATAATGCAAGCAGCAAATACATTTCATCATTCAGTTACATACCTATATTATGATATTTCAGTCTCCTATAGAACCATCTCTTTGTGTTAGATCAGCGAAGGGTTACTTGTAAATCCTTGGAATTTATCCATTACTCTAATATGAAGATAGACCTTTGTTCACTCTGTCGTTCCATTTAAACTTCACTCAACAAAGAAAAAACATACTTGTCTTAAATGCTGTAATTAATTTTAAAGATCAGTGGTATGAATTCCATGTACATTCCCAATGTACATTTTAAGATATAAAGTAGGCTAAAGGGAAGTCAACCATGAATAATACTGAGAAATGTTAACAGAAGTTTGTTACAAGGACTAGACACATCGTACATCATATTTTAAATCCGGACTCTAAATTTATGGCTCTACTGCAATATGAAGTAGGACTGTGAATGGAAATTTGTGATGACAAAGTCAAGAACATCAGTAATATAAGTGATAATGAAACTGTCATTCCAAAAGACAACACAAAAGCATCAATTCAGTATAGAGCATGAAATATACTAGCATGAAACATACAAGCACAGTTACAACCACCCACAGCTATAAACCACAAAGAAATAAGGGCAAGACAGATCCAGTTATGCAAACATCACCAATTAACACAAATTACTACAAGTAATTGCTATGCACGTAACAAGAGCATGAAAGGAAAACACAGTGTCACTTAATACTGGATAATCACTCTCACACTTCATATAGAAAAGTATTTACTGAAGGCGTTCAGACGGAACTTTCTTTGCTCTGGTTTGTGCCCGCATGCTCCTGTCACGGCTCTGGGCACCACCGAGGAGCCTTTTTCTGCACTCTCACAGAATCGCAGAATTGTAGGGGTTGGAAGGGACCTCTAGAGATCATCGAGTCCAACCCCCCTGCCAAAGCAGGCTCCCTACACCATGTCACACAGGTAGGCGTCCAGGTGGGTCTTGAATATCTCCAGAGAAGGAGACTCCACCACCTCCCTGGGCAGCCTGTTCCAGTGCTCCGTCACCCTCACTGTAAAGAAGTTCTTCCACACATTCGTGCGGAACTTCCTATGCTGTACTTTCATCCCATTACCCCTAGTCCTGTCCCCACGCACTACTGAAAAGAGACCAGACTCACCACTATGGCTCCCACACCTCAGGTATTTATAAACCTGGATCAAGTCCCCTCTCAGCCTTCTTTTCTCAAGGCTAAACAGACCCAGTTCCCTAAGTCTCTCCTCATAGGGGAGATGCTCCAGGCCCTTCACCATCTTAGTGGCCCTCCGCTGGACTCTTTCCAAGAGATCCCTGTCTTTTGTACTGGGGAGCCCAGAACTGGACACAGTATTCCAGATGAGGCCTCACCAGGGCAGAGTAGAGGGGGAGGATCACCTCCTTCAACCTGCTGGACACGTTCTTTTTAATACACCCCAGTATGCCATTGGCTTTTTTGGCTACAAGGGCACACTGCTGGCTCATGGTCAATCTGTCATCCACCAGGACGCCCAGGTCCCTCTCTGCAGAGCTCCTCTCCAGCAGGTCTTCCCCCAGCCTGTACTGGTGCATGCAATTATTTCCACCCAGGTGCAAGACTCAAGTGTACACTTCTACTCTCACTTCAAGTATTGACAGATGTCTCCTCCTCCAAGAAGAACAACACCAGCACTCAGCCCTCCCTCACAGAAAGGCTCCAATCTCTCCCTACCCTGGCAGCCCTATCAGACTCCCTCCCACTCCAACAAAAAGGAACATCTTCAGTCTTACAGAGATGGAGACTTCTGAGGAGGGAGGTGTCCACATCAAGCACAAGGGGGGCCACAACAGGACGCAGCACCCCAGGTGCGGCCTCACCAAGCGCTGAGCAGAGGGAAAGGACCGCAACCTCCGCTCCACCGCGGCCTCCCCCAACAACTGCAGCCCCTCGAGGCCAACCGTTCCCCGCCCTACCTGTCCTCGGAACCGGCGGGCCCGCCATAACGGGCAGAGAGTTTAACGCATCCAAAACAACCGACCGGAGCGTGTAACGGAAGAGCCGCCAAGAGAGCGGAGCATGCGCACTGCCCGCCGCCTCCTGAGGGGCCGTTTCCGTGTGCCGCCATTTTCGGGAGGGCGGAGCGGCGGCTGGGCTGAGCGCTGGGGTTGGGGAGCTGAGGGATGAGTGACTGCGATGTGAGTATCTACGCTGTGGGGATGGCGGCTGGGCTCCGGTAAGGACAGTCACAAGGTTCGGGCAGGACGTGGGGAGCGGCCCCTGTGCTTATCTGGGGCTGCGGTCGGATGGAGGCGGGAGTTTCAAGTGTTTAAATTGAAAGGAGGGCTGTTTTGTGTTTCTGTTTCCTGCCTGATCTGATGATATTCCACGCTGATTCGTGAGTATGTAGAAAGGAAACCAGTCTCGGCCTCCCTCCTCAGAAGTCTCCATCTCTGTAAGACTGAAGATGTTCCTTTTTGTTGTTTTTTTTGGTTTTTTTCTGAAGATGATCAGGGGGCTGGAGCACCTCCCCTATGAGGACAGGCTGAGGGAGTTGGGTTTGTTCAGCCTGGAGAAGAGAAGGTTGCGGGGTGACCTCATTGCAGCCTTTCAATACCTGAAGGGAACTTACTCCCAGGAGGGGAGTAAACTCTTGGAAAGGGCTGACAATAGCAGGACATGGGGAAATGGTTTCAAGTTAAAAGAGGGAAGATTTAGGTTGGATGTTAGGGGGAAGTTCTTCACTAGGAGAGCGGTTAGACCCTGGAACAGGCTGCGCAGGGAGGTTGTGGATGCCCCGTCCTTGGAGGTGTTCAAGACCAGGTTGGACGGGGCCCTGGGCAACCTGATCTAGTAAATGTGTATGTTTGGTGGCCCTGCCAGGCAGGGGGGTTGGAACTGCATGATCCTTGAGGTCCCTTCCAAGCCGGGTCATTCTGTGATTCTGTTGTTCCATTGAATCCCTGCACGTCTCTGGAAGTCTGTGTGCCTTTGTTAGTTTCCCCTTGTGCATCCAAGGATCTGATGGCTGTGATATGTTACTGAATGGCTGTCTTGCTTTAAAACAGTACAACACCTTGCAAAGAGACTGTGCTGTTGTGCATTGGATGAGGAAGCTTCTTGAATTTAACATGGCCCTGTTCACCAGAAGCCACAAGGTGGCATATCCTCGTGTGTCTTAAGCAGGTCTCAGAGTCCGTTTCAAAAGAGGGATGTGCTTTCTTGGGTATTTGTTTTCTGGTCTTAACATTCATAGTATGTCATGTTTCTTTTTTTGAGAATATTTTATTTTCCTTCATCTTTACAGCTAAAACCTTCCTGCTGACAACAGAGAAGGCAGAACAATGGGAGTGACTAATCTGTGGCAAATCCTGGAGCCTGTGAGGCAGCCTGTAAGCTTGAGTAGTCTCAAAGGAAAGACACTTGCTGTTGATTTAAGCCTGTGGGTTTGTGAAGCACAGACAGTTAAAAAGATGATCGGAGTAGTTACCAAGCCACATCTGAGGTATGGTATCCATATAGATAATTGTAACTGAAAGTTCTGGAACTGTATGATTGCCATGTATTCCTGAATTCCTGAGGCTGTGTTGGGAGGTGCTAGAGAAATGTAAGCTGTCTATGACTGCTGTTTGGGGGCTGGTACCAGAATGTACCAGAGTAATGCAGGCTTTAGCCTGATTTTGCTTATACATTAGAATTCTAATTAGATCCTGCCTTGAAGTAAATGTTTTTAAATAAAGTAAGTTGGCTTAATAATGGTGTCTATGAATCTGTGTAACAACAGTATTATTTACATCAGATAGACCAGCATTGATAGACTTAATGGTACGAAACAAGCAATGCAGATGTTTTTGGAAGCAGACTTTAGATAATGCATTTTATGTGGCCTTTTAAATTTTCTTGTGTTCTTAGAACATAAAGATAAGGAGTATTTTTAGGAGTATTTGCTTGGAATTCTTGTAATGCTGTTACAAGTTGGTAGTGAAACAACCTCAGGTAAAGACAAGAATACAGATAAAAGTTTGTTAGCTTGGGGATCAAACACAAGAATCTAATGAGGAGTAACAAGGCCAAGTGTTGCACTTGGGTCAAGGCACTCCCAGATAAGAGTACAGACTGGGTAGAACTCATTAGCAGGACATGGGGAAATGGTTTCAAGTTAAAAGAGGGAAGATTTAGGTTGGATGCGAGGGGGAAGTTCTTCACTAGGAGAGTGGTTAGACCCTGGAACAGGCTGCCCAGGGAGGTTGTGGATGCCCCGTCCTTGGAGGTGTTCAAGACCAGGTTGGAAGGGGCCCTGGGCAACCTGATCTAGTAAAGGTGTATGTTTGGTGGCCCTGCCAGGCAGGGGGGTTGGAACTGCATGATCCTTGAGGTCCCTTCCAACCCGGGTCATCCTGTGATTCTGTGTGAGAGCAGCCATGCAGGGAAGGACGGAATGGATGAAAAGCTGAACATGAGCCAGTTGTCTGCTCATGCAGCACAGAAGACCGACAGTGTCTTGGGCTCCATTAACAGAGGGGTGGCCAGCAGGAGGTGATTGTCTCCCTCTGTTCTACCCTTATGAGGCCCCATCTGGAGTAATGTGGCCAGGTCTCGAGCCCCCCAGTACAGGAGAGATATGGAACTGTTGGAGAGGGTGCAGAAGAGGGTCACGAAGATGATCAAAGGGCTGGAGTACCTCTTCTGTGAATAACTATTGAGGGAACTGGGCTTGTTCAGCTTGGAGAAGAAAAGGCTCTTGGGAGGATTTCATTGTGGTTTTCCAGTACTCGAAGGATGCTTACATGTAGGGATGGAATAGGGGAAACTGACTTGGTCGTGATGATCTGATAAGGGGGAATGGCTTTTTAAACTAAAAGAGGAGAGATTTAGGTTGGATGTTAGATAGAAGTTTTTTACTCAGAGGGTAGTGAGGTGCTGGAATAGGTTGCCTAGAGATATTCTGGATGCTCTGTCTATGATGTCATTTAAGGCCAGGTTTGTTGGGATCCTGGGCAGCCTGATCTAGGGGTTGGAAACCCTGCCCACAGCAAGGGGTTAGAACTAGATCTTTAAGGTCTCTTCCAGTCTAAGCTGTTGTATCGTTCTGTGACTGTTCCTGGAGTAGGCCGAGGGATATAATGAAACCTGATTTCTTTAGATGTTTTCCTTAATTCTGAAACTCCTTACTTTATTGCAGAAATCTATTTTTTCGGTACTCTTTTTTCACATCAATGGGGATTAAACTGGTGTTTGTCATGGAAGGTGAGGCACCCAAGCTGAAGGCAGACACCATGAGTAAGAGAAATGAGCTACGATATGGAGCTTCCACCAAACATGGGGCTGCAAGAACAGGGAGATCTTTTTTTAAATCCATTTTAAAAGAGGTGAGTAACTGAGGTGTGTGTCACGATATTATTTTTTTTATGCAATAGAAACCTTTAACAGCTTGAAAATTAGAACTGAAAAGAATTAGTTTTCTGCAGAACAAATTTCAACAGTATTTGGAGTTAGAGGGAACACATCTCTTGCAATTGTGTTTTACAACATCAGTTAATGGTCGCAGTATTGTGGCAGTATCAGATCGGTTTTCTTGTTTGATGTGTTCGCTATGTTTTATACTGTAGTGAGCCACATGCATAACTGAGTGCTTATTACAGAAATGCGGCTTCCTTGTATCAGAATCACAGAATTATCAAGGTTGGAAAAGACCTAGAAGATCATCTAGTCCAGCCATTACCAATACTTCCCGGCTAAATCATATTCCTCAACACCACATCCAAACGTTTCTTGAGCACTCCCATGGTCGGTGACTCCACCACCTCCCTGGGCAGTGCATTCCAATGCCTGACTACCCTTTCCTAGAAGTAATACTTCCTAATGTCCAGCCTGAATCTCCCCTGGTGCAGCTTAAAACCAATCACTCTAGTTCTGTCACTGATTACACAAGAGAAGAGGCCAACCCCCAGCTCACTACAACCTCCCTTCAGGAAATTATAGAGAGATGTATTGTCATTGGATGTCATTTTCATTGGATGTATTGTTGGAAGTCTGCCGTGTTAGACTGTAAGTTTCTATACCCTTCTCAGTTGAGAAGCTTTGGCTGCAAAGAATTCATGCTCAGTAATTTTCTTTTTTAATTCATTATTGCAGGTATTTTGCCATTCTTGTATATGGAGTTTTGTGAAATAAAATGTTGCTTTCATCATGCTTTGTGATTAACTTATTATGTATTAATCTGTAATAAATGGTCTTAGTGGAATGTTTCTTTTGACTATTACAGTAAGATACTTTTGTAAAACAATTGTTGCATTAATATAATCTTCTATATATTCTATTTCAGCACAGACATATAAACTGAGAAAATAATGCAGATAACTGGATATAATTTAACATTCAATGTATATTTCCTTTTGGGTTCTTTCATTTAGTGCCTCCAGCTGCTGGAATGTTTAGGTGTTCCGTGGGTTCAAGCAACTGGGGAAGCAGAAGCAATGTGTGCTTACCTGAATGCAAAAGGCCATGTCGATGGGTGCATTACCAACGATGGAGATGTTTTCTTATACGGAGCTCAGACAGTTTATAGGAACTTTGCCATGAGTTCTAAGGTAATGTACATCAGTAGGGTCAAAAGGGGATCTAGCTGCCTCTTTAGAGTCTTCCCCAAAAATGTAAGTGGAAACTGAAAGGAGGCCCTTGAAACAATTGCTTGGATATCATGCTTATCTACTAGTTTGTGTTGATTTTAACTATCCTTTGAGAGGAACATTTTTATCCGTGTAGTGCGTTTGACAGCAAAACAACTGAAAATGACTGATTGACAGTAAAAATTATATCTCCAAATATTCTTAGTTGACACTTTATATAAAATGGATAAAAGGTTTCGTGCGTTTTGCCTGGTAAACCTACTAAGGAAGTGAAGGAAAAATGAGATTGGGTTGGTATTCCTTATCTTTATCTGAAGGGTAGTTTTTAAGTAGTTGGTATCCATGCTTACAACTTGAAATTCTAGAACTTCTGTTATTCTTGTGGTGTATATATACCACAAAGTTATAAATTTTAATTGCTGCTGTATAGGATTTTTCCATCAGACCCTTCTGTATTTTATAGAGCAGACTTGTTGTAGAATAGAACTACAGACATGGCATTTTCTTCCTGGTGTCACGGAAATGAAAGAAATGATAAATTTCTTCTTCAGGAGCCACATCTTGACTGCTACACAATGTCCTCTATTAAGGAGAAGCTTGGTTGCGATAGAGAGTCTCTGATTGGACTAGCTGTTCTTCTGGGTTGTGATTATCTTCCAAAGGTAAGTAACTACTTACAGCATGTCAGGAAAGGCTTGTACATGCTAACAGAACTATGTACAATACATGAAGTAAGAGGGTTCCCAGTGGGACAGTCCATCATACTGTAACCACAGGCACTACACAACCACTGAATGGGAGCAACTAAGTTAACTCTTATATCATGGTGTTTCAGTTTTAATAAGTCTGTCCTTTGCAGCAACAGGCAGAGTGCATCACTCTAATTCTTTATTTAATTGAGAGACTTGGCTTCTGTTACATGAATCTGTAAACACTTCATTATCACAAAATGAACACTAATGAGGCAGGGAGAGGCAGAAGATAGTGGCTTATCAGTAGTTTTTGCAATGTCCTTAGCAGCTTCTGGTATGCTGAGTTATTGCATAGTCCTACAATGGCACAATTATGTAATACCAAGCCAGTCTTGAGTTGCTGCAGCCCAGCAAAGCAAATAATGATATGAACTTCTAAGGAAAGCTGAACTACAGGAGTGCATTAGGTGTGGAGATTTGCAGAACAGTTAAGTGGGAATACCACTCTATAACTGCACTTGCTTTATTCACTACATACAAAGATGCTTCTTTCCTTGCAGTAGCTGAGTATGTGATAGTCTGCTCAAGTGTCAGGCAGTAGTCCAATGGTAATTTCTAATTGGTTTTGAAAATAGATTTATGTCATGAAGTTACGTATATTCTATTCAGTCATTACATCTGAGTGAAAATGAGCTATTGATTCATTTGTGGCAGTGCTGTAGGAAGGGACACTCAATATGGTGTACTTATTCAACTGCACTGATTCTTGGTAAAATAGTGAGCATAAGAGTTGAACAAAGAACTGAAAAACAGCATGTACATTTAAATGTTCTGGTTGTTTTTGATCAAATGTCTGTTGTTCCCGAGTGCATTTAAGAGTTACAGTGAAGTCCTGGATTTCTGTCCTTAAGCAACTCTTGAAAAACATATTTCTACCATTTTGATTTCAGATAAAGAGTCTTTGTCTTTCCAAAACTATGATGAAGAGTTTCAGCTGGCTGGCTGGCATTTAGTTGGCAAGAATGTAGTGTCCAGTTTCAGATAGGAGAGAAAAGGAGTAAGAACAGGGGTAAAAAGTGCAGGAAAAAAGACAGCAGTAAACAGGAAAACATGGCTTTATCTGGGCTGCTTTTGAGGGTAAGGCTATTTTATGCATCTTGTGTGGCACACTGATAGTGTAGCTCCAATCTTTTGCTATTTCTAGCTTCGTAACTTTGTAAAAAATAAATTTTCTCAGTATAGCTCAACGCCTTGGATTGTTCTTTTGTTGTCTTGTCCATAATGTTAGAAATGCAGTAAAGATGTGTGTACTGCATATGACATTTCTTAATGTTTCATATTTCTGTCTCTATAGGGCATTCCAGGAGTTGGAAAAGAACAAGCTTTGAAATTAATTGAGTCTTTGAGAGGTCAAAATTTACTTCAGAGGTAAAGTGAAAATTTACCCTGTGTACTCAAGTACTTTGATTTTTAGTTCACACACTTTCTGGTTTGGGCTTCAGCTCTGAGACAATGCCAGTAATACTTTTTAAATTGTTTTGAGAGTCAGATGGCTGCATTGTTGTTTGCCTGAATAAATTACATGGTGTGCCATGTGAGCTTCTTAATTGTTTTAAATATCAGCTGACACCCAGCTCTAGAATACGTTGTTGCATTGAATTGAAGTCACAAGGACTGATGATTTTTATTTTTACCAGTTTGTGAATTAGGACATGAAGTACTAAATGCTTTCTGTGTTTGTTATCTTAATGTGCATGTCAGTAGTGGTCATCCAAGAAGGCTATTCTTAAAAAACAAATAATGTAGTTTCCTAACTTAGACAATACTTGTGTGTTTTAAATATGAACGTATAAAGTATTTCTTAATCCTTTAAATATCACCCCTATAGGTTTGAGCAGTGGAAAGAACAATCTGGGCATGATAGTAATCCATCTTTGGTTGTTAAAAAAGTAGTGCACTGTTCTGAGTGCCATCATCCAGGTCAGTGTTGAAAGCATGGAATTTTATTTTTAGCTTAATCATTTGTTTGCTCTTGATTCTGGATGTTGGGGTTATTGGCTGGTTGAATTTTTGTGACTAGCATTAGAAATAGCTTTTCTTGTCATTCAGCTTCTGACTTCACATTTTCTGCACTGTGTATCATACAAAGGCTTTCCAAGGGTGCAAGTGACGTTCTTCAAATGTGAGACCAGTTGATAGCAGAATGTTAATACAGTGCATTGCGTGATCCCAGATATTTACCTTTTTAACAGTGTCAGTAAAGACAATCTACTGTAGTGGCAAGCAACTTTCTTTTCTCCACAAAACTGGTCTTGTGTAAGGACTGTTGCTGGATTTTGCTGTAGCTTTTTCTTGAGAGTAAATTAGTCCTAACCCCATTTTTGTAGTGCTTTTGGTTGGTGAACTCATTCAAAGCCATTGCTCTGGATAGTAATCAGAAGGGGAAAACAGCTGGTTTTATATATCCCTTTCTTATTTTGTAAAGATGGCCCATGCTACTTCTGTAACTTCATTTACTGTAAATTCCTTAGCACAAGGTCTGAAATGGTTAGGGAAAGTATTAAGAAAATAATTTAAAATATTCTGTCAATTTTTATGGTAAGTATATAGCTGATATACTCAGATCTGCTTACAGCTGCTATTCATGCCAGATTCATGTGCATTCTGACCTTTATATTTTTATTGCTAGTATTGTTTTTGTAGTTTTCTAAAACCTCGCTTCTCGTCATGATTTGTACACCTTCTATAGGATCACACAAGGAACATGAGCACAGTGGATGTAAATTCTGTGGAAGCACCAGATACTGCAAACCCAATGACTCCAAATACTGCTGCCCTTGTGAATGGCATCAGTTAGAGCAAGTGAAACAAGCAAGTGCAGTGGAGGACAATATCAGAAAGTAGGAATGTTTTAAAAAAGAACTGCTTTCCCTTTCATGCGCAGAATGAGCATTTAAGCTGTGCGTTTTTCCCATTTGTTATTCACTTCCTAACACATTTGTTTTACCTTCAGAAAAGCTAACAGTTGTGAAGGCTTTCCATTCTCTGAGGTAAGAAGCCTAGTTCAAGACTTATTTTCCAAATCAATTAATTGAAATTTCACGTTTTTTGCTCTTTCTTCAACTCTCTCTTTCCTTTTTTTCCAAGGTTATCCAAGAATTTCTTGTAAACAAGAATAAACTGAACAAGACAGTGGAATGCAGAAGGCCAAATTTATTGTCATTTCAGGTACGTGTGAAAATACTGAAAATATCCATCTTTGAGGATTTTCTTGTTTTTGCCTTAAGGAAGTCAACTGTGATTTTGATTTTCATTGGTAATTCTATGGGAAATATAATTAAAGTACCTTGCTACAACTTTTTAATTCATCTCATTTTTTTGTAAGTCAAAAATTGTCAGCTCTGAAAAATTAGTTGATGTAAATAGGCATTTAAAAAAGCTCAAGTAAAATCATTTGGAAAAAAAGGTCACTTAGCGTTGTTGCATTTTTCACTGTCTAGCATTACTAGAGTGGACTGCTGAGCATTGGATCATCTCTAGTGTATAAAATATGGAGTGTTTGAGGCATAATGCTTCAGGAATGTTATCTTTCTCCCATCCTTCATAAAGGATTTGACAGGAGTGACTCTTGCTTTTACTTGTTTGCCTAGTCTTCATACCAGCACTTTGTATATGATAACTCAAGTTATGATTGCAGACTTTGAGGGTTTTTTTTTTGGTTTTTTTTTTGGTTTTTTTTTGTTTTTTCTTGAAAATAATTTCTTGGTATTACTGAGGCAGCCAGCTTATGTACATAACAAGCAGAGACATTTATTCTGAATTGTGCATATTGAGGCCCATATTTAGCTCAATACTATCACCTTTCAGGTAAAGAGGCACTTTAATTCCAAGTGCTCAAAACTCAAAAGTGGCATACAGAGTTTGTTCCAAAAGTAATGCCAATGCTTGTTTCCATGCAAACTACAACAGCTACAAACAGCTCAATACTGTGGTGTGATAGAGCAGATTCTCTGCTACAAGGCACATTTTTTTTTCAACATAATCACCACTATTAGCTATGTATTTTCACCACCAATGAGTGAGAGCATGTTCTGTTTGTAAAAACCTGTACTATCAGAGGTGGCCCACAGTTTCACAGCTGCTATAACAGCATCATTGCTAGGAAGACTTTACCCATGCAGTCTGTTTTTCATTGGCCTGAACAGATGGCGGTCAGAGGGTGCCAAATCTGGACAGTCCAGCCAAGACTGGCAAAGTGCTTCATGGTCTTTAAACAGGTGTGGAGGCTTGCTTTATTGTGTTACAAGAAAAAAGTTGTCTTCTGGGTCTGGCTCTGGAAGTTGGAGCCTTCAACTTAGTCAGCATCATGATGGAGGAGTCAGAGTTGACGCTTTGTCTGGGTTGCAGAAAATCTAGAAGTGTCATCCCTTTCCCATCCTAAAAGATCATATCATTTCACCCACTGAGGGCTCCATCTGAACTTTTTCTTCAGTGGGGAATTCATGTGTTGCCACCCCATCGACTTCCATTTTGACTCTGACTTGTAGCCTAGCTTGTCACACATTTCATTATGACAGCTCTGCATTGCCAGCTGGAATGTGGCTTTTCTTTTACATCTGTGTTCTTTAACTTGTTACTGACAGCAGGTGGATCTGTTCATTTAAAGAGGTAACTTGGTAGTGAGATATAGTTTGGCATTACTCTAACTTAAAGAATGTTCTAGATGTTTGAAGCTTTTAGTTTTGTCTTCCTACTTTACAGCTGTTGAAGTTTGATACCTAGCTGAGTAGGAAAGTTTTAAAGCATATTTTTTTGTTGTTTGTTTTATATCAACAGATATTTGCTTCTGAGAAGATGGAATGGGAAAAGCATTATGCTTGTAAGAAATTGTTAGTGCTCTTGACGCGTTATGATATGATCCAGAGAAAATCTGGATATATTGATTCAAAGCAACTGCAGGCAATACGGTAACATAATTGGAGTTCTTCACCCTAATATTTTACTTCTGCTGGAGGAATTTTTTATTTTTTATTTTTTAACAAAACTAATTATTTTCTTTCATCTCTGATTCAAGCTATTTGCTCCTTTTGAGTAGAGCTAAAAATTTAGATGAACATGTTAACATATATGTTGCTGCTGCACAGTTATACATACAGCAGTTCTCTTATGTTCCAACAGAGCCTGCTTTTTCCTGTGCTTACTTCCGTTATATTTCCTTGGGTCTGTGCACATGAGAATCATAGAATCACAAGGTTGGAAAGGACCTACAAGATCTTCTAGTCCAACTGTCCTCCCTATTACAGTAGCTACAGCAAACCACTAAACTGTATCTCAGAGCTCCTCATCCAGACACATCTATAACACTCCCGGGGATGGTGACTCAACCACCTCCTTGGGCAGTCATTCCACTGCCTGACTACTCTCTGAGGAAAAAAAAGTTCCTTCTTATGTCCAATCTAAACCTCTTCTGGTACAGTTTGTGGCCATTTCCTCAGGTTCTGTTTGTTGCTTGGGAGAAGAGGCCAAATCCCTCCTCATCACAACCTCCCTTCAGGAAGTTGTAAAGGGCAATGAGCCGCCTCTTCTCCAGGCTAAAAAATCCCTGCTCCCTGAGCCTCTCCTCATAAGACTTGTTCTCCAGACCCCTCACCAGTTTTGTTGCCCTTTTCTGGACACATTCCAGGGCCTCAATGTCTTTCTTGTAGTGAGGTTCCCAAAATGCAACACAGTACCCAAGATGCGGCCCCACCAGAGCTGAGTACAGGGGGATGATTACCTCTCTGCTCCTGCTGGCCACACTATTTCTTATACAGGCCAGGATACCGTTGGCCTTCTTGGCCACCTGGGTACTCTGTTGGTACACATTCAGCCCAGCATTGACCAACGCCCCCATGACAGGTCCCTTTCCTCTTCACAATCATCCAGTCACTCAACCCCAAACCTGTAGCACTGCATGGGGTTTGTTGTGGTCAAAGTGCAAGACTCAGCACTTGGCCCTGTTGAACTTCATCCCATTCACCTCAGCCCAGTGATTCCAGCCTACGTGATTTACCTTTAAGGGGTTACTTCTCTGCTCAGTTATTTAGTGATCTGGTATGTTAATAAGCCTGTGTAAACTTTTAAGAATCTACAGTGTCTTTTGACAAAAGATTACTAAGCTTAACTTCACAGAATGAAAGAAATTGTTATTTAACTTCCTAAGAGGTTTTGTTTTTTGTTTTTTTTTTAATGGGATCCACTCCACATTCTTCATTTTAAGGTTTACTAGTCATTCCACTTCTTGGTGCCGTTCTTGTTTTTTTAGAATTAATTTTAGGGAACAAAAAGCAGCTGATGTCAGTATGATATCATAGACAAGCTGTTTTGTTCAGCATTATTATATTATATTCATTATTATTATTATAACTGGGCTTGTTATAATAAGAGATCTCTTTGTGGTCTTCAGTACTTGAAGGGAGCATTTACACAGGAGGAGGGATGCCTGTTTAGGAGGGTGGATTGTGATAGGACAAGGGGGAATGGTTTTAAACTCCATCCCTGGAGGCATTCAAGGCCAGGCTGGATGTGGCTTTGGGCAGCCTGGTCTAGTGGTTGGTAACCTGGCATATGGCAGGGGGTTAAAACTAGGTGGTCATTGTGGTCCTTTTCAACCCAGGCCATTCTATGATTATCTTACAAAAGAGTGACTGAATTATGTTGTTTGGAGGCTGCTTTTTATTGATCCGATTACACAAGTTACTGGTGTTTTACTTTGGAAGAATTTATATGTTCCATTTATGTTTCTGTTTAGTGTTTTAATAGTTTAAAAGACAAATCTTTATCTAGTTTTCTTTTCACTGTTGTTTTAAAAACAGTAATGAATCAGCACCAACCCCTTTACATGTGGGAACTTAGAATGTGAAATGAACAAGAACAGTTGGTCTCCATGACAGCCAGATGTGAATGGTACTGTCTGTTCATTCAGAAAATTACTTTTTATGGCAACAGTCTTCTCCATGGCGTAGTTGAAGATACCAAACTGATGTTTGTGGAAGTTTGCATTAGGGTCGTATGTTACAAAACAGCTTTTTGATTTTTAGTTACTCTACTCTGTGCTAAATTCACTGCTACAGAGTTTGTATTTCTTCTGCTCTTAATCATCATAAATTAAAATACTGAAATATGTTTAGGTTCTTAAAGGTTCTCCCTTAGATTCTTCATTTCATGTTTAATATGTTACTTTCTTTTCTTGCAGTATAGTCAAGACACGTGTCAAAAATGGAATTCCCTGTTTTGAAATTGAGTGGCAAAAACCAGGTTGGATTGGTTTCATTGCTTATTATTGAACAGTCTAATTCATAGAAAAAGACAAAAGCATTCTTTAAGGAGGAAAATATTTTGATGGCATTATGAATAAAAGGTGTGTGAATAAGATTGGAAAAACAGTACTGAGAAAGAAAATGTCACATTTCAGATACCCTGAAACCAAGAGCAAAGTAAGACAAAAAACACAAATAATACCCCCCCATGCCACATTTTTACCACTTACCTATAAAGCAAGAAGCTTGGTTTCCTACGTTTTGTAGTCAATAAGATCTGACACTGTTTCATGTCATGTGTTGTCTTGTTTCAGGATGACAGGCTTCAGTCCTCAGTGTGTCTATATACTGTGGGATCTTGTCAGAAAGCAAATGGCTGTGCCATAGCTAAGCCTCAAACATTGTGCTATTTGTCTCTTTACATATATTCATTATACTCAGATCTTTTTCTTTTATTCCATCCTCTGATATATTTGCATATATATATTTCTAATATCAATTCATTAATTTTGATAGAGCACTATGTTGATGCAGAAGATGAGCCTGTGGAGTTGTATGTAGTTACAATAGAAGAACAGTCTTTGTTTCAGGCTGCTTATCCAGATATTGTGGCTCTTTACCAAATGGAAAAGTCAGAAGCTCTGGCAAAGAAACAGAAAAGTAAGTCCAAAAGTTTTTATCTTATTAACTTACAGGCCCTGCCAGAATATAAGAAACAAAAGTAAGTATTGGTAAGTATTGCTCAGCAGTGGAAGAACAATGTTTATGTGCTTTATTTTTTATTATTATTATTATTATTTTTAGACAAGAAAAACAGACCAGAAGAAAAAGAGTTGTCAGATGCTTATGGTGATGTTACCAGTCTTCTGTCTCAAATGAATTTAAAGTCTGCGCATGTAACTGTTCCTGTGCCAGACCAAACATCTGATGGAAAAACTCCACCTGAATATCAGATATGCCAGAGAAGCATGGAATCAAAAGTGTCATCCTCTGTAACAGCTGATCTACAACTGAGCAGTGTTGAAAGGAAAGGAAACTTCTTTAGCACTTCACCAACCCATGGATGTAATAATACCTGTGATCCAGTATCTGACTTGACTGTGTGCATAGAACACTCGTATCCACTACATTGTGAAACAGTGAAAAATAGCTCAGAATGTTCTGGTGCTGAGCAGTCAGGTCAAGATCATTCTGATAGTGCAGATGATTTGCTTTCAGGTGGCCATATGGAACAACTTCAAGAGTTGTCTTTAAGTGAGCGTATACTTAAGAAGACTTCTGTTCCACCAAAGCCTATGCTGCCAAAAGATGTAATGCAACAGGAGCCTTTCAGACATTTTAAACACACAGAAGCAGCATTGAAACGTGATAAAGATTGTCTCACTTCCTCATGTCAGTTAAATAAACTAGTGCGAGACACTAAAAATGTGCTACCAGAAACCTGTGCAAGTGAATCCAGTGCACCTGTTTCTCAAGAAGGTGACACCCTGTGTGAAACGATGCAGAAAGTCCGTAATATAAGTTGTTCAGCATCTCTAGTCCCCAGTGGGCAAACAACAGAGCTGTTGCATACTGTATGTGAAGTGCCTCAAAAGCCAGCAAATGTTGTTCCTGTCCGTAACATTACAAAAACTTGTACTCAAACTGCTTGGAAAACTTCTTTTAAGAGTGTGTGTCAGAGCAAATGCTCTTCTAGCGAAGACAGTGATGATGGGAACGTGAATAAAAATCCAATTTGTAAGCAGAAGAAAAGACAACTGAACCCTGGCCAGTTTAAAAAAACTTTTACAAAGAAAAGGTATGACGCTGCTAGTAGCAGAAGTACAAGCAGTGACTCGGCACTTGTAATTAAAGGGAGGGAGAAAATCACCACTTTTAAGCAAGTTGGTGGGAATTCATCATTGGAATTATCTCCAAAAGATTCCTCTGTAGTTGAAGTTGACTGTTCCCAACATTCAGGAAAGCTGTTTCAGGGCACGGGTTCCAGTCCTGCACAACAAGTTGACGGTGATGTTCTGATTTCTGGGTGGGAAGACAGTCCTCTTCCCCTGGCTGAAAGAATAAAAAGAAGACTCAAAAGCAATTAGGTTGCCCATAAAATAATTATGGTAACAATTAAGTCTGAAACTTCACTTCTTATAGAACTCTTTTTCAATGTTTCTTCTGTGCTATGTTGATTGAAGTGCAAACATGATGAATAAGAAGGGTGGCGAAATACATTACACTGATGCTAAAGTTTGCAACTAATATGTTGACAAATACTAAGGCATTATAGGTGAATGCCAGTTATTCTGGACTTAATTATGTTCTGAATATGTAAACAGCAGACTATGGTATACAAGGGAGCACGGTTGGTACTTTTGAATTATGAAGTCTTTTTTTTTACCTGCCAGCTTGTTAAAGCTATTAGTCCTTCTGCTTATACAAATAGACTTACTTAAAAGCAGTAAGTATGGGATGCTGGATGTGTTGATTATCCCTAACGGGTCCAATAGAGACATGCAGCGGATGTACATTTGAGCATAGCTTAATTTATAACATGCTGTGCCCTGTAATAAGCCTCTTTGGATATTTGTACCTTCCACGTGGAATAAGCCATATAAGGATATTCTGGTTTTGTAGCTGTCACTTGTGCTATTAAAGAAAATTCAATGGCTGTTTTAAACACAGGTTTATGTTAGGGCATTCATTAAAAGGTCAGTTATTTCTTACAAAGGCAGAAACATCAGAAGTTAGGAAGCTAAACTCTGATTGTGTTTAAAGAAGAAATAGTAAATGCAATCTGCAATGAGTGAAAATGGTAACTTCTTAGCTTGCCGACTGGCAGGTAGAGAAAGCTGATTTGTAGTAAACTTTCTAAATGAGAAATGAGTTGCATAGATGAGCAAGAATTCCAAAACTATTGGAGGTGTTTTCAGTTTTGAAGATGGTTTCTTTCTGGAGGCTCACCACCCAGATGGCGTGAGCATATAGCTGAAAGAACAGAAACACTGTGGAGAATCAGAGAAGCAATCACCCACCAAACAGAAAGGGGAAGATTCCAGATGCTGCAGTCAGTGGTGGATGCATTTTGTGTATGTGTGTGCAGAGGAACGCTTGTTTATGTTTGACTCTTTTTTTCTTTCTTGCTGCTGATTTTTGAATGCCAAAGGTTGTAATCAGTAGCTTGAATTTTCATGAATAAAAATATCAGCACTGTACAACCATTCCCTTTGTATATATGTACTCTTTTATTGGAAGGATTGTACGTTTTCACCTATACTTTGTGGGTTTAGATTTGTGTTTAACGCTGGATGGTAAGCTGTGTTTTTTGGGGACGTTTTGTTCATTTTTTTTGGTTGCTTTTCAGATTCCTGGAAAGACCGACTTACTGAAGGATTTTCCAAATATACTGTGCTGTAATTAACAACAAAGTCATGTTTTATGGACTGTGAAAGTCAGAAATGAGATACATTCATGAGATTGTAAGAACTGCAGTTCAGAAAAAGTGAGGAGCAGCAATAGATTTGAAAATAACTGCATAGGATTCTGCCTCTCACACTGTCTCTGCTCATTGCAGCAAATCAACATAGGAACGTTTATCCTTGGGGTTATCATCAGATTTGTGATTCTCTGCAGAGTGGAGATCGCAGTTTAAATGCATTTGGAGTTCTCACCTTACTGTAACTTACTCAAGGCAAGGATTAGAGCCAGTTTCTCTACTTTGGAGCTCTTCTTAGTGTCAAAGCTTAAGCTTTGCAGACTCACATTTGTGAAGAAAGTGCTTAAATATATTGAATGGGTGTAACAGATAACATCTACAGAAAATATTGCTGAAAGATTATACTGAACTGGTTTCAAGTGTAAGTGAATATAATGCATCAGCCAGATGCCCCCAAATGTATTTTCATTTACCCATCCTGGTCAGCCAAAACAAATCTGTATCAGGATGTTTCATACAAAGCAATAAAATGGTATCTACTCTCAAGGTGGAGCAGGTGAGATACATCATTCTTCAAATACTTCTCTAGAAGTTATTTCCATGTAAGCATTCCCCTGGCTCACTGCTGTATCACTCCTAACGTGGCTGCCATTGTAGTGATACCTGGAGTAATATAGACCAGGAACTTAGGTTCTGTCTTAGCAGTATAAATAGCATTATTTCCTCTTAACAAGCAATGTTGTTCATCTGTTTGAACACAGCAAATTTATATAGCATACATTAACAAGGGGAAGTGTTTAGCGTTCTTCACGTGATTGTGATTCTATTGCAGTTCCATGGGGAAATCAACCAGAAAGTCATATGAGGAATATATATGTAGATGTAAATACATACATATATATATACATACATACATATATATATACACACACACATATATACATATACATATATATGTGGATATATATATATATGGATTTTGGGGGGATCATTTTCCACTATATATATATATATATATTATATATTATGTGATATAATATATATATATATAATAATATGTTATATAAATATATAAAATATTTATATTATTATCATAATATATATTATATAATATATATTATATTATAATGTATATTATATAATTTATAATATATAATATATAAATATATAAAATCCATATTTCCTGTGTATCCCACTATTGAGCTGCAATTACTTTTTTTTATTATTTCTTTTTCCATTGGGAGATATTAGTGACGTACACAGGTATGTTCACAGATGCTGCTAACAAGGATTTGGTTCATAATCGTTGTGTTTAAATTAACAACAGAATTGTTAAATGGTATTTATGTGTGTGCGTGTATAAATAGTTGACAGGAATGTTTTCTGATTTGAGAATGAGGCATCTAAGCTGAATTTTAGTGATTAGCGTGGGCTTGGCTGTATGCTATTATGTTAACAAAGTGACTGGGAAGATGCTGCGGTGCAAGAGACTAATGGCAGCTGCTACTTGAGACAAGATAAAGTCTTTTCATGTCTAAAAAGGTGTCAAGCTCTGCCGTGTTGTATCAGTAGATAAAAGGGAAACTGCAGTTAGAATATTATTGGGAGTTGTTGCAAACCCAAGTGCTGCTGGCGAAACCTGAACTCAGCGCTAGATTTAGCGCTTTTCCCTTCAGGAAAGAAAACAACTGTTTGAAGAAAAACAAAACGCTGACGGGTGACAGAACCACTCTTGCCCAGTTCTCTTCCTCCTATCCATCACTGTGGCTGCTGCCTGTACTGAACTGAATTGTATTTATTAGTCTTAAATTAAAGAACTTTTACAAGTTCTATAAAGCAAAGCTTTATCTCCTGAAAGAATTTTCCTTGTAGGGCATGGGGTGACCTTGGATCACCGAGCATAGCTGGAAAAACAGGTATCCTTAGGAAATTTTGCTCAAAGAAAACTGCTGATTACACTCACGTACTGGTGGATATGTGAAGTAAATTGGATGCCTGACAGAAATACAACAAGCTAGCTTTACGGATGATGATAATGCAAAGTAAATTTGTGTTGAAGTAGCTGTATGTGAGCATTTGTTTTATTTTAAAATGCTATTTGCTCAGCCAAACTGGTTTTCCTACCACAAACATTCCTGATGAATGCATGTAGCGATGCATGAGGTTGTGACCAAAGTGCAGGAGCTTGGTCTTGTTGAACCTTGTGGAGCTGGCCTCAGTCCATCAATTCAGCTGATCCAGATCCCTCTGTGGAGCCTTTCCTACCCACAGGCAGATCAGCACTTCCTCCCTGCTTGGTGTCATCTGCAAACTTGCTGAGGGTGTACTCAATGCCCTCATCCAGATCACTAATAAACAGGACAGGCCCCAGTATTGACCTCTGATGAATACAATTAATGATCTACTGACAGCTGAATTGTACTCCATTCACCACCACTCTCTGGGCCTGACCAGCGAGCCAGATCCTTACATTCTATCTTCTTCCTCCATCCCAGCATGGTAATGCTGCCTGGGCAGTATTTATATGGCAAACAACAGATAAGATGTCCCAAGTTTTATCTGCTGCAAAACAGATGGAATTTGTGGCCTCATATCTGACCCAATTCAGGCTTCTTCCAGGGCAACATAATAACCAGATCCTAGAAAGCTTTAGCTTTTGTCTGTAGCTCAGCCCACTATTAAATCTTGTAAATATTCCCTTTGACTCTTTCATACTGCACTAAATTTGCTGGGTGGAAAAGAACCCCGTTTTCCCATTTTTCAAAGCCTGGAATTTAATGGAGCAAAGGGCTCTAGGAGTTACAGCCACATACTTGCCTACTGTAAATGGGCTTTATAAGGCTTCATCTAGACTAACATGGTGATAGCTTTTGTAGTATGGCCTCTACCAAATAAGATATTCCAGCTAGAAATATGGCAGACATTCTCTTTTCTTGTAGTCGTAGGACTGATGTCTCAGTACGACCTATGATGATGTTACCAGTACCTTCCATGTTGCCATTTCTGATGTTAGTGATGTGAAAGGTAGGCTTTAAAGCACCCTATAATAGCTGATTGATTCCCATATAGGAGCTTAACAAATGAAAATCACCCTTTGCTTGTTCTGCACTAAGGTCAAAAAAAAATCCCATGTTTTGTGCTGGGAGGTCATTAAACAGAGATCCAGGATAAATGACTCTCAACAGTCATAAATATCCTCCACCTGCCTGGCCCTATTTACTGCAAGCACAAGACTTTGTGGTAGAGTAAGTGACAGTGAACAGGGAAAAACTTCAGAGCAGCCATGTCCTCCTGGTGTGACGTGTGTTGGTATCTGTATCAGCTTGCAGAGTTTTTTTGTATGAACACATCTAAAACCTTGTTACTTGCTCTTGGAGAAAAGACATTTTTTGTATATTATGTTTAACAGCTGATCATTTAGAGCGTGACTCAAGTTGGTCACTGTAGGTCACTATGATTCTGTTTTAAAAAGTAGGAAGGAAATGAATGGGATTTCTTCACTGAGAAATTAGTTATGTTTCCAAAATTATAGCAATCTAAAATAAGGATGGATATGGTATGGTATCCAGAGGACATACAGCTTAGGAAATGCACATTAACAAAATCCCCTTAATTTAGTCCAAAGCCATAGCAAAGAAGCCAGGTGATAATTCTTGGTGTGTAAATCTCAACAGCTCATAGTTTGTCAGTTAATAAGAATAACACATTGTGAAGATTCTTTTTGACACTGTAATAACCCATTGCCGCAGATCTCAGTTTAACTTTAATAGCGACGTCGTGTGATCAAATATTGTATTTTTGGATCATTTGAAGAATTTATTATGCAGATATTCTGATCAGGGGGCTATTGGATCATTAGCCAAATAAATCCGAAGGTAATAAAGCTCACAGGAAGATAAATGGCTTTCTTTTTCTTGTTCTTGCCAGCCAATTCAGGCTAATTTAAGCCTTTCACAGAATGGTGATAATGAAGGATTTGTTCTCAGCAGAGTTATGGCAGGTGATTTGCATTTGAAAGTTTGACACATTTATAGGGCTTTGATCTTCTCACTCCAGTGCTGTGCCCCTGGCAGACACCTACACCCACGTTTGCCAGGTGGAGCATCCAGGGGCTCCCACAGCTCTGACAGTCACTGGGAAGAAATACACTAGAAAAAAAAAAAATAGCCAAAAATTAGCCAAAAGTCACCCGAAATTGCAATTCTGTTGCTGAACTTGAGTGACTTTAATACCATGCAAGAAAAATAGTATGTTTGAATTAATATTATTAGATTTTCTTTCAAGCTAGAGCGAGTCCTCATTGAAAATATTTTGAATAAATACAGATTCTGATATAATGTTCACCAAGACAGGAAGGTTGGCTGCTTCTGTGTGCATGAAATTACTCTTAAAAGGGCACATATCAGTGTAGGACACTGAGACTTTTATCACCTAGCACACTTGAGAAAAGACAGCCATGGAGTTGTCTCTTAAATATCATTTTGTTTTTTGCTTGGTTGTTGGACCAGGGAATATAACCATCTGGGCATGAAAGCAATCTTCAACTGGAAGAGGAAGCCTGGAAATAAAATCAGATATTTACTGACATCATGAATGTACGTGAGCAAAATCAAGCACAGAGCCTAGGAAATACAAAGGATGTTCATAGTAGTGTCTACTGTCTTAACCTGAAGTAAGAAGGGTCTCATAGGATTCAGCAGGAACTCATCTGAACATTTGAAACAAGATCATTGTATTCTCCATGACTGTAAAATTGAATATAATCAGTTGTTTCCTCTGCTGCACTGTAATGGTGAATTCCAGATCCACATGCTAAGAATTCATTTTCTTCTCATCTCAGACCTGATTCCTAAGGGAGGCACTAACTAAAAAGTTCTGGCATGAAATTTATTCCTGTCCAAATAATACAGATTTCTCCAAGCTGAGTTTTCCTTCTATCGCCACAAACCCTGCTAAATAAAGTCTGTGCCCTTCTTCCTTGTAGTTCCCCTTTAGATACTGAAAGGCTGCTGTCAGGTCCCTTACAGCCTTCTCTTCTCTAGGCTGAAGAGCCAGTCTCTCAGCCTGTCCTCATAGGGCACATGGGGATTCTTGGAGGAAGAAAGAATGATGGAGCTTAGGGATGCTTGGAGCTGGCTTCACACTGCATTCTGTGTTTGGGAGGTTCTGTCTGCCCCAAGGAATGCTCAGTCTTTTTAAAGCTGTGTAGTAAGTGCTGATGAGCTAGTGTATGAAGTATATCAAAAGAAGCAGAGACTGTCTAAATGTGAGCTTAAATTAGATGCATAATAATAGTGAGTCCCCAGTAGATCTGCGGAGTCTTTTTGTTCCCCTTCCTCTAGAAGGTGCTCCTACAATCTAAGAGTTAACTTCATGTTAAATGCACTTGAAAATTCAGTTACCAATGCATTTTGCTCTTCAAAAGAGAGCGCTACCCATCTGTGTTACTTTGCTTTCAGCACATCACACAATGTCAGCTATCAGATCAGAGCAAGAGACTGATGAGCGTGCATCCAAGCCTGACAGGTCAGGTCAATGTCAGGGGAAATTACAATTCCCTTTTTTCTCTCCCCCCCCCTTTTTTTTTTCTTCTTTTGAATACAACCCATTTGCTGCTATTTACTTTAGAAGACTACTTCCCTGGAGTGTGTGGGTGTGTGGTTGTGGGGGGGCTCAAATGCTTTAAAGTGATATTGCCTGGACAATTTAGACTTAGTTGCTTTCTGATCATGTCCCCATTTTATGCAGTGTTTTTCAATAGGAAAGTGACAGCAGCTTGAAGTCAACCCCCATGGTAGGCACCATGGAGGAGATCTCATCAGAGAGGGATCCATCCCCTGGCACAGTCACAAGCAGGGGATGGGGGCTCTGGGGTTCTGTAGTCTGCAGTGATTTACTGTTCTCCTTTGTTTGCCCCCAAAATAGAAGACTCTTAGTCAAGACAATCATCTGCTCTCACTATGTGCATCTCTGCTGGTGCAAGAGCTACCTGCTTACCCATACATGCACACTTAAATTGCCATTGCCTATTCAGGAACTTAGGGCACACACCAGAAATCTGCGTCTCATCAGAGAGATGGGGCAGCCAGCAGTGTGCAGTGAAATGGGGTGTCAGAGTGAAGGAAGCTGAGTGTGATCAGTTATCTCCTTGCTTTTTCAACTAATAGGTAAGTATGAGCTTAACTTACTGGCCCATAGATAAATTTTCCTAGTCAGAATTTAGGGTTGTTTGCTCTCTCTTGTGTTTTAAAAAATAAAATAATGAGAGTTTGCTAAAGTAAAAGTTGGCCTCAAGTAATGGCTTCTTGCATTTATAACCTTAATAACTACTATAGATATTTATTTATTCTATAACATATGCTTTGGATAGGTTAGATATCCAAGTGGATAATGAAGTGTTTTCTGATTCTAACATTAGGTTTATCCATATAGCTGAGCAGGTAAAGAAAGGTGTATGATTTGTATGGGCAGGGGATTTTAAAAAGGCATCTTATTCTACCAAAAAAGATAGAAGGACAATGAAAAAGAGCCTGAAAGTTAAGTATACAACTAGACCAAATCTTAAGGAAAACAGAAGGAAGAAAGGAAAGGAGGAAGGGAGGGAGAAAAGAGGAAAGGAGGAAGGAGAAAGATAGGAAAGGAGAAAAGAAGGAAGGAGGAAGGGAGGGAATAAACAAAAAAATAGATAGAATATCTAGTCATAGAGAGGAACCTAGGATTAAAAACATTTAGATGAGATAGAACGTAAAATCTGATTATAAGGCAAAGAAAGGGAACAAGGTCTATAGTGTTTGAGAATACAGTCCTGAGTGCTCATACACTTCTCACCCAGCTGTCTCAAATCAGTCCAACTGTCTAAAAATGCAATCAGAAAGGAAATGTACGGGGGTCCTGTATGACCAGAAGAATAGTGAGAAGCCTGTAAGAAATCACCGAGAGATTGAAAGCCTGTAAAACTCACCACTTGACCTCCTCATTGTCATTTTTCCCACTGAGAGCCTCTGCAGAGAGCCTGGATGTTTTTCTCTTCCCTCTCCCATCAGGTGGCTGCAGCCACCAGGTTTACCTACAACCTTCTCAATCCCAGGGTGGACAGACCCACTTCTCCAGGCCTCTTCCCACACAGCATGTGCTCCAACATGGTCCCTTTGTTAGACCAGATTCAGCCTGTGAGCACATCTGCTTCCCCTGGTCTTCTGTGCAGGGGAAGCAGTGAAGCTTCCTGGCTTGTCATCCTGATCCCGTGCTACATGGAGTTCTCCCAGCTCTTACAAGACTCTGTAAGAGTGGTGAGGCATTGGCACAGGCTGCCCATGGAGGTGGAGTGGTCACTATCCCTTGAGATATTCAAGCCATGGAGATGTGGCACTGAAGGCCATGGTTAGTGGGGGGGCATGGTGTGGATGGGTTGGTGGTTGAACTAGATAATCTCAGAAGTTTTCCCAACCATAATGATTTCATGACTCTTTGCTTTTGCTGTCCCTGTACCTCCTGAGTATCTTCTCAGACAATTTTCTCTGTCCAGATCCCTCTAAGTGACACCTCTGCCCTCCCATATATTAATCACTCTCTCCCAGTTTGATATCATCTGGAAACCTGCCACGTGTGCAAAGTTTTGCCATTGAAAACAGCAGCAACTTTGCTCAAATATTTTTGTGGCACCATTATAACACTGAGTTTAGTTTGTGAGGCAAATTCACAAAAGCATTTGGAACAAAAATAGAGAGAGAGAGAGAGAGAGAGAGAGAGAGAGAGAGAGAGAGAAGTACTTAGTACAATTCCCGTTCATTAGTGACTTCTTGCTTTTTGTGGAACTGAATGTGATTAAAGTTGATATTCAGCAACCTGCAATTTAAAATCAATGGTCCCCACCAATGGGTTAAGCAAGAGCTTGGGGAAGGAAGCCTGCAACATGCACACAGCACTCTACTTCAGAACAGGGGAAATATGTAAGTGCTAAATAATATTTATAATCTAACACTTGTTGGTTGTCTCTTACCCCAGACTATTGATCCATTTTATAATTATTAAACTGAGCTTCAGGCTCTGCTCATAGCATAACTTCATTTAGCACCAAGATGAAATATGGTTTCTATTAGCAGCAAACAGCAATTCTGCACATCAGTGCTCAGACACGAGGGAGGGAGAAATGAGCAGGTCCTGATGAGGTTCACTGGATGGAAAGGAACAGCTTGAGATGAAATGTAATCAGAGCGACTGAAAAATAGTCTCCTTTACAAACACTCAGCTTCAGCTCTGCTGCTCAACTTGAAATAAGCACGACTGAGATAGTCATTCAGATTTAGAATCATAGAATCATGGAATTGCTCAGGTTGGAAAAGACCCTAAAGATCATGAAGAAGTCCAACCGCAACCTAACCAAACTACCCTAACTCTACCAACCCTCTGCTAAATCATGTCCCTGAGCACCACATCCAAATGGTGTTTAAACACATTCAGGGAAAATTTCCTGGCCAATGGAATTTCTCATAGGAACTAGTGAGGTTTAGAAAATCTGTCACACTGCAAAATGAACCATCTGGAGCACAGGGCACAAAGTATCAGTGCAAATGCAAGAAATCCAGAGTCCCAACCTTGAACTTTATCTGGGACCCTTCTGTGCTGCCCCAGTGAAACCACTGTCAGACATGACAAAATGAACCATCAGGGTGTTTACAAAGAGATTACATGAAAAGTTTGTACTTTATGAAACTTGATCTTGTGCTTTTGGGTAGAAAACAGGGCATTGCTTGGGATCTTAAAATGTTTACAGCAGGTATTCCTCTGCCCATGAAAAGCTTTGAAATATAACAACTCAATTTCAGTAGTCATTTTGTTCTAAAAACATGTGAAAGCTGATACAATGAATCTGCAATAAGAGATAATGGAGTTCTCCCTATATATGACTTTCTGATAATATCTGAAACTATTTATTTTCTGAGCAAAATGAGCCTCATTAGGGCTCCCTCCCCCCTCAGCTGTGCCCTTTCCTTCTGGCTGAAGTAGCCAGTAGACATTAAAGACCAACCACATAGGCTAATCTCCTTTCAACTTCTGTTAACAGGGTTATTAAAAAGACATTCCTGAAAAATCAGCTGAAAGCCACTAGGTAATAAACTCCCCACTTAAAAGGTGGATAGGTGTAAATTCCACACGTAGGCCTTTTCATCTAGGAAGCCAGTTGCTTGGAGATCAGATGTTTTAAATGAATTGCGGAGCTGATGTCACTTTTCGGTCAACAGAGACTGCCACTATTTGGAGGATCAAATAGATGTGAGGATGTAAAGCAAGTAGATAGGTCCTGCTCCTGCCAGGGCAACTGCAGAGAGGTGCCTGCCACCATCCAAAGCCCTGGTGAAATCTATGATACTTAGCATGACATCCACAATACTTGCCCATCATCAGCAGACTGTTGGTGTGGTATTTTGGAGTTGAGAGCACTGAAGAGTTTAAATGCCTGAGGAAGGATTTTTAAGAGCTCTACAACGCACCAGTTTCTAGTCTTACTACAAATGAGTAGCTGTGTTTTCTCTCATCCTAGCCACCGAAGGCGGTGATAACAACTAGGGATGCAGTTTGCACATAGTTTTCACTGACTGTAGTAAGGGCTGTGGGCTCCTTTTTATGGGTCTGGACTCAGAATCAGCCCCAGTTCTTACTGTCTTGCTTCCCTCTGTGAGTTGTAGATAGTCGTTCATCCATATTCTTTGCAATACTGACCTCAGAAAAAGACGTAGATATTTGCTGGCACACTGTAGCTTACTTATCTACAAATCCTACTGATTTCTGTTGAGACTGAACTCAGGTTAGACCCTCTTCCAAAAGTATTTAAAAATCCCCAAAAAATTCATTAAAAAAAAAACCAACAAAACAAAGCAAAAAAAAAAAAAAAAAAACAACCCACAAAAAACAAAACAAAACACTTCAACTCCAAATCAAGGGAAAGCATTAAAAAAGACAGAAGCATCACCCGGTGGCTAATGAGACTCTGGATAACAAATGTGCTGGATCCTTTTCTTCCTTTATTGCTCGCTTAGGCGTAAACAGAGGTGTCCAGTGTTACTTTTCGGAAGTGTTGAACACCTGCTGCGTCTGCTGAAGCCAGCGAGACCTGCAGCTGCCCACACCACGTTTTGCATCTGTGCGGCTGGGTCTGCACAAAGCAGGACCATCAACAGCCAGCTGCACAACGAGTGGGAGGCAAAGCGGAGAGTGCTTGAGAAACCATGTTAAATGAGAGAGGAAGCGGCTTTAAGAGCTTTGCAGATGTAGAATAAAGTTGAAAGCATATCATCTTAGAGCTCTATTTGTATAATGTGCTGCTTGTTGGTGCAGTAAGACTGGACTTCTGTCCTAACTCTCAAGAAGGCAGACTGCTAAGTGTTACTGGAATATATTTACCCATGCTTTCTCTGCTTTAGCTTGCATTCTTCCCATTTGATATGACTTTTGCCTTGATGTGTCAAGTCTGTTTTCCCTTCAAACCTCACAGCTTGGTGGAAATATTTTACAGACTAAAAACATAGATCAATCCTTAAATATCTATATAATTACCTACCATATCTCTAGGTGACAGATTACCTGGACATCTTATTTTAAATTTAAACCCTGTATCAGGCACACACAGAAGCTCCAATAAAATAAAATAAAATAAAATAAAATAAAATAAAATAAAATAAAATAAATCTATTTTATGCTTTTCTTTTACATATAAAAACTTTTGCTCCGTTCGTGCTTCTCCTTTCTCCTGTTATAAATGCAGAAATCTGAGTAGTGAACCTTTCATTTTAAAGGAGATGAAGATGGAGATGTTAGCCTTTATATTGCTGAATAAATTACCGGAATGGAAATCAAAACTGTCAGTCAAGCAGAAAATCTCTCATCATTTTGTAAGTGTCAGTGAGTATGTCATTGGTGTTAGCCTCATATCTCACTGCCTTGCAATCTTTTGGCATTACTGGGAGAACAAAAGGGACCTCCCCAGATCTGCAGAAGGTCGAATAAAATAAAGATTGTAATGCTTTTTTTCCCTTCTTCTTTTCCCATGTACTTACAGTTTAGAAAGGTGACATTTGAAACGCTAGACTTTCTTAGCTCTTTAATAGGTGAGCATTAAACAATACTAGGATATAGAATACACCTGGCATCCAGCAAATAGCCATACCCTCCTCTGTATCACGTTTTCAGCAATGCTATAATGGAACACCATGAGCACTTCTACAATTTCCATTATTTTTTTTTCCTATTGTAACCATTCCCACTCTGTGAGATCATTTCCCAGCTGATGATTCTCACAATGCAGGTAGAGATGTAGTTGCAGGCAAGAATTAAAACACGTGATTTGTTGAAAGTTTTGCTTCCAAATTTGACTTCCTTTAAGGGCTTAACTGTTGATTCCAAAATCAAGATCAATGAGAAAAAAGTTTCATATATATATAAAAACACGTGTTTATATATGGACCATGAATGTACTATGAAATACAAATACTGCAAGGAAAACACAAAAAGAGAACGAGAGAGATTTTAACTGTGACAAAAGCAACTTCCATTTTTATGCTAAATCAGTTATAGAGTCTGACTTGTGACTTGGTGACCTCTGAAATGGTGCTCAGTGAAGCTCACTCATCTCACTAAAGTCACAAAAAATACCCGCTGTAAATCTTCCCTTAATTTTAATTTATAGCAGGAATTTGTGATTCTTAGGACTTTTGCAATTCATTTTCCTTAAAGAAAGAAAAAAGAAAAGATGCTTCTAAATATTTTGATCCCAAACCCAACAAAAATCCATGAGACCTCAGTGAATATTGGATCAGCCCCTATTTTCAATGCACATAGGTTTTTCCTCTTAGTGGCTGTAGTAAGGATTTTGTAGGCACAAAGAAATGGTATCTTCCAGATTGCTTTGACTATCTGCCAGTTAAAAGCATATCTCCCTCCCCCCACCCCCCCTTTTTTTTCAGAGTGGTTTACCGAGCACATAGAGATCATTACTAAGAAGCTCTAAACCAAATCCTACCCTACTTTTCTGAGTCCTTCAGGTTAGCGCTTGCATTCTCTTTCTTTTCATTATATATTATACTTTGCTTATATTATGGATCAATATGAATTCATGGCCGGCAGCTGAGATACGCAGTGGCTACAGAGCTCAGTACTTTTCCCAGCTCTCCTAATGATTTGCTGTGTGATCTTGGGCAAGTTCCTCCTTGACTCTGCTTATCCATTTCCTTGGGGAATAAAGGTCATTAATCATCATTATAAACTCTTCCAAGGCCTACAGATGAAAAATGCTCATTATTAATGCTATTCATTTTTAGGATATATATTTTCGCTTGAAATGCCTAAAGTATAACTTTGCTGTTGTAATCAGGAAGGGCTGGAAAAGGTTTTTTAGCAGAAAAATAGATTCATAGAGGTAGAAATTTTTATATAAATATATTCTAGTCTTCTCTTACACATTTTCAACCTACACACAGCTTTGAATTAAATTTCTGTCTAAGACAACTGTTCAGACCCAAAATTTGTGTTGATTTAATTATTTCCTACACATTTGTTGATTTTTAATCACATCTTTCCAAATCTTTTATTAAACAGGACTTTGACTTTATTTACAACTATTAATTTCCTTTTTGCCTTTCAACTCAAGATTTGAAATGGTAAACCTAAATTGCAGACTGCAGGGAATATCTTGCTTTTTCCCTTTCTCTTGTTGAAAAGCGAGTTATTCAAAGAGAAATTACAACCTAACAAGATGAGAAATCCACAGAGCCACACACATCAAAGTCCAAGCCAACTATTTTTGAGTTTCACAATTAGTATCTCAAGTGTGAAAGTGATATTCTGTCAGAGAATCTCAGCCACAGTCAGTGTGGATCAACTAATAACTGCTGTGGTGCAGTTTCTTCCAAACAGTTACACAGAAAACAGGGCTCCATAGTTTAAATTCTGGGGCTGTGTTAGTGCTCACTATCTCTAAACTCTCTGTTAACTGTTTTGTAAAATGGTTAATTCTCTTTTTCCCCTCTCATCACTTATCCCCCCAGTGCAACGTTAAATGTTGATGCGCAGCCTTAATTGGTTTAGTCACAAGAAGATAATCTTTTTTTCCTCCTTCCTCGCTGTTGCCTGTTAGCTTAAAGGCTTTTTAGCTGAAGGTTGATAATTATCACTGAGAAGAATCTAGCACATCAGGAGTTCATTTTCCATCTTAGCACTTGTGGTGCTCCTTTGAACTCCCCTGGCCAAACCCGCGTTCCCACTTTGTCACTTTCCTCCCTCCATCATAAAAAGGTCTCAGCAGCCGGCAGCTCCAGCCTTTGCTGGCGGGCAGCGGGAATTGCTTCTCCCGCGCGCTCCTCCAGAATGGACAAATTGCATGAGACGTTGATAAATATGGAAGACACTTTGGGTTCGGAGCACTCTGTCTGCTTATCCTCCTGGGACTGGAAGAACACGGCCGGGACTTTTGAGCTGCACTCTGTCTCCTCTCCTCACAGCGTGTCTCCAACGCCATCCTTCGAGTCTTACTCCTCATCTCCATGCCCAGCTGCAGCTGAGACCCCATATAGCGGTGGTGGCCTGGTGGGCTACGGCCTGGTGGACTTCCCCCCAGCCTACCTGCCCAGCCCTGGGCAGGCCCGGCTGCCCAAAGGCACCAAGGTGAGGATGTCAGCCCAGCGCCGGAGGAAAGCCAGCGAGAGGGAGAAACTGCGGATGAGGACCCTGGCCGATGCACTGCACACACTGCGCAACTACCTGCCGCCTGCCTACAGCCAGCGGGGACAACCCCTCACCAAAATACAGACCCTCAAGTGCACCATCAAGTACATCAGCGAACTGACGGAGCTTCTCAACAGCGTCAAGAGGGCATAGGGCCCGGATGGAGCACCTACCCTGGCACCCCAGGCTCTGCTGTGGAAAAGCCTCTTAAAAAAAGACAACAAAACTACCCCAACCACCCCAATTTCTTCTTTGTTGGAGCATGGTTGCATGGGGTGACAGAGGAACGTGAGGGAGGGAGAGCGAGGGTTGCTGTGTACATAGGATGCGATGCTGGAAGGTGATGTAGGGCTGCCTAAAGCCTGAGCTGCAAGTTGCTGAGATGGAAGTCTTGCTTTTTGTTTTTCTTATGCTCCTGTTTTGTTTCTCTTTTTTTGTTTGTTTGTTTATTTTAATGATAAGCGTCTGACACATTTTAAAGTTGATCTGATATGAACCAGAAAGCCATCTGAACCTCCCAGGATTTACATATCTGTGTTCTGACTGATCTTCTGCTTAATGCAGACAACAGTAAATCCATAGCTTTGAAAGAGAATTTGTAAAAAGAAACAACGACCACATAGGATTTATAAGTGTATTGATTTGTAGGCACTTTAATATGAGGAACATATTTAGCTAGTTCAAATATTACTTATTTGTCTACATTTCCTCTGTACTTGAAAATCAAGACAAGAAGTAATAGTAAGTGTCATAGTCTGTACTTTGTATTGCATACCTGGTAGATAAGTAAAGTCTAAAACTGACCATTAAATACTGGAAATGAAATATAAACCAATGGATCTTGTACAGATAAATTGCTGCTAAAGTCTACCTTCTGTTTTAATGTATACAGAAACAAATAATATTTTTGTTTTCAATCTAAAAAAACCAAAAAACTTTGCTTCAGAGTCTGATAAGTGTGGAATACATTTTTACATCAAACTACTAGAATAAGGTTAGGCTGAGCTCTGTCCCTCCTCTTCCTTCTCTGTGGGATAAAATAAATTGGTCAAAATATCAGAAAGATACAAAATGTTATCCTCAAGATGTATTGGAACCTAAGAGGATGCCAGTAACTGTAACATCCCCTTATTAAAAATTGTCATATCAGCTGTTTCTTTCAACCAGTAACAGCCTTGTAAAACACGCACATGAAACCTTCCAAAAGCAAAATAAATGAGAACATAGTTCAGATCTTTAATTCCTTTTACCTTTTATGTGACTGAGATCACATCGGTCTCATCAAACTGGAGAAAAAAAAACCAAAAACAAACAAAAGCTCCATAAATCTCATTGCAGATTGATTTCAAATACTTGGCTACACCAAGGCCAGCCACGCACAGAGAGGAGCAAAATCTGGCACAGAGTTGCTGTATTGCAAGGCTGAGCAGCACAGATTTCAATAAGGCAGATTAACCTTTTCTCTGTAGGGAGATGTAAAGCATCAGGAGAGCAGCGGGCAGAGAAAACAGGCTTGTCTCACCGGGATGAATAGATCAACATGTCTGCGTGGGGCAGATGGTTTTGGTTTGTGAATGCATTCTGCAGCACAGCTCTGTAAAGCTAAAACATTGCTGCATCTCCCTCTTTTTTTTTTTTTTTTCCCCCCTTTTTCTGGATGTTTGTAACAAAATAGGTTAAGTAGGTATATGTAATATATAATAGTAAAATGGTTTTTGTACTTTTTTTCTCCCTGCCTAAGCTCACTCAATACTCTTCTCAGATGGAATACGCATACTGGAGAGATCAGTGTGAAATCCATCACTGTCTTCAAAAGCAGCTAAGTTCAAATTTATGCAGGTAGAAGTGTCGCTCAAATGTATGCACCATTATGCATATCTTCTGTGATCCTGCTCTGCTTTAACCCACATTACATTTCTCACAAACTTTTGGGCATTAGTAAGAGCATAAGTAGCATCATTTTTTAAAGAGCTATAAAATTGTCCAAATAGAGATAACTGCCTGTGCACATGAAATGACAGCACTAATGTCACCATAGCATTCCTCACTGTGAGACTGGAACAGGTTGCCCAGTGACATTATGGATGCCCCTGCTTTGCAAGCATTTAAGGCCAGGCTGGATGGGGCTTTGAGCAACCTGGTCTAGGGGGAGGTGTCCCTGCCTATAGCAGGGGGTTGGAACTGAATGATCTTAAAGGTCCCTTCCAAACCAAACCATTCTATGATTTGATGATATCCTAGTGATTAAGGAGTTGAAATTGTGCATTGGCCACAAGATCTCACACAGAACCAGAACTGAAAACTTGATCCTGAGTCTTTTAACAAAGTCTCTCACTGTAGCCAACATCTGTAAAAGAGTATGTGCTCACTAGTGCTGGCAAAGCACCACTGTATACACAGAAGGTAGCTCCATTATTGCCATTTTGGTTGTAGACCATTATCTTGTTCTATTGTACTGTTACGATCGATCATCTATGCTTGGCAAATCTTTTAAACAACACTGCATGCAAAAAGATTGCCCCAGTAGGAGGTAGCCTGTAGAGGTGCATCAGGGCTGGTTTTCCCAACTGCTCCAAGAAAACAGCAGCCAAAAGCCCTGAAAATGTTGGGCCACAGCTTGCATGGTTTCTCCAGAGTCCTCTCCCTGGAAGTCCAAGGTAGAAAAACTCTAAGTAAACTCAAAAGCAAGGCTTTGAGTTCCAAACCACTTTACTGTTCCTGTATTAGTTAACCAAACCTTGCCTTTACTCAGTCTATAACCATAAAAATCCACTGGCTACTAGAATGTTTTTAAATACTTTGAGCTTTAGCATAGGATGGCTTTATTTAAGATTCCCTTAGGTAATAGGCCTTGGTCTGCCCTAAATTGCACCTTGCATCGCAGTGGGACCAAGGTCCCCATCCAAGATAAGATTAGTTTACTAGCATACTCTTACAGTATGATTTTCTGGTACTAACAGTTATTCCCCTTCCAAGGAACACCTCATTGCACATACAGGTGATGTGGAAAAAATGACTATGACACAGAAATAAGAAGTATAGGTGGATTCAGTTCTCATTTATTGTAGGGTAGTTAGCAAGCCTAGGGTGATTATACTTCCTTTTCAGTCTGGCCTTGTGAGATCCCATCCACATTTCTGCATTCAGCTCTGAATCACCCAATACAGGAAAGATGTGGAGCTGTTGGAGCAGGTCCAGAGGATGAACAGAGGTCTGGAGCACCTCTCCTACAATGAAAGTCTGAGGGAATTGAGCTTGTTCAGCCTGGAGGAGGGAAGACTTCAGGGAAACTTTATTGTGGCCCTCCAATACGTAAGAAGTGGTCCCACAGGAAAACTGGGGAGGGAATCCTTACCTACGTGACAAGAATAACTGCTTTAAACTAAAAGTTAGAGTTAGAAAAAATATTTGGAAGGAATTCTACATTCTGAGGGTGGTGATGTTGCCCAGATAAAGAATAGATGACTCATCCCTGGGAGTGTTCAAAACCAGGCTAGATGGAGCTCTAGACTATGGGGTTGGAAGCAGATGATCTTTAAGATCACTTCCAGCCTAAGCCATTCCATGATTCTGCGGCCTGAACTTCCCAGGATCTGCCAAGTTTGCTCTCAAGGATATTGAGCATTTTTCTCTCTCCTTTTGTAGTTTTCTCCTTGGTGTAGAAATTTCACTGAAAGAGAAGGGACTGTTGCATTCATGACAATACAAGTCCTGCTGTTAATAAATACTCATTCCTATTAATTTTTAGGTAAAGTGAAACACAGCTGAGGTTACTTGTTTTCCATTTCTTTACCCCTAAGGATGTAGGATATTTATTTAGCATGAAAGAGACCAAGAATTAAGCCTCTCCTTTACGAGAATACAGGATCTAATAACCACCAGGGCTGTATGTAAAATTCATGAGGCAGTATTGAAGTCCAATAGCAAAAGTGATAGCCTATAGCACAGTGCTTTACAGTCTGCAGAAACTGTAAATGTCAGAACTAAAGAAAACCTTTCACATACAAGCATTGTAACATACGTTAAGACTTCAAGTGGAAGTAAAGCTACAGTAGTTGTAGTACAGCAATCACTGGAAGTCTGTGGCTAAGGAATTCTATTACATTTTGCCTAGGGGACGGAGTTGTTTACTGTGCTAAAGAAAAAGAGACACAGGAGAGTAAAAAGAGGATCAGTCAATGAACTGAACTCTTCCAGTCCTAAAATCTCTCCCAAGTCACATTTTTGCCTTTTCCAGGATAGCATCATTAAAACCCCTTCATTAACAAATGTACTAAGGAAGGCTAGAGAGAAGAGTTAAATAGAAAAAAAACAGACCAAAAACCTTCACCACAGTTTTCTACTGCATTAATGACTTTCTTATGCAAGAAATTAGTACACTGAATCAGACTTGATTCATTCACCATCACAACAAGGGCTTAAATACTACGGATGACAAATGAAGAATATTCTAAAATGCTTCAGTTAATTCATTTTTAATTAATTTCTGTAGAGGATGTTGCAGTTTTGGAAGAAACCTTGAGATAAACAAATATTACTGTTTGCTTGGAATCCTGAAGTGTTGGTTTACTGATGAAACAATTATACCATCCTGCTGTCAGATGCTGCACATCACGAGTGGTTATTCTGTCTTTTAAATAAGTGCTCTCAGACCTTTAGAGAAAGGCAAGAGACATGAAAAAAGCCAGACCCTACCCTCTGCTTTCCTTAGCTGCAGGTTTTGCTCAGAGCTACAGGTATATGTTATCACAAGATGACAGGGAAGACAAGTTTCCTCTTGGTAGAAGACCGGGTTACCTCAGTGAGAGTATTCCTTAGTGACTGAGACTGTACTTGGAAGAAGGTCTCCAGGAAAGCTCCAGCTCTGTGAGCAGCAGAACAGAGGGGAGCCGGTGGCTGCCTGCCCTCCCTTCTCCCCCCCAGCACTTTGAAATTCTAAACTGGGGAGCACCACATAGGTGCCAACAACTTTTATAGTTACACATTTGGGCTGCACATAGGTGTGTTCAATGGGAGGAAAGCCTCTTGTTAAGGGACTTCAGACTGTTCCTATGGGGAACTGCCAGCATGGCAGAAATCTTTATACAAAAGTTTCATTCATATACAGCTGTACATATTTATATATAAATAAACACACACCTCAATTTCTGAGGATCAAGTATCTGACTTAATCTTGTTCCTAACGTAATGGTTATACAGCCACAAATGTTATTTGTTTCCCCCTCATTTAACAGAGAACAGTGATGGAAAAAGCTCAAGTAGTGAGAGAGACCCATTTTACTTACCTTCTCCTATCTGGACGGTCTCCTTGGTCTTTAAACAGCATGAACCTAGACTTGCTCTTATCTCTATACCAAGTACTGCAAGGAAACTAACTCGCTTCAAATTAAATGCTTTAAAGCATAAGTAAATTAAGTACCTGACTTGTTGGAGTAGCATTCAGATGTTTCTGAACTGGTGTTCTCAAATAGAAGGAGAGTTTCTATAGAAATTACTAGCTGCAGACTATTGATAGGTTTGTGGCAGAAACCAAAGCTTCTCAAATCATGAACTCATTGTCAGAGCATTTTCCTCCAGTGAGAAGTGCATGGCCTTTATGCTTCCACTGAAGACATTAAGGATTATAACATAGAACAAAACAAGCATATCAAAATTAATTGAGCTGTAAACAAAGATCAGTTTCATCATCTTCTGAAAGTTGGTTAAGAGTAAGGTGTGCTGTTGCTTTAAGAAACAAAAACAGCAATTTCAAGAATGGTAGTCATGCAATTGATCAAGTACAGTAAAAACAAAAAGCCTGTTTCTATCAGCAGCCAGATAGAGCAAGCTGTAGCACTGACTTACTGCCATTTATTTCAAGTAGAAATATCTGTCGGCAGTAGGCTTCCAGAATTGTTTTATTTTCTTATAAAAACAAATCACACCAAACTTTGCTTTTCCCTTAGACTTTTATCATTCACCTGTTGAAATTGCAGGAGACATAAAGCATAAACAAAGAAGATTGATCTCCTTTCAACTTGTGTTAACAAGGATATAAAAATAACATCCCAAATACCGGGGGAAAAGCATGTGGTCATAAAAAATCCACTTAAAAGGCGAAAAGGTGTTGTTGAACACTTGAAGAGGATATATATATTTTTTTAGATATATAAAGCCAGGAAGGCAGTCACTCAGTTTTAGTATAAACAGGCACCCCTGAGGTAGAGAGAGCACTGTCATGTCTTCTTCAAATTCAGTATGTTGCTGATATTGAAACGGATGGTGTCTCATACACTACTGAAAAACCTGACAAAGTTCACTCAAAACCTTTCCATGGTTGAAATGGGAATCTCATGAACTTTCAGTAAAGACCACTAATCTATTAACACCTCTCATTGTGCAAAACAGTGCCAAACAGAGTTTAAGAAAGACTGAAGAGTAGAAACAAAAGTTTAAACTGGGCATCATCCAGTTTTTCAACCTCTCTTAAATCCCTGGCAACAGGAAAGAACAAGATATTGACTAATCCTGGGGAACAAACAATCCACGGATGAAAGATTGTAAATACTGTTTTCTACTGAGTGATTTTCTCTTTGTATCTTGGTTTGAAGAAAAAGATCATAAAACCCAGGAAGCCACTCAGAGAAAGAGTTAACAATGTCCAAATATACTGCCCTACTTTATGCTTAGTACTCACATTAGTTCCTACACGTTTTCCCCCCCAACCCCTGCACTCCCAGAGGTGAATGTGGTTCAGGATGCCCATGGCAAACTACAGCATGCTGTTAAAACACCATCACAGCAGACAAAAATTGCAGCTCCATCTGGAGAATATACTGCATACTAGTCGTTTCTCGGGAGAAACTCAGCATGATATGGAGATATACAGGGAAGTCATTTTACCACCTGTATAGAAACCGAACTGGAACCTATTAGACACAAAACCCTAGCAAGTAGATCACGGATGTGCCTTGTGAATTCACTGGATTGTAGTCACAGACTCAGGAATATGTGACACTTAACCACTGAGTTAACATAGGGGAAATAATCACTAAACTCAAAGTAAATGGCTTGTCAGGGTTGTGTTTTACCTTTCCTTTTATTCCCTTATTGAAGAACAAGATGCACATTTCAGCATCGTTTATTTAGCACAGCAGTAAGCTGTAAGTAAGTAGTAGTAAAGTAAGATTCATTCAGCACTGTAGCTGCTTTGTAGCTGTCTCCATTGGAAAACAGTCTTGAGGCACTTCACATGCTCATCAAGAAACCTACACATCTTTTATTGCCCTTTCCAGCAAAAAAATCTATCAACTACATATCAACAGGAAACTGTAAGATTGACAAGATTTACAAACATGAGCTTTAAGTCATAGCACAAACTGGTTTAATGAGGCCACTGAACAGGTATTATAACAGAGCTACAAATCATTTATTCATTGCTTTTCTTCACAAGGTACAAACATATTCATGAAATAGTTTCTTGCTCAAGGCGGCTCTCACATAAATCCCCTATAGTAGAAATCTATTTAATGAAGTTAAAAAGCAAACAGTATTTTACACCCAATTGTTACAGATTTTGCCCTAAGCAATAATGATTCATGCCAAGTAATAGCTTTCCTTACAACAGGAAAATACAGTAGCGAATCTAAGCAGTTTTCATAGCTCTGTTCAGATGTGGAGGAAAAAAGACATTTTTCTTTCCACTAAAAACAAACAAAAACCACAAGTAATCTAATAGGAACTCCTTCTAGTAGGGAAGAATCCTGAACACTTCGTAGACAGAGTTTAGTAAGAGTAGCTTAGTAATAGTTGCCGTGATAATACACCAAGTCTCCACTAAAAGCTTATTTTCCCCTAGTGTGGCTGCTTACTCTGCTTAGCAGAGTTACTGGTGCAGTCTGTGACTTTATGGAACAAAACAGTGTTGGTCATTCCCTCAATCTGCGTGTTCACCTACAGAGAAGAAAGAGATGCCTCTTATGTTACAACCTTAGCACACTTAGTACTTCAGTAATGTGATCTGAGAGCAATACCAACCTTTGCTGGCCACATTTTCCTTTCTAATAAGCACTGCTCCAGATGACACTTGGCCCCATGGATGCGGTTCTGCACTGCGGTCTAGTGAGACATTTAAGTTTTTAATATTCTGTACAGCATACACCAGGAGGAGTCTTCTGATTGACAATACTCCCAGCAGCATATAGTGCTAAGCAAGCCCCAAGAACAACTTGAGAAATACCAGTTTTCTTACCAAGGCGATGTGTCCCAGGATTGCACCTCCTCTGACAAATCACATCTGAAGGCAGCGGTGTAGTGCTGCAGATCACAACACTGCAGTGGAAATATAACTAGAGGAAAAAAGAAATTGCAGCAAGTACAGGGGTGTCTAGTAAAAACTAGATACACAGACAGACTCCAAATGAGATAAGTGAATGCTACTGTGCAGCTAGGCTAGTCTTTATGTACTACTCCTAGTGCTATGCCTTGAAGGCAGACAACGGCCTCTATCAGTACCAAGATAACTGAGCATTTGTTACATGTACTGCTCTACACACTGGAACCGCCAACAGCACATGATAAGTAAGAGATTTCTCACCTGCATTTGTAATAGAGTTGTGTCTTGTACAAAGGTGAACACTGTCACTTCAAATCTCTTCAAGTGCTGAGGAAATTTTACTCTATGGCTGTAATTAACTTCATGAAAGACTGTTCTGTAAAAGTCCTCGCTATTTTCACACCTTTTTGGGGAAAAATAAATAAATAATAAAAGAAAGCAAATATAATCCAAACCTTCATTTCAGCAAGGTCCTTCCACAAGCTATGGATGTGAAATGCCAAAGAACTTGTTCTCCTCAGAGCATAGTAGTGTAGACAGAGCCCCTCCCATTCAGTTCCTGCCTTTGGCCATGGTTATAGTTGCTTCTTTAGTGATAGCTAGAAGCACTTGGTGCTTTTGACACCAGAAGCCATAGCAAGTGTACAGGCACCTTCGTGTACTTCAGCAGATACAGAGTCAGGACAGAGCAAACCTTCTGAGGCAACTTCTAACCTCTTCCCCATTCCTTCTAGTTCTAAGTTCAGCCTTGTGCTGAACAGTCATCAGCCATAAGAGGGATGCTCTTCTTACCCGTTTACAAGGATTGGCCATTGTGGAAGACTGTCTTGGTTTTGGGAGTTGGTAGCCCAGCAGTCTTTCAAGTTTAGTTCCAATCTTGGGTCTGCAGGCTGGAGTAGTTCAACTTCAAAGTACAATGCCTCCCGCAGATATTTCACCACAGGATATTCCAGTTCCTGATAGGGCTCAGAATAGGATTTCTCTAGAAGAGATGTTAGAGTTTCCTTTTTACAGTGTAAGCATTCACCAATTTTGAGTTACCCTATTTTCCACCATCATCTACTCTGGTATAGTATCAGAACTGGAAGAGTATATAAATGTCAGCAAATAGGGCTGTGGTGGCAGATGAAATAAGAACTAGTGAAGAAAGAGATCTGGGGATCCAGAGGAGAAAGAGACACTTCCTTCCATAAAACCCACTGCAATGAGATGTTTGTTCAAGAATACTTCTAAAAAAGCACTGAAAAATAAGAGCAGAGCCATTCCAGGCAGGGTGATAGTTTTGTTCAGGCTTCAGTTGCCTCTTTGGCCAGGAGGTAACCATTTTGCAGCAGCATTATTACCTATGAAGCCTTCAAGAAGTCTTTCACTTTGCCCTTGGAGATATTCAAAATCACCCTGGACATGGACTTTGGCGACTGGCTCTGAGTAACCCCATTGGAGAAGAGTTGGACAGGAAGACAACCAGCAGCTCTTCCAACCCTATCCTTTACAATAAACCTCATCAGAAAAGTTACCTTTAAAAAGCTTCAGTGAGAGATTTAGAGAGCCAAAACCTGGCTTAATACTCAATGGAAGGTTCTTCTTATTTTCATATCGGATGTCAGCTGAGTGCTTGATTGTGTAAACGCATACAAACTTCAATCTGAAGGAAAACATTTTGGATTAGATTTTTAGAAATTAAAACTGTCTTCTAGGTAAAAAACAATCTTCTAGGGAACAGTACTTACTGGTATACTGGTATATCATTTCCAGGTTTGAAATAGAGTACATCATTTTCATATATTATAGATGTGCTGTTGAACTGAAACATACATGTTGTTACAAACAGGACAGTTACTTTAGAACTGACTTTTTTACTCCCCAATCACAATATCCTCACCCCTTCACTTGCCTGGCAATCTGGTAGAGTGCTCTGAGTAGGGTACACTTAGAAATGACCAGAAACTAATGGCCAGCAGTCTTATACTCATTAAACTAAAGCTAGTGACAACTAACAGCAAAGTCAAAATAAAGACCTAATCAACCAACACCTGGAATGACCTACCAGCCCAAAAACAAATGCACTGGGCCTGAGATCAGAGTTCAGTTGATTCTGTTGGCAGAATTTGTACCTAGCATTCACAGAATTAAGTTGCAATAGTTGTAAAAGGAATTTTAACATTATTAGATCTTTTGTTATTTTGCCTCTATTTTCTGCTTATGTACTACACAGGCAGCAGGAGGAGGAAACCCACTCTACTTCATAGTCTAGGTATTCGTTAGTGACTAATGATCAGCTTCTACAAGGAAGCTGAGTATATACTGACAACATAAGTTCACATTCAAGTCTGTTACAGTCAACAATGCCAAACTAAGACCTGTTTCAGAAAGCACTTCTGGCTCTAAAAATTGTTTTCACCAAGAAATTCAACCTAACCAAGTTTTGTATTCTCAGAAAAGGACTGTAGGTATACTGCTTTTTGGAAGTGACCACTTGTCAGCTGCAACCTTCTGAACCTCAGCTGCTTCTAGCACTAAACCTATCCTAATAGGAAGTAATATCACTAGGCCCTTACCTTTCTACTTGTTCCACATGTATTCACATTGAATTTAAAGGTTGCAGTCTTCTTTGTCACCAGACTGGGTTTGCATTGTTTGTCTCTTAAGACAAGCAGGCTGGTGTCCAGATCTGCAAGTCTTACTAATTTTATTGCAGTAATTACCACGGTGCCATTGGGAAAGCACTCTAAAAGAGGAAAAAAAAAATACAGCACAGTACAAATCAGGCTAAAGAATAAAGGATCTGGAGAACTACATTGAAGTTCTTTATGGATTTACTAGCAAGGCTTTTGGCAGGTCATGAGAGCAAACATTTGAGCAAGGCTTTCATATTAAATTTTAATTTTCTTTAAGATCTTTAGTGTGTGCACTACATGGAATAATGATGATTTCACTCCTTTATTCTTAGGAAGCCTCCTCTCATCAAAAGATTTTTCTAGCCTGTATATTTCAACACAGAAGTACAGTCAATCCAGATCAGTATGTTTCTCAACTAAGAGTTTATAAGCTGCCTCCCCTTGAAGCCTATCTTCATAATCATAACAAAACACAAACAACAAAAAAGGCCCCAAACAAGCCCAAACCCTTCTGAAAAATGTTTTTGCTTTTGGAAGAGAGAGAGAGCAAGAAGATTTTGTCTCCTTCACCAAACCTGGGCCTGACAGGACAGTCTCTCCAAACTGTTATTTCACTTGTCTTGTAGCATATTACTTGGCATAAAATTTGACAGGCACATAAGGTATCATAGAAACATAAAAACTATAAGCCATTAAAATTGCTTAGGCTTGTGATTATTTATGCAACTCAACGAATAGTCTTTATACCTAAGACCCAGTGCGTTAGAGGTAATGTTCTTACGTATTAGCTTCGAAGGTGGAAATCTGCAGGAAATGGAGAAGTCCTTCTTGTTAGCCAAGGTGATACCATCCTTCAAGGTTAAGTGGAGTGAAGCCATTACTCCAGAAGTATGAATATCCTAGGGATGACACTCACAGACTAAACAAGAGAATGAAGATCCACCACTTTTCTAGAAATACTCAGCAGATTATTGCAAGCCAAAGGTAATGGTCCTTGGTCAAAACCACATCCACAAGAGATATTTTTATTTTAATCCAGAGACAGACACAAAGAGCTTTTTCAGTAGTTTTACAATACAGCTTAAATATCACTGCCTGTACAATTCCCATTAAAATGTTGTTCAGCCTTTAAGTGCTTGTAAAGTGCTTTCCTTGACTGCAAAATAATCTTTCAGGGCAGAAAAATGCCCTCCATTAATTATTTGAAGATTATCCCAAATGGATGTTTTATATTTTACCTACAAGGACACAGTGTATCATATGAATATCTCATAGAAGATAAAACGTACATTTTAATTGATGCAGACTAGTATCCTTACCTTATAGTCCACAAGGGAGGAAAGGAAAGGGACAGAGACAGCCAAGTGAGTGCCATTGTCATTCAGGCTATAGTAGTATTTCTGGGCAGCCTCTGGCATCAGGTGCTGATCTAAGATGAAGGGGAGCCAGTTTTGATGCATATTTCCACGTGTGATAATGAGATGGAAGTCCTTCTCATCACAAAATCCCCTTGCACTGGGTAGTACTGTAATGCAGTTAAGAGTCAGCCAACATGCTTGATACTATCAGAGTTTAAGAGGGCTATTTAGCACTGACAGCATCACTGACTGAATGCAGCACAGCATAGAGTTCAGTCAGACTAGTTGCAGCCAGATAAAGACAGTTTTGCTCAGGCCCCGCTAGCTTACCAGGCTCTTTAACAGCAGACACTGTTACGATGGGAACAGCAAATGTGTCACTTGTTGGAAGGATGATAAACTTCAGTGTGACATTGAGTGTGTATTCTCTCGTGTCATCAGTTATGTACTAGGAAAATCATATTTAGAAAAAAACACACTGAGTGATACAATTTCTACACCACGGTATACTGCGGGGCATACTCTTTATACATACCTCTTTCTTAATGCCTGGTGCATCAAATGACACTTGTATTACATAGATTTTGCTTCCATTAGCATATTGAATCTCATATGTTAAATATCCACGCTGAATAGCTTCAGATACAGTTACAGTTGCCCCTTCAATAGTCAAGTTCATGAGCTCCACATCCAAGAGAAACATTCCCACTGTAACATTCATTAGCCTTGCACTCAGATTGAGGCCTGAAAATGCATAAGCCAACATTATTCTCTTATCAGTAGCAAAACCTTCAGTAAACAGTGTTAAGCTACTTACTGTTAGTGATAGCAAGTTCTGCTTGTTCAAATGGTGTTTCAATTTCTTTGATGATGGTATACTTGGTTAATCCCCATTTGTTATCCTTCCACTGGTGTTCCAAGAACAGGCTGATGGAGTATTTTGCCCCATGCTTTCCACTGCTCACAGAAGTCTGCAATATCATAATCAACACCCTTCAGTAGAATATGACTCTACGTTACAATCAAAATCTTAGCATTACAGAATCTTCTAGAGCTATAGCTCCAAATAATTGTCCTCCTCTGCTCTGTGAGACCACTCTCAAGGTCAGAAGTTTAGAAGAAACAACAACAAATCAACACCTGCAAGGAGCTGAACTCTTACGTGGTGTTTCCTGCATCACTGTTATGGGCAGTAGTTCTCTAAAGTCTGGATTCTCAGGTTACTGAAGAGACTACCTTTTAAAGTCACCCCCACCTGTTACTTCCAAAGCAGCAGGGGACTGTTCAATCAGGAAAATGGCTCCTCCTTCAACTTCTCTAAAGCTCAGCCATTATAGTATTTGCCCAGGATTCAGTTCACTTCAAGGAACTACTAGATTTAGAGTCTGAAGACATCCCAATACCAGGTGATCTTGTAAACAAATCATGTGCTTTCATTCTCTTCAATGGTTTTGGGTTTTTTTGTAAAATATGACAAGATCTATGTTTGATAGCTTTGGAGTGTGACATCAGGACTGCAAAGCCAAAGTTCTACATTAACATGAGGAAGGAGACAAATCAATAGTCCTTTACAGAACTGGTCCATCTTCACTTGTTAGTAAGAGCCTTCACAGTGCAATGTGTACAAGAGCTATTTGTACCTTCAATTTCCCATTTTTTCCTCCTTGCTTTATTTCTCCCCCTCCCTTGTAACTTGGAAGGAACAGAATTAGGGATTACTCCTGGCCAGGAAAACAAGATAAATCACTATTTTTTCACTATTTGATGCTATATATCACCATCCTATGATCACCACAAAAATTAAAAACCTTCAGGAAAAAAGACCAGACCATGAAAACAAACAAAATCCACCCAACAGAAAATCTATGTTGCCTACCACCCAACATGACTAACCTTGTAAGCACCACCTTCTGCACCTATAGGTATCTTCATTGTAATTGTATTTAAGTCATTAGATAAGACATATTTCCTGGAGGCCATTTCTTCAGCAGAGAGTTTGTGTAGATTCACGCCAGCTTCAACAAGCACATCCTTAAAGCCAGTTGCTCCAGCACAGACTGCTTGAAAATATTTTGGAACAGTCCAGATGATTGTTTTGTTAGTGTAATCCACACCATCTTAGTGACAAGATAAGAAAGTTGTCAGCTCATTACTGTAATTGCAAGCCAGACTCTGTATATTTAAACAGTGGGGTAAGTTACTGTGTTTCTCACCTACAGGACATGCCACAGTAGTATCCACCATCAGAATCATCCACTGCTGTTTGTAAAATGTACTTGATCTCACTACAGAAAAGGTAATTCCCTGAGCCTGCAGAAAGAGACCTCATTAGACCTGCACAGTCTCACAACTTCCTGTGCTGGAGGGAGTGTACCAACCTTGACCAGCTGGGTTTGTGCAGTGTTATATGGCACTCGCAGCAGAATTCTGTTTTCTGTGGTGTTGAGTCCATAGCCAGCCTTCCAAGCATCACTTACAAGCAGAGCTCTTTTTTCTTCTGGTTGATGAAACACTATCTGCCATATTGAGGCTTCCCCTGCTTTTGCCTACTCAGAGAAATTCATTAACAGTTTGAGCAAGCTTTTTTAAGTGAGTTATTTACTACATTTGATGACTTATTGTATTTAGCTTCCCAGCGGTTCTGTTGCCTTAGTCTTAGTGCTGGTCATGCACCCCTCAAGCTTTGCCTTGCTCAGCCTCTTACACAAAGAAAGCTTTCTGTATCAGGAGTAGGAAACAGATACAGAACTGAAAAAAGGAAAGAAGAACAAAACAAAAAAACAGATATCTCTTCTGGTTTGGAGATAGATGGGGCAGGATACTGGTAGCACTGCTGCGCTGAAATTATAGGGTCTAAGAAGAAGAAAGCCTATATTCAGTTCATTCCTTGGCCATGAAGTCTTAGAGATTTTGTTACACACCCTCTTGCTAGGGAAAACTTCAGTTTTATGCTGAAAAACTGGTCTCTATTTCTGTCTTGGAGATTAAGCCTGCAGCTTTCTATATTTCTAATGTGAAATACCTCTACCGTAAAAACTAGACGGTAAAGGAGTTCTGCTCTTCCTACTGAAGTGTTCTTTTGGAAAGGACAATTTATACTGTGGACATTGAAGGACGATAGTGTCAGGAGTAGCACTAGCTCTTATTAGCAAGAAAAAAAAGCTGATTTTTACCTCTGGATAAGAAAGAACCCAGTCCTCAGGTTCATTCAACACGATATCCTCAGTTTGGGGAACAACTCTCTGGACAGAAACCTGAATAGAAAAAGGCGCTCTAAGTGTTGGTGGCACTTTTCCCCTGGTCTCTTGATTTCTATTATATAGTTTTAGGGTTTTCACTTCCACTTGAAGCCAGAAAATTATTTTGGAGAGGACAAAAAGAGTCAAGAGAATTCTTCTCTTCATTGTTCTCCCCAGCAAGTTTAGAAGGTATATTTTCTGAAGGATATTTCCATTTCAGTTATTTCAGAATGCATTGAGACAATATTCAACAAGTTCAACCCACTAGCTTAACCTCCTGAATACTATTTCACAACTTTGTCTATTAACACCATTCAGTGGTCTATATAAACATAAATGCATCACTAAGCTCAAAGTGTAAACTGGTTTCACCAGTAAACCTTTCCAGTACACATTCCTATCATCTGATCTGCTTCCAAATGTGGCATCTTCTAATATTCACTTCCTCACCTCAAGCTGAGGATCAACCATAAGGCACTTCCAATCCTTACCTCCATGTAGTTGGTTTCACATACTAACTCTCTTGGACTCCATGGGCCATAGGGGCAACTTGCACTTTTCAGATGAGTTGTAGCGTTTTTCATATCAGAAGTATGGGACACTTGTATTTTTATAGTTACTGTGAACACATCTTTCTGCATGGACACAGTAAATACACGTTAGACTGATTTTTCCAAGCAAGACATTAGCACTTCTTGTGTCCTATCTCAGGAAATCCACCCATCAGTCTTTCCACAGAAGAGCAATTCCATTGCTCAAATATTGTTTTCTACTGTTGTTTACTATATAGCCTGTACACATGGAAGTGCATAACTACATAGCCACACAAATACTATGGGGAGGAGCTTCAGCCTTCCATATAGCTCCAGAGCTTGATAAGATAAAGCACATCCCAAGATGTACCTGATCTTGTGGTTTACAGCATATCAGCAGTGAGCATGGAATACAAGCAGAGAAATTTTTGAGATTAAACATTACTATATCTCGGACACAAAACACTGGATCAGAACATAACTACAGTCAGATGGAATTCCTTTCTTTTACCCAGGAAAAGGCAGTAGCACTTCGAGGGCATGTGATATGCTTCTTCTATGCTCATCTCTACTATTATGTTGTATGTTTGACCATCAATAGCATGGATTATTTTCAGACCTCTGGACACATTTGAGGAGAATTAAACGATATTCTGCTAGTCAACGTCCAAGACATTACAATGCCTCAGTTAATGCCTACTAATAATTTGTTCATCATCCACCTAAAGATTATACACAATCTTGATTTGACTTACCTCCAAGTGAGAATGACAACTTAGTGCAGAAGCACGAAACACAATGCTATTCCTGCTGCTGTACATTATTGTGTAGCCACACTGTGATGCCAGGGCCTCATCGAGCTCCCAGGCTACACCAGATTGGTCTATGAGAAATGAGTTGAGATCAGCATTAATTAGTATAACCCCTTCTCTGTAGGCTCTCAGCAACCTACCCTTACCCCTATGGTTCAGCTGTCTCAGGTCAGAGAATGCACAGCTAATTTTCCTGCTTCATTAAGAACTTATACCCATCTGCTATCATCTACTAGGTCCCTTAGTTGTAAGCAAGAAGGTAGGTAACTATCAGTGCAAAACCAGTAATGTAGCACCAGCTAAGGCTGCTGCATTTTGAGAATAGGATGGGTGGTGTCTAGAGGAAGTATGTGTACCAGGAACAATATCTATTAGCATCAGCATGCCAACAGGTACCATATTTTCCTACAGAGTGCATTTCACTTTCAGTCCAACAGCAGTTGTGATTAGACTTCATACAACTAAGTCATAACAAGGCTATAAGTTCCACAAAAATTAAAGCAGCTTTAAAAACTACAACAAGAAATAACCTGTTTCTACAACTCTATTAGCTTAATGTGCTCCTGTAAATTCTAGTGTAGGAAAAACTCAAATTATTTTAAGAACTTTACCATCTTCTTCTGTATCAACTTACCAACAGCAGAAAAAGATAAATATTTATCCTTCAAGTGTTCCATGCTCAGGGTTAAATGCAAAAAGTTCTTCAAGCACTCTGCGCTCACAAGTCCTGCATTTAAGGCATTGAAAGACAGAAATACAGAATTAATGATAAGAAATAGAAATCTTCTACTTCCAACACTGCTTTGTATCAAAAATTATATCTCTGTATCTTCTAACAAGGGACATTAGATTTAAAAAACAAACAAACAAAAAACAACACAAAAAGAAGAACAAGCAAACAAAGTCAATGAAGAAATCACTAAGCAATATTTCCAACACAGCCATGAACATGTACTCCAGCAGTAGTTGCAACTGGTCAGCTAGCACTGCTGCTTTGAGCAGCCAGTTATGGAAACAGGATTCTGCAATAGGGTTGAGCAAGCAAAGTTTTCTGCCCTAAAACGAACTTCTAAAGTGGAATAGAATAAAACAAGAAAGACAAGGAAATCTCCCTCCAATCTACTGAAAGGAAAATGAAAAATGATAATAGAAATTTTTAGGTAAATGCTGCCACAGCAGGGTTACCTGATGCCACTTGGGTCCATGTTGCAGAAATGAGTATTCCTATTGATAATAACCTGCATGAAAAAGGAAAGATTAGCAGAACCTACAAGATTCTGTACTCAGAAACTTGAGGTTAAGTGTTAAGAATTACAAGTCTAGATACTGCAAAATGAGATTTCCTTGATTACCACTGAAAAGTTGGTAAAGAAGAAGCGCAAAATGCTGATTCCTTGAAAACAGTTAACATTTAACTACTGTGAAATTCTCACCTCAGGACCAGACCTAACTTCATTGTGTGCTTGCTTCGCCTCAGTGCTTATTCTTCTAACAATCACAAGGAAATACAGATTTCCACCAAAAGCTTTCCATAAAGCTAAAAGAATTTTATCTTCCCCATCTTAAAAGGAAAGGCTGCCCTCTTTAGAGTGGTGAAAACCATTATCAGCTGCTTGTTCTCCTAATTACAAACCTATAACTCACATCACCTGCTCTTTTGTTTTTATTGATTAAATTCATTCTTATACAGGTTCTTTTGGCTCCATAGCTGTAGGTTTCTGTGTGGTGGTAGAGGAGGCAGTAAGGTTTACTATATAGACATAGAAAGTGGCAATTTATTGTTTTGGAGTTGTTTCATTTTCACATCATCTTCTCTGTGGAGAAGCTTTGATGGTTTTTCCCATTAATTACTTATAGGTAGGTGTGTAAAGTGTAGCTTTAAGGCAGTAGATATAATAAAGAAAGCAAGCACTATTGAAGTAACTGGTTGCACCTAGTATTAAAGGTAGTATACAGTAGAATCTGATGGGCATCTCAAACCAAAACATAGAATTCCCAGCATCAGCAGTGTGGGTTTGTGGATTTGTGACACCTCTGGGATTGATGAGCTCCGATGCTGATGGCCAGAGTGTAGCCAGCTTGTGTGTTACTACAGCAATATTAATAGCATAAACAATAATAAATCCATCACTGCTTGATTATTGCATGTATATGAGCGCAGTAATTCAGCATTCCTTGTCTTCAAGGACAGCCATAGTTTGATCCAGTGGTCAGTCACTCGTAACTGTTAGAGTCAGAGTTCCCCTGTGGTGTTTCTCCTTTCTCCCCTTTTGTGGCCAAAATGTTGCTTTGATTTCCCTACTTCTTTGGGTGCTATTTCCCTATTTTCTTTCTGTACTTTCCAATAACTTTACTGGGAATAAAGAATATTGTTTTGGTAACATCACATGGCACTCTTTGAGAAGCGAGATGTGCAAAGAACCCTCTCTCTATTATGTATTTTATATTGGGGATCATTTTGTCTTAGGTTTATGCTGTGACAGTCTGGTTTTACTCCTTCCTCCGCACACGTGAAGGCAGAGAGGGGGCAAAGCTGCGGGTTTTGTAATTAACAACAGCGTCCTGGAGAGGGAGCCTGAGACCCTCCTATGGGGATGCTCTGGTTTGCTCAGCTCCGCCGAGCGGCTGCACCTATTTCAACGTTTATTCAGCGTTTGTTCTTAAGTCGAGTAACTATTGATCAAGGCAAATGGAGGCATTTATTCTGAAGCTAAATGTTGTAGTTATCCTTACTGCACCACTTCAAAAGTATTAAAAAGATAATAAAATCAGGTGTAACCACAAAGTTTAGCTTGTTTTGAGATACTCGATTTTATCTCAGGAAAAAAAAAAAAGTTTACCCCCACGTGGCTTGTTTTCCTGTTATTTCCTTTCAAAATTACCTAACCTGATGGATTTTTAACTTTACAAGGATTTTTTCTGAGAGCCATCACTATTTCTATAGTATCCACTAATTATTGTTCTAAAGGAGAAAACCATGATGGTGCAGTCAGGGCATAAGCATTGCATTGCAAATTGCGTTTATTATTTCTTGTTTAGTTGATATTATAATTAACCCTATTTTCTCAGTGCGGGCAATATTTAAAATGTTATAAAAATGTTAATATGCTTTTCCAGAACTTGATGTAAGTATCACTGGGGATGTGCCTGAGTTTCCCTCTAGCTTGCCTAAAGCCTAGCTGACAGTTAAGCAGATCTGTGCTGTTGACATACCCATCGCATCAGTTCTATGCTAGATGTCCAAGCTGCTTATGCATTTCTACCCTGAACTCCAGCTGGGTTTCCACGAATCCTTCTATTTGCCAATACACACACACACAAGGCAGGGTCCTGGTAGCACCTCATTATAGCAGAGTCATAGAATAACAGAATCATTATGGTTGGAAAAGACCTCTGAGATCATCTAGTCCAACCCAACCCATTCCCACGCTGCCCACTAACCATGTCCTTCAGTGCCACATCCACAAAGTTCTTGAATACCTCCAGGGACAGTCACTCCACCACCAACCTGGGCAGCCTGTGCCAATGCCTCACCACTTTTTCTGAGAACAGTTTTTTTTCCTGAAAGAAGTTTAGGGAATTTAGGGTCATGGTGAGTCAACCACGTACCGGAGTGGAAGGAGAATTATAGTAGCCCTGCTTCAGCTCAAGTTTATCACAGTACTGAAACCATTATCTATCTGGATTACTTGCACAGTTTCTGTCTGCTTGTCCCATTCTTTTTTTTTTTTTTTTTTTTTTTCCCCTCTGTTTTTACCATTCAATTGTAGATTAATTCCAAGTGACATTTAATTCTCTGTTTGTTTATTTATTTTTAATTTATTTTGTTATCTAGCACTCCTGTCTTGATTTGTAATTGTGAGCAATAAAGTAACACGTATAAATCCAAGACTATTTATACCCGGTCAAACCTAAATTGTCAGCTGACTTAATTAAAAAAGGAGACATTTTGTCTGTCACAATTTTTATTTCTAACAGGTTATGAAATCAAGAAGACTTTACTCAAACTCTACGGCCAAAACTGTCAAGAATGACAAAGTTTTCCTTCTGGCATTTTCATTAGTATCAGGGTAAGAAGAGGAAGAAGTTACTTGGTGGGATAACTACTGTGTGCAAACATGTGTTTAATTTCCCATTATCAGCATGGCTTAGTGTTAACAGCCTCCTGCCTAGTAACTGATAGCTCTCCCACAGCAAGCAGTAACTGAGCAGTAGGGTGAGGTCATGTAATGTCGTGACACTTGGGTTAGGAAGAAATGGATGTCTGTACAGTCCAGTAGGGCTATGTACTAACTGTGCTTTGAAAGCTGTTTTGACTTTGCTGTTTTGATGGCAAAAATGCATGATAAATAAAATCCAACTAACAGCACTTCTCGTATTAGATAATAGATAGTTCATTGTTGATAGGAATAATAAAATCAAGAGAGATTTTTGCAGTCTCGCCCACGTAAAATGTCCACCAGAAAATTTATTGCTTGCTTTCTTTGCAGGGTTACAATGCAAAATAATATTTATTCAATGTAGTACCCTATCTGTCTCACCCTATATCATCCTCCCACCATGAATCTGTTCCTAGACAGTGTTTATGTGCTAGGCTAATTCAAATATTTTCCATGTAAAAATAGCTAAATAAATAAATATATGGGGAGATAGAAAATACACACTTCATCTGTTAGCACTAACTGCTAGTACAGACACATTAGATAGAATGAGGCCATTAACCAGAACTTAGCAACTTAGCCTGGGCTGTCTCTGCTGCAAGATATTCCTCCTCTGGGGATATGAATGATTTCCTAAATCATTACTGACTTGATTTTCTGCTAGGCACAGTCCTGCTCTGGGAGTACAGTAGAGTTCAGATCCCCAGAGAGTTAGAAGCCATCTGTCTCAGAGCTTTGGGAAAACTTTCTTGGGGCTCATCCCTGTGTGGGGCAGTACTTACAGCTGACAACTCACAGATTAAACAAGAGACTGGGAGGCTTAAAAGAAGAAATGTTCCTAATTAGAGTTTTGTAAGTCATGCTATGGTAGTTCTTCATTCTCTGTATATGGTACAGGAAGGAGTGTCAACTGTGACATTGTGAAGAACGTAGTGTTTTGCACACACAGCACTCATAGTGTTAGGAGTTAGGCATGAAAGAGCTCATATCTGGGATCTATGTACTGGAGAAACCAGTGGAAGGAGGTCTTCAGTGAGCAAATGTTCTTAGAAAAAAAGGTTAGAATACCACTTCAATTATAATTTATCATAGAATCATAGGACCATAGAATGCCTTGGGTTGAAAGGGACCTTTAAGATCATCCAGTTCCAAGGGCAGTGAATGTCTTCCTCTGAACCAGGATCATAACCCATGCAGTTAGGGGTGAGATTTCCTATATTTGGGAATATCATTTCAACTGTTTGGCTGCATCAAATCAATGGAAATAAGATTAATTAAGACAAAGACATACACCAGGAAGTAATCTGGTCCTTAAAGTCCAGTTAAAATTTGAGGATAGGAATTTATGTGCAGTGGAGAACAGTCTGTGGAAGTATCTGGAACCAAATGCAAAGCAATTTAGATTACTGTGATAGTACAAAAGCGCTTTGAGTAGACAATTTAAGACATCTGCCTGTGATCCAGACATCTGTGTGCAATGAATACTGCTTTCAAGCAAGCTCTTTATTTATCATTTCGTGATGTCCATTAATAATTGCTGCCCCTATACAACCCTGTCTTTGTCTATAAGTAGTTATATATGGTTACTTGACATCACTAATAAGCAAGGAAACAACAACTTGTTCTTAAATTAAAAATGTGATCTGTGACCTTGTTCTATTTCAAATATAGACAACAGATTTTACTCTTTCCTTCCATTCTTTCCCTTTATCTGCATTTGAAGATGTTATTGCACTTTTATATTCCTCAAAGTAATGGACACATAAACAAGCTCCTGTCATGCAGATGGGTCACACAGATAAAATCCTCTTGTATTTTTAGCTCATTTTTAAGGTGCTGAAGAACCAGAAATGCTGAGATCTGTGGTCAGAAGCCAAATTTCTTCTCTTCAGATAGACATACAGATTTCTTTTCTGTGGTCACTTCAAATATTCTCTGGATTAATAGTCACTATTTTACTCCTTTGTAGTCCAATCTTTCTTCATATTTAAGTAAAGTTTTTGAGATCTTACAACATCATTTATTTATCTGAAAGAAAGTCTTAGTGTTATAAGAATGACATCAGTTTTCTTTAATGGAAGACCATGCACTAGTCCGAATTAGAATGTGTAGCAACAGAAGTATCAAGTGAAAATAGTGTTAACTCCAGCAAATAAACAGACTTGTTCCATCTGTTTAAATAATCCCATATGATGACTTATTAGCAGTCAAACTGAGGCACTACAGAACGAAATCTTTTCAGAGTATCTTTATAAAATCTAATTTGTAAATCTAATTGTAATTTATTTAAATGCAATTTTATGCTTGTTTATTGAAGTATCTAAGGTTTTGTGCAGCAGTCTTGAATAGATAATAACCCGATCCTACTTCGGTGGCCTTTGGATTAGACTCCCAGAACCTGGGGGATGAGGTTCTCTAGTTGCTCAGCATAAAGCAAACAAATTTATTTCAGATTGGTGTATTTACAAATTGGGAGCATGCTCAATTGCATCAGTGTTTGACTACATTGCTTTGCTCGTAGAACTCCATGATGCCTTTTGGGAAAGAAGATAAAGTCAAATTCAGGTGGCACATCTCATCTTTCCAGAACTGGCAGTGATAAGTTAATGGTCTCACAACACTTCCTATAACAGCTGGGGGGCAACTTTAGCTTTCTGAGAAATATATATATATATATTTTTCTGTGGAAACATATTGTAACTGTAAGGATCATGAAAGATACGGAGAAGGTAGCTTGGAATATCACCATTTTGCATGATGAATTGTGTAAGGGAATACCAGTCAGTCTGTTACTCTATTGAGAATGCTTTGTAGATAAGGTCAGAAAAGCAAAACAGAATGGGCATAACCTCCATTTAATCTCCACAGCAGTTTGTGGAAAAGGCAATGCCAGCCCTTCCAAACCCTCCTTCACTGAACTGTTAAGCAAGATACAAAAAAAGTTTGTAAATTACTCATATACTACAAAATATGTGTGCCAAAGGGCCATGTAAGCATGGAAGATTGAGTTTACTATCGATACAGTAGTTTAGAGACAATAAATCTGGATTTACATAGTTGATTGACTGCAGGGAAAGCTGTCTATAGACAAAGTATTTTACAGAGAAGAGAGACGTGGCATCAGAAGAAACTGCTCAAATCCTTTTGGTGCTTCTTGTACTCCCACTGATTCCTACAGCAAAGACCATGGACCCTTGGTAGTTTGGCAGTTAGTACTGGCAAGCTTTAATACAGGTTCTGTTGTCATCTTGCTGAAAGGATTTACTCTACAGTAATGAACAACAGCAGATGAAAGTGTCAGGGTGATGCTGTGATCCCAGGAAGGATTATGGGTGTGGTTTAGTGGGAAAATATTGATGGTGGGTGGATGGTTGGAATGGATGATCTCGGAGGACTTTTCTAACCTTGGTGATTCTGTGATTCTAAGTCACCTTCACATAACACTAATTGGGACAGCTATAAGCTATTCAGGCATAACAACTTATCCTCTCTGACGCCTGTTTTGATTTGTTCAATTTATATGCTGTTTTGCTTCTTAATTTCACTTTGCTGACAGAAAGACTTATTTGTTAGGACTCAGAATTTGAGTCTAGTAAAAAATTCAGAAATTGATCTTTACCAATTTCATGGGAAAACTTGATATTTTCTACAGAAAATGCTAAGAGTTCTTTTTGCCTCTGTTTTTAAAGGAGGTGCAGAAACAGATTCTTTTTGTAGACAGAGCAATCAAAGTGTTGACTGCAGGATTACGATCACAGAAAATTAGGAATTGTTCTTTTGAAACCATGAAAAACATAAGTTGAAGGGGACCTCTTTCAGTGGTTTGGTTCTTTTTTTTTGCTTGTTTTGTTTTTTAAAGAGCAGCTCTCTGCTGTCATTAGAGAAGTACTGATGAAGCTTTTAAAAACTGTTTGTCAGCCTAATAATACTACATCCATGGGATATCCCAGAACTGCATTTAGTGATCCTGTGTGTAGGAAGTGTCTGCAAAGCAGTTTGTTTCAAAATCTTTTGCAGCCTCTTTATAGCACAGGATTAGGCATAAACACCAATGATGATTTTCTATGGAGGAAGCACTATGTGCTTTGGATGTCTTCTGCTCCTCAAGGCAATGAGTGCTGTCTTTCCCTCTGGCAGTGCAAGGAGCAGGGATTGGTATTCAAGAAGTATTAATAAAATAACAGATTTTTTTTTTTTGCATCTACTTCAATACAGGTATCTAGGAAAATACAAATACTACAGGGATCAACCAGCAAATTTTCATATACCTTCAGGAGTCAAAGATCTCAGATTTTTGCACTATGTTAAAACCTTCATAAATAATCCAGATAAATACCAAGCCCTGTACCATTTATTACATTTCTACAAGGAGGTGCTGCAGTGCCATTAGGTCTAAGCTCACTATGGGATTCATATATCTTTCCACTGAGCAATCGGGTTACTCCAAAGCTGCATTATAATCAGTCCATCTGTTTTTATTTGATTTACTTGCAGTTGTATCCTGAAAATCTCAGGACTAGGGAAAAGTTTCGAAGTCCATAAATCCATATACTTGTCTCACACTATTACAGGCTATCCTCTTATACAATCATTTTCATGGGCTGATTAAAATTCTCACCAAAACAATCATTTGCTTACCTCCTCAGATTCCCTGGTGAAAGAATGTTCCAGGTCTTCTTTGAAGTTTGGAAATACTCTAAATTTCATCCGGAGTTTGTTCTTGAGCAGTTTATATTGATTTGTTCTGTACCAGTACAACTTGAGCTTAAATAACTCTTATCATTTTTATTTCCCATTTTTAAAGGGAGAAATCATGCTCACTGTTATTCTTTATTTTATAGACAGAAGCAGCTGATTCTTTCTCATCCCATCTCTAAAGCTTGGCTCTCCACTCCTCTGAACATTTAAGTAGCATCTATTCTAGTTTGACGTATCTTTCTGTATTAAGGGTGATCAGAACTGAATGCAGATGAGGTTTCACTGGCATATACATGCTGATACAAATGCTTTTCTGTCTGTACTGAAGATATCTTGGTTAGTTTTATGGCTATATTGATGGCTCATCATCATGCTGTGACCAATTATTGTGATGACATCTTTCTCTCTTCTCACTATTGATAATGATGAGCAGATGGTTTCAGTAAAAAGTATATCTCCTTGGTGAGTCTGAACTTCTAGGAGTGAAATGGCTCTCAACTCTACGCAGTACAAAACTTCTTATCACATTATGCCTTGTCAATACAGCTTGGAACTTGCTTACACTCAACTAACTTCAAGAAAGAACAGAGAAGCATCACCAGAAAGGTACAGTATGAAATATAAGCCTGTTACATGTGTTTTTAACAACCAGCACAGACTGTGCTACTTAATCATTTTTGCTGGGCATTGGAATTGATATTAGTTCTAAGCTTGGGTTTCAAAGATATTTATGTTTTGGGTTCAGACAGATTTTTGGGTGGAAACCATAGTGTTTACCTAGCATAAACACACGCCTGTTTGACAGAAAATTAGGTAAGAGCCCAAATGGCGAAGCTGTGCTTTAAAGCTTATAGCAACAAAGGAAAAAATATCCCATTTCATGTTTAAAATACATGGGAAAAAACACCCATCACTGAGAAAAAAAGGATCCTAGCTTATTATTTTAGACTGAAAAACTAATCTTGGGAGGGATACAGATGGTTGAGCTTCATACTAATATACAAAATGCACTACCTGTAGAGCTGAAATATGTCTGTATGGACATTCTTTGGAACTTATATAACAGTTGTGACAATGTTTTGCATCCATAGGTTCTTTAGACTATAACTATTCCAAAATGTGAACAAAGTTCTGAGATTTAAGTGCTCTATTTTTTCCTAAACACATTAAATAAACACAGGACTGTAATAAAGAAGCTCCTTCATACACTCCAAAGATTTTATTTGGCTAACCCAGACCCACAAGAATTATATAGCTGCTTTCATTATTCATTAGAAGAGCATGGTGGAATGCTTTCAGATGTAAATACCATTACATCTCAATAATCACAGCTATATGCCTATATAGCTATATTGATTCCTGGCTTGTTTGAAGTCTTGAAGGAAATCCTTGCAATTGTATCTTTCGCCCACACAGCTGGTGACTGATGGCAAGTCAGAGCAATGGACATGTCAAGGACTTCAGAGCTGAGCAGAAATGCAAAGTAAGGACAAATCTTAAAATGTAAGAAGACTAAGTTGAAATATTGTAGATTTGAAAAAGAGAAATACATTGAGACAGTGCTATAACTTTCATGTCGTTCCTTTCATTTTAATATTACTTCACCTTCCTAAAACCCTAATTTTCAGTTTATTCTCTCTATAGCCCTCCCTGTATTACCCAATCTTCAGGATTTCTTCCTTTGTGCTTGATTGTGTCACAACAACCAAAACAAAATTATGTGCCTGCTCTGAGACTGTCTCAGTAACATGAATAGAGCTGAAAACCAAGAAGAAAGACAGTGAAGGAGAAATTAGAAGGAAGGAGAAGAGAAATGAGACTGAAGAGAAAAACAAAATAACAACAACAACAAAAAAAAACAAAAAAAAACCAACACCCCAAACAATGTTTTTATAACTTCATCTTCTTAAGAGAAAAAAGAAACAACCAACCATGAACCACCACCAACAACCAATCATGAACCACCACCAACAACCAACCAAACCCCCTCCCCAAAGACAGATAAACAGAAAAGCTCCACCAAAAACAACCCAAAGCTCTTCATCAGCCTGTAGAAGAAATGAAAATATTATATATGGTCTTCATCATTCTTTACAGATGTGCTTCTCTCATCGTTAGAGCCTATTTTCTTTCATTTGAAATAGCTACAGTTTTTCCCATTTCTTTTTAAAGAGGAATAGCATTGTAAAGCTCAGTAAATTTCTTGTAAGCAAGAATTCGTCTGTGACAGACAAGCCAGGTTATGTATCCAGTGTGTAATTTCTGTATTAGTAGGCTGTGTAATGATAGCTGCCACAATCAAAATTTCCATGTGAGTTGTCATTTATATATGTGGCCCTACTTTTGACCTATTCTACCAAAGGTCACATTGTAATTTCAGGTTGAGTTGGGAAGAATGCCAGTAATGCCCTGTCTATCTCAGTGAACAGTGATTCGGTGAACTTGCAGTCCATCACCTTATGTCAAACAAGTTTCTGCATCAGTATGTTTTCAAAACATACAGAAAAATGCACTTTCAAATGGAAGACCCTTCAAGTACACATACATCCGACTTCTCTTCCAAAGACACATGTCTTACAATAGCACAGTAACTAGTGAGAAGCTTGCACAGATATATTTCTTCCTGTACACTGAAGGCCTGGGATGGTTCACACACTGCTAGAAACAATCATAGATTCTTTGCAATTAAAATGTTAGCAGCGTTCTCCTCTGAGTTCACTACTGAAATCAGCATTCAAAACTCAGCAAAACTTCTGGAGCTCCAAGTTCTGGTTCTGCAGCAGATGTAACATTTCCACAGCCTCACAAATCCTTGAAATTTTCTTTTTTTGGTAGTAATTTGTTAACATTGGGAATATGCAATTAATGAATTGAAGGAGCGGCGATGTACCATATGAAGCTGTTTTCTCAAGAGAAATACAGATGAACCCCATAAACTTACGAAGAGTTTGTCTGCTTGAACTAAATAGTAGAAGTTATAAATACACACTGCTTTAATCAGTGGATTGCTGGCAGCCCCCAGACTGGGGACACAAGCACAGAAATGCTGTGTTTTGTCTACCTCTCTATGAAGGTGATGTAGAAACGTCTTACAACAGTAGTTCCCCTGATTGGTAGGAGCAGAGAACCAAACCTCTGTGGGTGTAGTGCAAACCACAAACAGAACTCAGTGGAAGGAAACAATCTGCATCCAGCTGGGGTGGCTAATGAAATCTGAAGTCCTGCACTTAAAAACATGACAGCTAGTAGGAGAGTGATAAGCTGTGATCTGTGAGGGCTCTTGTGCAGCAAGTGGGAATCCCCTGTTGGCTGGTGGTGGTCATGGAGCAGCAGCCATGCTGCAGTGCTTGTCCCATGTGTCTCTTTGCAGGCTGGAGCAGAGTGGGTGGGACTGTATGGAGCAGGGCAGATCAAATTTGGCTCAAAGTGACAGAGGAATTGCCATTGTAATTGCTTCCTCTCTTTTTTTTCTCCAAGAGAATACCTAAGGCAGTGTGACTCCCACTTCATCCCAGAGCTGGGCAGTTTGAATGATGAGCATTTGTGGAGGGAGAACACGCAGTCCATTTGCCTTTAATAGGGTCCTCTTGGTTTAAGTGCTGACAGAATTTGGTTGAATTAAAGCAATTTTCCTTCAGGGAAGGAAACAAATAGGGGAATAAAAGGCCAGCCCCCCTGGGATGGCAGAATTACATAAACAACAAACCCCTGCACAACAATGCTCTGGGCTTTGCTGTTTCCAGTTCAAGTTTAGTAAGTGGCAGCCTGATATGATGAGCTCATTACATGGTTCAGAGAGCCATAAAAAGGAAATAAGTCATTTTATGGGGGTCACAATCTCTTGCAATGTGGCCATATGTTCTCTAGTGCAAATTTTCACTCCGTTTCCTCCATTCGTGAAAAACTTCTCATCTTAAGAGGGATTCAAAGCAATGTTTTTGTCTTAATTTATTACCAGCAGCTTTGAAGGAGTTAATATTTGTAAAAATAAGTGCAGGCACTCAATAATTATTTCCTTCAGAATACAAACCTTTCTAGTTGGCCTTTGGCTAAACTACAGGATACTGTGGGCCAGCCTTATATTTGTCACTCATCCCCAGCAGTCTTCATCTCATAGTCCTTTTAATCCAATAAACCACAGTAAGTACTATTTGCACTATTACAAACCTCTGCAGTGCTACGATGGTGATAGTGCTGCAGCCTGGATTTCCCTCCATCTCTTTTCCCATTGCTGCCAGCTAAGCATATGCCCACCACCAACAGCTGCCAATAAATTTTCTTGCATTGGGAAACTAGAAATGATCTCTCTCCTTTTCCAGAGGAGCGAGTCAGGCAAATTCCAGAGCATGTTTTCAAATGAGGATGCAAAAACCTGCCAAAACCCTCAAGTCAGCCCTCTGTGTAACAACATAAGCACAGCTCAGGGGAGTTGTGGTGTTGTAGTGGAAGCACGCAGAGAAACTGCTTTGTAAGGGAAGATGCTTCTTCAGACAGCTCAGGGCTTGAGTACTGCTTATGTGGAAACAAGCCGTGATGCATCAAATGCAAAAATAAAAGCAGTTCCTAAGTCTTGTGTTGTTTCCTGATGTGAACGAGAAAGAGAAGATGTCTGGATCTGCAGAATACTGGGGGGAGAGGACTGACATTTCTAAATGTGCTGCCCCCAAGGGACTAGGCTTGTTGTCCAGAAAAGAGCAGTACAAGATGATGCTGATGCAAGGAGCTGTGAGTTATGATAATGCAGGTTGCATCCTGGCAGAATGGGTGAGATGCCAAGAGAGCACGTGGCAGGCAGAGCCCAGCCATGAGATTTACCAGCAGCCACAGTGGTGGCTTAGGACAGGATGGTGAGGTGGGGTGAGGCATTAGCACAGGCTGCACAGGGAGGTGGTGGAGTCACCATCCCTGGAGATGTTCAAGAACTATGGAGATGTAGCACCAAGGGATGTGGTTAGAGGGTATGGTAGCCATGGGTTGACAGTTGGACTAGATGATCCTAGAGGTCTTTTCCAACCACAATGATTCCATGATTCTATAAATGAAAGTGCTCTTGCTGCCTGGGGAGCTGCTCCCTCTCTGAGCAGTTTCCAGTCTCTCACATCCTCACCTGTGATGATTTGGGTTGTGTAACCCTATGACAGACTGCTATGTCATGGCATCACTTCCAAAGCCAGTGACAATATATTTCAACTATCCTTCAGATATCTATCAGTGACAATACCTATTCAGAATCTTTCAGTTTTTATGCTGAGATCCTTGAGTGACCAACCGAAATGGCCTCATTCATCTTCAAGAATTCTATTCACATTTTCTTGTGTTTGGATAGTTCCAAGAAAGTCACTCTGCATTCAGGGCCTTAATTTCTTATAAGCTTGGTGTAACTAAATGTCATTCTGTGCAGCTCATTGCTTTTGACTTAATAAGCTGCTGGAGAATCCGGTTTTTCAGAAAAAAAAGTAGGGGAAATGCAAATTGCTGTGCACAGCACTGAAGGGTTCATGTAGTTTTTGGACAAGCCATATTCTGTAGTGATTAAACTTTTCTCATTCTGATCAAGAAGATGATGAACAGTCTTTTATTAATGCAATTGTATGCCATGACATGCAAGAAAAAGAACCCTTTCTGCATAGCAGCTTAAGGGAACACTGGAAAACACAAGCAGAGAAAAATACACACGTTGTCCTAAGATCCCCACCCTCATCTCTTTCATCTCTTTCAACCTCAACCATTCTGTGATTCTGTGATTCACAACTGAGAACACTTGTAAAGCTTCAGAATATCACTGGGAGCACAACAGCACTACAGCATGGTGAACATATAGTTTGACTTGACTGCAAGAGGCCACGCTTGTTAAATAACCTCGTTAAATGGAATTCTTTGGCTTAAAGCATGAAGTGAATTCCAGGAAGGAAGGGTGGAAGGGACAAAGGGACAAAGGGAGGGAGGGAGGAAGGAATGGAGGAATGAAGGAAGGAAAAGGAAGGAAGAAAGGGAGGAAGGGTAGAAGGTGGGGGGGGAGGGGAGAAGGATTTACTGAAACATTTTTATGTGATTTTTTCCCCCCCCAATTATTAGGAAAAAAAAATAAATAAAAAATATACATTTGTTTTCCAAATGCTGAAATGAATTATGATAATGTTGATAGATATAGGGGGCTTCCTTAAGGAAAAGGAAAAAAACTTCCACAGCATTTTTCAAGGCAACATTAGAATAGATAAGAGATGGAAGCAGAGATACACAAAACACTGAGTTGGAAGCGTCCCATAAGAATCTCTGGGTCCAATCCCTTCATGCAGCACTCTTGAAGGTCCGGGGCTGTGCTCCGCGGTTACATAGGGAGCTGCCCTCACTTCATGCTGCCGCTGGGTGAGGCAGAAATAAGAAATCTTGGGGGCACAGAACCGAGAGGAACCGCTTCCCCCCGCAGCACGTGGGGACCATCACGCCTCACAGCAAAGCCGTCTATTCGCCACTTCAGCAAATGAGCGGCGGCGAATCGATAGCGGATCAATCCCGTTCGCGGTGTCACTCAGCGCACGGTGCCGCTGCACAAAAGCAGGAAGGTGGGAACCGAGCGCTCACTTCGCAGCGACCCGAGGCGAAGCGCACAACCTGAGCATCCCTCCCGGTAGCATCCCCAGATCTGCGGAGCGTGGGAGCTCGGGGACTGCCGGTAGGTGGGCTGCGGTTTGGGAGCGGCGGAACGAGCGTTTTGGGGACGGGACCCACCGGGATGCGCTGCGAGACCCGCATAGACGGCGGTAGCGCCGCTCCGCCCGCCCCGCCGGGAAGGTGCCGGGGATGCCCGGAGCCGGGGTGGGGACTCGTCGGAGCCCGCCCGCCGCTTTCCCTCCCCCGGTAGCTCCTCCGGAGCGCGGCGGAGGCGGGCGGAGCGCGGCGGAGCCCCGCGGCCCCAGGTAGGCAGAGCCCAGCACGGTTCGGATGGCTTCTCTGTGCGCTTTGCGGGACGAGCGGCCGGCGTGGAGGAGGAGGAGGAGGAGGAGGAAGAGGAGGGAGGCTGCAGCTCCGTGCCGGGGAGCCCCGCTTCCAGCCGACTGACACCCGCAGCTCCCCGTCTCCCTCACGAAGGAGGCAGCCCCGGCGGTGGGCACCGCTCCGGCTCCGCGGAGGGGACGAGGTGATGCTGGGCGGCCGCTTCTAATGGGCTGTGAGGGAGCGGATCGATAGGGAACGTCTCCGAGTCTCTTTCGCATTGCAGAGCTCTGCCTTGCCTTTTAAAAATGCATTTAGACAGAAAAGCGAAGTCGGTTTGAGGAGCCGTGGATCACTAAATAGTCACTATGAGTGGGAGAGAAGTCTCTTCTCTCTGTGTGGACAACATGAGGCAAAGTTACTGAGTTAGTTTCCCTGATTTTAGATCTTATCATAATAAAGACCTTTCCTATGTGCTTCTGTAAGAGTGCAAATCCTCGCTGCTCTGTCTCTGGATTCCCAAGCAGTGTGAGCTAGCCTTGTGTCAATACTCTTTTATCAAACTGGTTAGTCTGGGAGCTGCTCTCTGAAGCAGCATCAGCCAGGCAAGGTGGACCTCAGGATCAGAGCAGAAGCGGCGTATTGATTCCATTAGCAGAACTTGCAGATCTACCCTCAGATCCCTTGTAACATAGTTGCTTTCCCAGAATTAAAGTTCTCTTCGGAACATGTCTCTGGTCGAGGCCAATAGATGGCATAAGTTATTCAGACTAGCATCCAAAGAGGATCGAGGAGGTAGGAACACACTTTGTACAAGAGCCTGAGTGTTCGGTGCAGTGGTGACTTTTTAACTTTGCAGGTTGTATTTGCTATCTCTGGCTGAGAAGAAGCTGCCCATCGCAGTGATGTAGAGAGCAGTAATCGTTTGTGATGAAAATTGACTTTTATTTTTTTAATACAGAACTGCATCTTTCAAAACATTCACTGTCCCTGGAGGTTTTCAAGGAAAGGGTAGATGATGTACTGAGTGATGTTGTTTACTGTTATGGTGGTTCTACTAAATGATCTCAGTGGTCTTTCCAGCCTTTATGATCCTATGATCTTGTTAACTTATACTTGTCCAGGTTCACTGTTCATAAAGGTTGCACTTGGGGCAATGGAAGACAATTGGCCAACTGGGAAAAAAACAGCATGGATTGTGTATCTGAACTTCTGCTGAGACAGCACTGTGGAGAGGCAACGAGAATTTTATGTTCTGAAATGGGGTAAATGATTTATATACGTGTTGACAGATAAATGATGATACAAGAGCGTTTACTGGTAGTATCCATACCTTGCTTTTGGATGGTTCTTGCTTTTCAAAGCATTTATTTTTATAGAGGCACAGTATCATTAGTTCTGTGTTTTGTTGTTGTCGTTGTTTTTTTCAATTGCAGGATTTGAAAATTGGGAAGGGTCCAGAATTAATATCATAGAATCAAAGAATGGCTTGGGTTGGAAGGGAACACAAAGACCATCCATTTCCAATGTCCAAGTTGCCTGGTTGTTTTCTTTGTCTATTGAGCCTTCCCTATACTGGCTGAAAAGGTTTGCTGAAATTGATCTTAAAATAAGTGAAATCTATATGTATTGACAACAGAGGACGTTACAGCTCTTTTTCAAGAGACTTTCCTCCGTGAACACTGTATCTGAAGGTCTTATCAATCTCGGTGCTGAGACAACCAACAAAATAGTAGGAAGCCTTCAGCCCATTTGTGTTTGAGGGCAAAGAAGCAGATATCAATAAAGGTTGTATTGATGCAAACTTCACTGTGATCCCTAGGGTAAATGCAGTCTGCATGTATTCTTAAAATGTTCTTTGTACAAATAGAGTATTCCTAAGTAAAGCATTTCTTTGCTCATTCTCTCTAGGACCACGGGACAGGTTCAGCCTTGGAGTAAAACAAAGTTCAGCAGTGTCTGAGTTGAGCTGCAGGGAGACACAGGGAGATGTCTGGGCTTTCCCTGTCCTGAGCATCTGCCAGGGGTGTGCTCCTTGTCCTGGCGAGCTCCCAGCACAGCCTGTGCTGGGCACTGTGCTGGGCCTGTGTTGGGACAGCTGCCAGTGTTGCTGCCACTGTGGCTGTGTGCTGGGAGCTGGGTGCAGCCCTTCCTGTGCCAGCTGAGTGTGCTGAGCCCCACATACAGCCCCAGGTGCAGCAAATGCCAGCTAGCAAGGAGTTCATGTGAAAGATAGGTGCTCTGTGTAGGCTGACCTGAGCTGGAGTTGGGCAGCATCTCTCCTAGCAGCCTGTCTATCCTCATGGTTACCTGCAAGAAGGTTGTGGCCAGGTTTGCTTATTCTCCCGGAATCCCTCTCTGGTTCTGCCCAAGTGCATTTGTTTGCAGCACGAGTCCTAAAGGCTCTTGGTTTAAAGAACTTGTTTACTTGCTACTGGGGCACATATATTCAAAAGCCCTGCCCAAGGCTAATGACTAGAAACGAGACTCAAGTCTCCAAACTCGCATCATTCTCTGCTTTGCAAATTTTCAGTTACGGGATCCCTGCCAAGGACACATAATAAAACAGAGCTCATGAATAAATGAAATGTATTCCACTAACCTGTGGATATTTTCTTCTAATCTTGCCATTGCCCTCTCTATATATTCTTCTTTCTCGTTCTCCTTTCATTCTTTTCTGTTTAGTTTCTTCTTTTCTGGAATTTGCATTCTCTTTTATTCATGATGAGATCATCTTCTTCCCTTGCTACGCTGCCACTTTATTTTCTTAGTGGGGTGCACCTGGGCAGGCTGGTCTGATTGTCCTCTGGTTCTGCGCAGAGGGACAAATCCTTAGCTGAGAGTCACCATCACTGACCTGTTGTAGTCAGTGACTCTGCACCAGGTTATCAGCTGCACCAAGACATGACCCTCATTTCATTCATTCACTCATTCATTTGTTCATTCTTTGCTATACCTCATTTCCCTTTCTGCCTGTTTCTTGTTCTACATTTTACTAATACTCCTCTTGATACTCTACTTTCCATTATATCTGACTTTGTTCTATTTTACTTTGTCTTCTTGTCATTGATAGCATATCCAAAGTCTTAACAGTAGTGTGTCAAACTGTTGTCATCTGTTATTTGTGGATAATTTATTTGTTATTTCTCAAAAAGAAGGTTCTGTATATGACAGTTGTGTGTAATGGTTTTGCTTTGTTTTTCATTCTGCTCTACATGAGATGACTGTTAAAATATTTATCTTTCTTGTTGAGGGAAAGGGTGTTTACTGTGGCTTTAATTTGTGTTAGAAGAGGTGCAGGTTGGATACAGGTTGCATGTGCAAGTTTGCACATTGAGTGGTGAAGCATTGGAACAGACTGCCCAGGGAGGTGATGGAGTCACTGTTCAAGAAATGTGGAAATGTGGTACTGAGAGAAGTGGTTTGGTGGTATGGTGGTGGTGATGAGTTGATGGTTGGACTTGATGATATTGGTGTTCTTTCCAACCTTAATGGTTTTATGATTGTCTTCTCCAGCTCACCCTTCACACTGAAGTGCCTCACCAGTTTTGCCTTCACATTTCTGCATGGTCTGAGCTGGAGCTCTGGAGTTACCCTCTCACAGCTGTGAGGAGTTGGGAGATGGCCCATGGGGAGGCCCTGATGGCTCAGCTCTTGTGGGTGCTTCCACCAGCCCTTAGGATTCCCTGTTGTTCCAAGAAGCCAGCACTGGGAGCTCTCTTGGAATAAAGGTTAATCAATCAGTGTTTCTTTTGTCCCCCCCTATTTTTTGGAAATGTTTTGATCTTACCAGATGTTAATAAAAACAACAAAAAGGGCACATGGGCAAAACAGAGTGTGGCTGGTTTAAGGAAGACAGGTTGTTTATCAAGGTTGTTTATCATTTGAAATAATAGAATTTTTCATCCCCTTTCTTTCCTCCAGTGTTGTGCATTTCTGTCTTTTTTCATCAGTGTGAATAAGCAATTTAGATGCCAGCTGATATCTTAGGAGCTGGTTAACTATGCTATGTGTTTAATCATTCCAGTGCAGTGCTGTTCTCACACCGGGCTTGGAGCTCAACCCATGCAGTGCATGGCTGGCTCCTCTCCTCCTAGAGTTCTCACTAAAAGCAAAGCAAAGACAGAAGTCTTGTAGCTTTGGGAAAGCTGAAGTAGAACACACTGACCTGCTGTGTGACACTGAACAGGTCACCCCTCAAGTCTCATGTTCTGCTTCCAAAGCTTAAGGCATCTGTCTCCCAGCACTTCTAAGTTAATAAAGTTCTACAAGATTTATGGTCAAATGGCATCTTGTATGTAGTAGTCTTGTAAAACTTTGTATTAGCATGATATTTCTCTTCTACCTCCATCCCTTGAGCTGTTGCTGTTTCCAGTGATGCTTACTGCTGTGTACGCTGCGGCTTGGAATCTCCCTGATGCTGGGGGAGGAGGTACTGCAGAGGTGATTCTCACTGCTGGCTTCAGTGGGAGAAGGATTGATCTCATAGTCTGTGAGATGCAATGATTACTGTACAGCATTACTTTAGTGTACAGTTACTATCAGTTGATGTGTTTGTGGCCAGCAGGGAGAGGGAAGTGATTGTTCCCTTCTCCTCTGCCTTCATGAGACTGCCTCTGCAGTACTTTGTCCAGGTCTGGGGCCCCCAGTATAGGAAGGATTGGTGCAGAGAAGGGCCACGACAACAATCAAAGGGCTGGAACACCTCTCCTGTGAAGAAAGGTTGAGGGAGTTGGGCTTGTTTAGCTTGGAGAAGAGAAAGCTCTGGGGAGACCTCATTGCAACCTTTCAGTACCTGTGAAGGGAGCTTATGAGTAGGAGATGGACCGACTTTTTGTGTAGTCTGATAGAGATAGGACAAGGGAAAATGGCTTTAAACTGAAAGAATCACAGAATCACAGAGTTATCAAGGTTGGAAAAGACCTACAAGATCATCTAGTCCAATCATTACCGATACTTCTCAGCTAAATCATATTCCTCAATACAACATCCAAACGTTTCTTGAAGAAGAGAGATTTAGGTTAGATGTTAGGAAGAAATGTTTTACTTATAGTGGTGAGGTGCTGGCCAAGGGCTGCCCAGAGAAGTTGTGGATGTCCTATTGCTTGAGGTCTTCAGGGCCAGGTCAGATGGGATCCTGAGCAGCCTGGTCTAGAAGATGGAAACTCCTGCCTGTGGCAGGTCTTCTCCAATTTGAGCAATTAGGCCTTCCTATGATTTTGTAATTTAAATTGTGATGGGGAGGATCAGATACGTCCCAAGGAAGACTTCTTTTCATAGGAGGTTTTATTATATATTTTCTTTCTGCAGTTATCTGAATCACTGCAACTGCTGTTTTAACCGAATCACAGTTCCGAAACTGCTTTGTAATTTTATGAACTCTTTTTATTGGCAGTTAAAAAAACGAATAAAGCCATATGTTAGGCTTTGGTTTTGAAAATAGCCAAGCCACCACTGCAGCCCAAATTTAAATCAGTCCTTGGTGTTTAGCGCTAGCTAATGACAAGCACTGAGTGATGGCTTCAGCATGACATTTTAGTGTCACCTTTACCCTGAATAAGCTGCAGAATGGATGCTGCCTTGCTCACTCTTCTTAAGCTAAGAAACTCCATGTACCTCTCTGTCCAGCACAATGTTGACACTGAAAAGGACAGCCAGTATGGATCAATACTGCTCTTTTAATTCATCTGTGAAGCTGGTAAAGGCTTGAGCTGAGAATAGAGATAGTATGGGTCCACACTGATATTTAGCTCATTGCCTTCAGTCTGGAAACGGTAATGATGTTTATGGTCACATTTTCTTGTAAAATGCCATTTTCAATGAGTTGTGCTTTTTCTCTTACTGTTTTCTGTTATACCAGGCAAAGAACTATTTTCACTCTGCAAAGTGAAGGGCAAGTCAGTTCCTTGGGTCTCCTAGTGTATTTGACACAAGCAGTCTGTGACAGACATTGAAACCTGTGAAACTTAAAAAAGCCTAATATTCAGGCACAGGCTGCCCAGAGAGGTGATAGATGCCCTGTCCCTGGATGTGCTTGAGGCCAGGCTGGATGGGGCCCTGAGCAAACTGACAGACGGACAGGACAAAGGGAAGTGGTATCTAACTAAAAAATGGGATATTTAAAGTCTGGATATAAGAAGAAAGTTGTTTTACAGTAAGGATGGTTGAGGCACTGGCACTGCTTGCCCAGTGATGTTTCGGATACCCCATTCCTGGAGACAATCAAGATCAGGATGGACAGGGCTCTAAGCACCTGGTGGAGCTGTAGATGTTCCTGTTCACTGCAGGGGAGGTGGACTGGATGGTCTTTAAGGGTCCCTTCCAACTCAAATGATTCTATGATTCCATGATCTGCTCTTGATTTAGTGGTTGGCAACACTGCCATGGCAGGGTATTTGGAACTAGATGATCTTGGAGATCCCTTCCAATCCAAACCATTCAATGACTATAATTCTGTGAATGTGCAAGCACATGAGATTCCTTGGGCATCTCTGACGGTTGCTGGCCCTGAACTCACAACTTGGATCTCAGAGGCATTCAGGCATTTTTTTTTCTCAGCAATAAATCCTAGTGATTACTGCTGATAGCAAGTGTTTGTGTATTCAGATTCAAAGTCTGAACATTACAGGACTTGTTTTCATCTGAGGTAGTGTTAATAGAATTAAAGCTGTAGTGTTGCCCTTCTTGTGCAGCATGTTTTCTCTCCCAGGTTTTATTGAGTACATGGTGAAGTACTTCATTCAAATGTAAGCCACAAGAAAGGTAATTTCATTTGCTTTCTTCTTCCTCCATGAATTGTAGATTTGTTATGCTGCTAAGGCCAAATGGGTTTTTCTTAAAGTGGTGCTTGGTGTTGCTTTGCTTTAAGCAGCAGCCTATAAAGGAAAACTATCAACTGAAAACAAATGTGCATTGTTCTTAAATTAGTTTCTTCTGATGCTCCGAATGTGCTTAATTAAATCTAGTTCTTGCTCTGAAGCTATTCTCTACTTCAAGACTAAGGAAAATCTCTGAAATATGGGTTCTTTCAGCTTAGACTGAGGATGGAAGGCACTGATCCCATAGAAGTTTGTGTCTGCTTGTACTCATGGATGTGGGTAGTAAAGCAGGAATATAACACTGCTCAATTTAACACAAAAATTGTGGTAAGCAAAATACTGATGGAAGTTTTATCTCTTTTTTGGGGGGGATACATAGTCTGGATCTTAGATCTTTTTCTGGATCTTTCGGTAAGGAGCTGACATGCTGATTTTGCTCCTTTGAAATCCTTGGGGCTCTCTGTGGGAGGTTATGTATCTGTCTAGCTAAAGTGTAACCCAGGCAGAAACCTGGGAAATCCCTTTTTACAACTTTCAGCAAAACCTCCACTGATGAAAGATTTTGCCCAGCCATTTGTGTGGGTCATCCTAAGCATTAGAAAACCATGTTTGTAGAAATAGGGCAGAAGAGGGTAGTCAGGGAAGGGATGCTTCTGCCTTCTGAAATTCCTTCTGATTTGACTTGTTGTCATAATTTGTTCCAAACTTTTTGCCACTGAATGGTAATGATAAAAATTTCCCGAGTAACTTCAAAGTGCTCAGCATCGAGTCCTGGGTTGAGTAGATGGTGATGCTGCTATGAGCTGTATAAATACATTTGTTAGTGTTGCTAAAACGCAGCCCATTCACACAGTGCCTCTAGTATCTCATAAGTGGTGCCAATGTGAGATATATAATTATTCATACGTAAATCCAAGTTTTAGTAGCCACTTAATACTTCCTTAAAAAAAAAAGAAAAAGATGGATAGTAATACTGACAGGTGCTGAGATGGATTGCACTCATAGGCTAATGCTTATTCAGAGAAAAACTTATTTGCTGGCTATCCTGTTTTTTTGCATGCAGGAACAATGTCTCAGCTGTTTCTCTGAATAGTCAATTGAACACTTGTGCAGTGATGCAGTTTTATATCTTAGCCTGTCACATACCTGATTCACACCTTTTATAGCATTCTTTCTTGTTAAATGCTATGTGAGGACAGCCAAGTTGAAGTAATCGAGACTGAGATGGATAATACTACACCAATATGCTGAAAGGATGCTGTTAAAAGGGATTTCAGCTGCCTGGAGAAATTTCATCCAGGCTTCAATAATCCCATGCAGCAGTACAGTTTAGGGCACAACCAATGTACCCAAGTTGGAAAGAAAGAGCTTCTAGTTAGACAATAGAAAAAAAACAACCAACATTATAGGAGGAATTATGCACTGGCACAATGTATATCCAGCAAATGTGAGAATTCTCTGTCCCTGGAGATACTAAAAATGCAATTGGCCTTGTGCAGCCTGCTATGACTGGACCTGCTCTGAACATTGGGTTGGACAAGATAGCCTCCAAAGGATCACTTCAAAGCAGATTATTTTGTGATGCTACTTGGAAGGTCCAGGACAGAGGAACAAAGTGATTTCCAGTAGCAGAGTGGTGGACTAGAATCTGCAATCCCGCTGGATAGTCTTTATCATAGAAGAATAAATAAACATCTGTTAAAAATTATTTAGGAATAGCTGATCCTATCTTGAGGGATGGGAGGATTTGAATCAGGTAACTCTTCAAGGTTCATTCCTGGCCTAAGTTCTGTAACTGCTGGTATGTTACTAATACAACCATTTCTTCATAAATAAAAAAGGTAAATGACTGAGTTATATAAATGTTGTAAGGAGAGACTGTTTAAAATACTTTATCCCAAAGCTAGAACTTAGAATAGAATAAAACTGACATAGATTCAAAGGTTACAGGTAGCTAGTTCAGTAGTTTAGTGCTATGGCATCCACAGCTGAACTGTCCTTTTTGGTATTTTGATGCTGTGGCTAAGTACTAGTGAAGGTGTGATTGCTAGCTCAGTCAGGACTTACTGAAGGTGTTTCATAAGAGGTTTTCTTTCTGTCACAACGTCCTACCACACAGTCTTGGGTTTTATATTCATAAGTGCCTCTTCCCAGCATAAGGTGGGAACCTTGTTTTATGGGGTGCATGCTTTATAATATATACATCAGTACAAGTTAGGGGGGAGGATCTCCTGGAGTGGAGCTCACAGACCTGAGGGTCCTGATGGGCAGCAGGATGGTCATGAGCCAGTAGCATGCTCTGATGGCCAAGAAAGCTGGCAGTACCCTGTGGTGCATTAAAAAGAGCGTCGCCAGCAGGTCGAGGGAGGTGATCCTCCCCATCTACTCTGCTCTGGTGGTGGCCCTGACAGAGTGAAACAGGCTTCCCAGAGAGGTTGTGGAGTCTCCTCTGGAAATATTCAAGTTCTATCTGGATGCTTCCCTGTGTGATCTGCTTTAGGGAACCTGCTTTACCATGGGGTTGGACTCAGTCTCTAGAGGTCCCTTTCAGCCCCTACAATTCTGTGATTCTGTGCATAGATTTGTCATTGTTTAGAACAACTGACTGTTGCAATTTGACTTTGTGCACTATAGGAACATTGTCTTGGTTCTAAAAAATAGAAGATCAGGAGGAGTTAATCTCACAGAGCATAAATGATCAACAGTCCTGTAGTTTCAGGAGTCATCTACACTGTGGAGCAGAGGACAATTCCTCAGACTTCAAAATGAGGAAAAATATACATTTTTCCTTACAATTACAAAATCTAGGATGAACTAAAGAGTAGATATTTTGAATATAAAGGTCAGTCTTCTTTGCAGTAAGTTAAATCTTATTTTTAACTCTCTGTTTCCCATCTACATGACGTAAAAAATGATCTGAATTTCACCAAACTCCTATTTCCTTTCCTTAACACAGGAGAATTATAACAGCTGTTTGCAGGTGTAACTTGCCTCTGTGCAGAGGCTTGTGAGCAAATGAGACTCAGACTGGAAAAAGTCTTTTAAATGGTGCATGGACTTCTGTATTAGAGAAGGAGAAAATATGTCTGGTTGCTTACGCCTTTATGTCAGGCCTGAGAGGTTTGTAGTGGTTGGATAGACATGCAGTTTCTCACCTCTGCCAACACACTGTTGTGCCCTGCACTATGAATGTATGAGTAATATTTAGATTTTCTACTTCAGCTAAATGTGTTTTTTGTTGTTGTTTATTTTCTTTAGATGATAAGTTTATTTATTTCTTTCCCTGTGTGGCTGTCTGCATCATCTTATTTATTCTGGTAACTGACCTTTCAAAGTTCAGCTATCCTTACGAGTGAAATACAATGACAATGAAGAACTATTTGTAAGAAATACACCAGTGTACCTTTATTCCATGCTATTTTTCCTTTGTGTAAAAGAATCTGATGCTGGGATCACATATCAGGAGTTTTTGACCACTAATGATAACATAAACTACCAATAACCAATTTTTATTGTACTTGTTGGAAAAGTACTTGAATGGGAAGAATGTAGAACTCTGTAGAAAATGAGATATGGAATATTGATTTTAATGAAGGGAATCTGTAGAAATTGTGCTTCTTGCAGAGGTGCTTTGACCTAGAAGTTACAATGTTCAGTTCAAATAGTACTTCTTGTTTTGAACCTGTACTTCTGATGAAAGCGGGATGCCAAGAATATGACCTATCACATAAAATTATTGTCCAAAAGTTAATCTGGAGAGAGATAATTTCTTTTATCACCAAACTGTAGCAATGTTGATGGTTCTAATAATGCCTTGTGCTTCTTCTCATCTTAAATTTTTGCTGTAAACTTCAGCAATTATAACAATATAGCTCAAGGAAATTATTAATATCTTCTCCCTGTGTAAATTGACAGGTGTCATAATACAGCATTGTAACTGCTTCATTGGTGAGGATGTACAGGTAGATTTTCAAGCAAACACATTTTAATCTGTCAATTCCACTTAGTTAAGGTGGATAATGGTCTTTTAATTTTATCTGAGCAGACTATAAATTGCTGAACCATTGGGAACATAGAGAGGTGTCAGGCTTGTAAATGTCAGAATGCATGTTATGCCCAGGAACTTTTCAAGTTAGGAAGAGGATACCTTTTTCTATTTATTTGTTTATTTTTTAATATAATTTTACAAGATGATGTTCTGATATGTGGAATTCTTTTTATGTAAAGCAGTTCAGACCACAAACCACATTCCCAAGGAAGTTTTTATCTTGTTGATGTTACAGCTGCAGCTTTCACTTGCTCCTTTCTTATGCTTACCCTTGGCCTATACTCCATCCCTGCCAGCATTCTCACAGTGATAATCAGCTAAATTTCACTTCTGGGGAGGACTGGTTTTACCTAATGCTAGCCATACCCAAGTTAGACTTCTTACAAGTCATCTGTGCTGCTTATCTTGTTAATATACAAAAAATTACTTTTCTAACAGGTGATTTATTGCACCTGAAAGTATATGCACAAGATCAGTGGGATGAACCATAGGCTGCAGTGACATATTGTTGTTTGTGTTCTTTCACTTTGAGTTGCAATAGTTCCACTTCTTCTTTGACCAGCGCAGTCTTGTGAGGGAGGTGACTTTTATGAAAATGTACTTTGCTTTGAAGACTGTTTTTCCACAGGTACAGATGTTGAAATGATTTTACATTTTGTTGCCAGCGGTGCTCTCAGCAGCTGCTGTTGTTTCTTTCTGTTTTCCATCTCATTGCAACAGTACGCAGGCATATGGTACAAGTTCAATTTCTGAAAATCTGCTGACATAATAAAATTGAACCCGGTGTGAATTTGGCCAAGTAGGTTTATGTGGAGGTAACTTCAGGACAACATTTGGTCCTGGAGACTTCAGTGCAAACTTCATTTACCTTAGGTCTTCTGGGAGGCTGAACTGAATGCATTTCAAGGGAACTGTAGCTGTATGACTCCATTATTTTCATAGCATTTTATTGTAGTATTCTGGATAAAGGATGTCACCACTAATAGGATGTATAAAATAAATTACAACTAAGCAAATAATTTAGCTGATAAATTTATCCTCGTTGCCTCAACAGTGCATCCATTACCACAGAATGTTTTTTTTGGATGTTCCTGCTATGTATGCTTAGATGACTTATTTTCTTGTAGATTCACTTCTGCCTTCACGGACTCCAAATGATTTTGCAGTGAACTTTACAGAATCAAATATTGCAAAATAGAGTCGGGTACAGATAATATAATGATGAGAGCACCAAATAATACTGTATCTTTTCAGACTTAATCATGTGTGTTCAAGCAGTTATGACTATGCAGCTGACAGGCATTAACATAAGTCATACTAAATGGATTTCAATTCAAACTTGAACTGTGATTGATTAAGTAAATGCACCTAACTGTTTTACTGTGTTCAGTAGGTCGGAAAGCATACATGGCACTTTTAGGTGGTTCATTATGCAAGTATTTGTGCTACTTTCATGGTTCTAAATCCAAGCTCTGCCAAATCTGGTTAAGGTTTTGATTCTGCACTGAAGTTTTCTAGGTTCACATACCTAGTTTTTAGAAGTAGTTTGATGTCTATAGATGCATATGAGTGGCTAGAGTAGTTTGTGAGGAAATCAACAGAAATTAGAACCTATGTAGTTGTCTGCTTCATGAGGAGGCAAAATCTGTTTCCTGGTGATAGCCAGGTGCTCAAATAAAGCACTTGAGAATGAAGTTCTGAAAGCTCAGTTCTCTGAATTTAGCATCCTAAAATGGAAATCCTATAAGATTATTAGATTCTTTGAGGGGGAAAACATCCCCTGAGGTCTGTGAAGGGTTTTTAGAGTTACAAGGATTTCCCTGTCCTCTAATTTCAGGTCAGTACTGTAACCTCCTGATTTCAGTGTGAGCAGGTCTTGAACCTTTAGTATTTACATTTTATGTAGTGAAGTAAAGCACAGTCTATCCCACCATGAGTCAGTTCAACTTCCTTTCCTTTGTGCATGGATAATCACAGACAGATTAGTGCTAACAAAAGCAGAAGTTGTCACAATTCAGAATTATCAATAGCTGAGACAGTAGCATAGGTAAATGTGCACTATGTCAAAAAAGCTTTCATTTGGGAGCTCATTGAGTATAGGGACTTTTTGTAGAGAGTATGTGGAAGAAAACTTAGAAAGAGAAACTTTCCTAATGAATACATTCGTGGTATGGGGTTCACATCCTCACTAAAAATCTTTAAGGGATTTGATCTCAATGAGGTTGTAAACCACAGCCCTTCACTCTGTGTTATGCATCCACTGTGTCGCAATCTCAAAGGGACCATGCACATAAATTTCGTCCCCGTGGCTCTTCTTTTGTGAGCTTTAGGGATTTCACAGCATGCTAAAACCCCAGAAATCTGCTGTCGCCTTCCAAGCCAGACAATGGGTCTGTGACCTCACCAGTAATGTCCTACTGCAGAAGCACTGGCTAAAACCCATCCCCATATTGGATTGGGAAGAGCTGAATCCTGTTGTTTTGTTTTTTATTCTTAATGTTTATATCCTTTTCACACAGCTTTCCTTATGATTGGTTTTTATTTGGCCCTCAAGCTTAACATTTGGAACTTCTATCGCATGGTTTTGTTGTTTTTTTCTTTTTTAGCTTCTCAGAGAATGTTGATTGTTGCAATAAGCATCTTTCTTTCTCGTTTCATTTCATTTTCTATTCTATATGAGTTCTTACCCAGTAGCTCATCAAAACAACTGAATCAATTAAAGCAACCAAGTAACTAACATCTGCTATGTGTTTGCTTCCTCTCTAAGACTCTCTAGGGCAAGAAGTGTGTGCTTTGGAATAGTTAGCAGTTTATTATGTTATATATGAATACTTGGTGTTTACAGAAGACCAGATCAAAGAGGTCGATGACATTCTTGAAGTTGAGAGCTGCAAAGTTTGTGGTAGCTCTGTGTTCTTAGGAGGATCATGATGCAGGCTTCTGAACTCCAGGAAGGCACTGTTTCAAGTGGAGCACAGTTTTATCCTTGGGTAAAAGTCTGCTGAGTAAGTGAAGGACTCCCTTGAGTAGAGAGCATGTTGTGCTGGGAGAGAAGTTGCTGTTTGTGGTCTTTGCCCCAGCATAGCTTGGGGCAAAAACTTACTTTCTTCTTGTTATAGTTACCACTCACACCCGATAATCTTAAATCTTGCCTGTTTTTTATTGCCTTAGCTTACATTCTATTGCTCTCCTCTTAATGAATTGCTGAAAGTGGAGTTTTACTCACTGAAATTAATCAATGAATAGACTTGGCTTGGTGTTGAATCTACTTTGACCTCCAGTTCCTCCAGACACTGAGAAATTTTGGGAGGAATTTATACTGATGTAAAATCATAGCTTAGCTCTTGATCCTGATTGAAGCTAATTATCAGCTGAGTCCTTCTGCCCTTCATCTCTGAGTGGAAATCTGTGCTTTTATTTTATGTCTTAGTCATTTGTAAATGCTGAGCCTTGGGAAACACTTGAAGCAACTGTGTTTTACAGTCATTCTGTTAGCTAGTAAATACCTGTCTTCAAACAACATTTTAAGTTGTAAAATCACTTTTATGTACCTAGTTTATCATTCCATAAAAACTGACTGCTCTCCGTCTTGCTTAATTGGGAAGCAGTGTGTCTCATACATTGTTTTTTTCAAGATCTTTATCTTGACTGCATGATAATCTGTGCATGCAGTAAAATTAATGATGTTTCCAGCTGATCTGGATTGAAGAAAAGTTTGAAAGGACTTGCCGAGTGATAAAAAAAAAAAGTATTAAAAAGTGCTGTTTTCCATTTTTCAAAATAACTTTCTCTTTCACTCTTAGAATACTCTGGATACAAACATGATTTTTTCAGAATTAATTGCCAGAGTAGCTATTTAGCTGCAAGATCTTATGTGCCTCAGTTTTGAAGTCTTACGGGCGTCAGTAGTTGTGACACTCAAGAGAAATATATTGAGGTTTGCAGTAGCTTTGGTTTGACTGACACCTGTGAACAAAGATTAGGAAATGCATACTTGTAGCATTAGATCCCATGCTCTCACTTACATAAGGAACTGTGGAAAAACAGTGTAATGAAAGTACTGGAAGGAATACTGAACAGATCTCTAAAAACAAATCCTTGCATATGGGGAGGCTAAAGGTGAAGGAAATGAGAAGGTCATGGCGCAGAATATCCTTTGGAATCTTCCTCTAAACCCAGACTTGAATCTGTCTTAAATCATTTTTTGATCCACTGCCATTTTAAGATCCTGATGATCTGTTTTCTCTGTTACTCCTCTGCTGGAAGACACTGGACAAGAAAAGTATCTTGCATCATGGAAATTGCAGGGATCATAGAATCACCAAGGTTGGAAAAGACCTCCAAGATCATCCAGTCCAACCCTCCACCTATCACTGTATTAGTATTATTTCCCACTAAACGATGTCCCTCAATACAACATCGAAACATTTCTTGAACAGCTCCAGGGATGGTGACTCCACCACCTCCCTGAGCAGCCCATTCCAGCTCCTGATCACTCTCTTGGAGAAGAGAAGTGGATTTCCTGCTCTTCTTCATCCACCACTGGAGAGTGGCTCCATCTCCATAATGCATTCAGTTTGAAGTCAGTTTTTTTTTTTTCTTTTTCTTTTTTTTTTCTTTCTTTTTAATGTAAGAAAGAAGTCAGTTCTGCATTAAATGGAAATGCCTCTGAAACTGCAAAGGAAGTTACTTTGGTGACTGATGGGGCTGTGGCTGGCAGTATTGTAGATGCAGTCTTATCTCTGTTCAGGGTAGTAACAGTTGATTCATACCAAGAGGACAGTTCATCTCAGTCAAGTTGTAGCCACAAGACCCCATGGATTTAATCTTTTGTGTAGAGCTACAGCAATAAAACACAATATCTTTACAGATTGATGGAGCGGGTCTAGATGTGTCAGAGGAGCTCACCTATTAAGACAAGTACTTGGGGCAGAATGAATGTTAAATTCTTTTAGTTGACAATTAATAAAGGTTGCAGATTTTTCTTCTTCTTTCTTCTTTTTTTTCTTTTCTATCTTTTTTTTTTCTTCCCCACCCCCCCCTCCCCCTACCTCTTGATTCTTACTTGTTCCGGTGGTGTAAATTAGGACTTATCCTTGAGATCTGGTGTCGGAACCATCCACTTTGGCACTTACTAAAGACCAGAAGTGATTTCTGTTTGAAGAAAGTGCCCAGGTTTCTTCTACATAAGGAAGAGCTGATGTTCCTGTCTGATGTTCATGTATAGCATGGTTGCAGACATGGCACACACACCGTGAATGAGGAAATAGATATAACCTTAATGACTTTCATAGATATAACATTAATGACATTCTTAACTGAGACAGGAGACCTTGAGGAGCAGCAGAAAATATTCAGGCTCAAATCAAAACAGATCTCAAATCTGAAAAATAATTGAGACCAGTGCTGGAGGCACTGGAAGATGGGCAAGTATAGGAATTGTTAGTTCATTGAGTAGCTTTTCCAAGTCATTATAGAGCACCAGAGCAATATTTTTCCATGATATGAATCCATCAGTTAACACTGAAAGATTACATGCCCTCTTGTCATCATTAAAATTAATTGTCTTCCCTATCAAATTGAAATAAATTAGCTTAGTACACATTAATTAATGTGTGTCAGATGTCAAAAATTTTTTATCATCTCCTGATGATCAGAAGTTACATACAATCTCACGACAAGTGTGGGAACTGCTAGTTTTTGCCTGAAGACTGTGGTTTCTTAAAAGGAAAGCAAGAACTAAACTCCTCTGGAGAATTTAACTTCTTTTCTAGTAATTGTAACTGCCTTTTTAAATGCTATTTGCAGATATTCATGTATGTGCTGAGGTAAATTTTTTGTAGAAGTTCTATCTCTGGAAGTTTATATCTCCATAAATGACATTTCATCACCAGCTTTCCAGCATTACCACAGTGGCTGTATCCATATTGTGGCAGAATAGGAAGAACTTCTAGAGCTGACTAAGGTTGTAAGTGAGTTGAGACACTCCAGGTGAGTAAGAATACAGAGAAAAAAATATGGTGAGGAGCTGCAGACACCCAGATATGGGCAAGACAGAACTCTAAAGTCAGGGTTTGGGAAGCTTCAAATGCAAATTTGATATGTTTTCATGAATACAGAATGCTTTTCTGTGGGTGACTCCGGAAAGAAATGAATTGGTATTACAACAGAAGTAATTGCAGTTCACGCTCACATGAATAATGCTGAAAGTAGTGGATTATAAATTGCCGGTTCATTTAAATCAATACAGCTCTACTGACACCATAATTGAGATGCCTGCTCTTAAGCTTTGCCCTAAGTGTTTTGATAGATTGTCAAGTTTTCTTTCTTTCAACCAAAGATTTCCAGCTGCATTGCAATGAATCTAAGAAGTATTAATGTCAATGTGATAGTAATACAGAGACTGATTTATTGATAAATTAGGCATTCTTCTGCCTCACTTGAAATACTTGAGGAGTGCTAAACTTTAATCCATTGCTTTCAAATTTTGTAAAGCTGAGTTAAATCATCAAACCAAACCCACTTCTGTGAAATGCTTAATAATCATACTCATCATTTTTGTTTTGTTTTGTTTCATAGTAGTTGGAGATGGAAAAAAAGAGTGTGTCACAAGAACAAAACAGAACAAAATGACCTAATAATATTTTATGTTCTTTTTAGGTTCAATGTAATCTTATTGGGCACCAGCAGTGGAACTGTTCAAAATGGTTTATGGTGAATTTTTCCGCAGACCTGGCAAAGATGCAGAACTTATCAATTTGAATGTGGGCGGCTTTAAGCAATCAGTGGATCAAAGCACTTTGCTCCGATTTCCTCATACCAGGCTTGGGAAACTTCTCAGATGCCATTCAGAAGAAGCTATTCTAGAACTATGCGATGATTACAGCGTTGCAGACAAGGAATACTACTTTGACAGAAATCCATCATTGTTCCGATATGTTCTGAACTTTTACTACACTGGCAAACTTCACGTCATGGAGGAGCTTTGTGTCTTTTCCTTCTGCCAGGAAATAGAGTACTGGGGGATAAATGAGCTGTTTATTGATTCCTGTTGCAGCAACCGGTACCAGGAGAGGAAAGAAGAAGGTCCTGAGAAAGACTGGGATCAGAAAAGCAATGACAGAAGCATTGACTCCTCTAATGAAGAATCGTCCATATTTGATAAAGAGCTGGAAAAGTTTGATAATCTATGCTTCGGTGAAATAAGAAAGAAGATCTGGGTCAGAATGGAAAATCCTGCATACTGCTTGTCTGCCAAGTTAATTGCCGTGTCCTCCTTGAGTGTTGTGCTGGCATCAATTGTGGCCATGTGCATTCACAGCATGCCCGAATTTCAAAGGCTGGATGCCAATGACAGAGAGATTGAAGACCCTGTGCTGGAAGCTGTGGAGATTGCGTGCATCATCTGGTTCACTGCTGAGCTAGTGATCAGGCTCATCAGTGCTCCAAGTCAAAAGAAGTTCTGGAAGAAACCATTGAATATCATTGATTTTGTCTCTATTATCCCATTTTATGCTACCTTGGCTGTGGACACAAAGGAAGAAGAAAGTGAAGATATTGAAAACATGGGGAAAGTGGTGCAGATCCTGCGGTTAATGAGGATATTTCGCATCCTGAAACTGGCCAGGCACTCTGTAGGACTGCGGTCTTTAGGCGCTACTTTGAGACACAGCTACCAGGAAGTTGGACTTCTCCTTTTGTTTTTGTCTGTTGGGATTTCTATTTTTTCAGTTCTTGTCTACTCGGTGGAGAAGGATGATGACTCATCAGAACTGCACAGCATCCCCGTTTGCTGGTGGTGGGCAACTATCAGCATGACCACTGTTGGTTATGGGGACACTTACCCAGTCACACTTGCTGGAAAGCTGCTCGGCACCTTATGCATTATCTGTGGGATACTAGTGGTAGCCCTTCCAATCACCATTATTTTCAATAAGTTCTCTAAGTACTATCAAAAGCAAAAAGATATTGACCCAGACCAATGCAACAATGATCGCAAAGAGAAATGTAATGATCTACCTTATTTTAACATTAGAGATATTTATGCAAAAAAGATGCACTCATTCATTTCAAGCCTTTCCTCGGTAGGAATTGTAGTCAGTGACCAAGATTCAACAGATGCCTCCAGCATCCAAGATATGGAGGATGTTTATCACACAACTACTTTAGATAATGGTGCAGGAAAATGAGTAGAATCACTTTCTGTTTCCCTTATTTTTCTTTTCTGATTCCTGGTAAACGTGGACTTAAAGACTTCAGTGAATTTATTAAGTGCAGTTAATTCTCAGGGTACTTAACTCTTAGCCATATTTGGACATTCTTTGCTCTGAGGATGCCATACAAGCTTTGTCGATTATAAGAGGCTTTAAAATACGCCTCATGTGATAGTTTGGTTTTTACACAACTAACGATATGCATTTTCTTTGAGGAAAAAAGTCAGGAAAACAGTTTTAAATGTGAGATCGCTGTTTGTTTCCTGCAGCAATATGATAGCTTACACAGAATCTTGCTGCTGTTCAGGTAGATGTGTATTGTAAACATATAAAAACTATGGCACATCAGCAGAGTTTGTACTGAAAATATATCAGAAGAAAGAAGAAATTGTCTACGTGTAAAGCTGTGCTCACTAAAATACTTACGCAATCCTGGAGTTGGGAACCAACTTGGGACAGCAAATGTATTGGTACATAGTGCTTTTACTCCATGGCAGCATAATATTTGTGAATTTCTTTCCAAAAGCACAATGCATTTTTAGTTTGTTAAAATAAATTAATCCCATTGTGCCTATATTTTTTCCCCGTGTCCCTCCTCTAGCATGGACAAACTCTGGCAGGTCCTGAAGGTTCTAAACCATGTGCGCCAGGATGAAACTTGAGGCCTAAGTCTGGCCAGGAGCTTATTGTACCTTTTAATCACTATATCTGCCATTGAGATCCAGAGCAGTTCTAGTGCCTGGAGAGGATGCTGCTGTGATTTAGGACCATCCCAGTGGCTTCCTCAGAGGCTTTGTTTTGTTGGTACTGAAGTGAACTGCCACGGTGGTCTTTAGAAGTTACTGCTGCATGTTGTCAGCTCTGCTCCTTTGCTGGCTTGGTGGGTAAAAATCATACACAAGCAGCATCTTTGCTGCACTGGTTCCCAGTCCAGGACTGCAATGGCAAGCATTGTAGACATGTGGAAATGCTCTCCTCTACCATATATTGTCCCTCAGAGAGGTAGGGCATGCACTGCATGTGGACACCCATATGTTAACCTATTGCGGCTCATTTTTCTGAAGCTCATCTGTTGGGGATGGCAGCTGTCCTGTCTTGTTCTATGGGCTGGAGCAGTGCTCAGTGCCTGGCAGAGTTCTGCAGCACTGTGCGTTCCTCTCCTCTCCAGGGATTTCTTATACAGCCAGCTAATCCTGCTGTGGTTCAGACTGCACTTTCCAGGGCTATCTGAAGGGAAAGCTGCACTGGAAAACCCTCTACCAAGGAATGCATAAGAAACTTGGGGACCTCTGAAGTCAATAATACTTCTGAACTCTCATTTATGTTTTGTTTTTTTTTTGGCAGTTTCTAGTAACCAAGTAGATGCTGGACAGTGAAGAATCCAAGCTACTGTGATGCTGATGTTTTGCTTAAAGACAAACTTCACTGTTTTTTGTTATTATTATTTTTTTTTTATATATCATTTAATCTCTAGTGGGCTGAATCTTGGTAGCCCTTAGTCAGTTTCTATGCAGGCAGATCAAACTCAGTAGGGGCTGATTTCAAGACTGAGAAAACCCAGACGGGAACCCATTTTTAGTCTCTGCAGAGTAGTTCAGAGGGCTGTTTTTTTTCATGCATCATGCATCATGATTTCTGTTGTAAAGTACGCTGAGTAAGCAGTTGAGTTGCACTGATACTTGCTGAGGCACAGAGCTCCCACCTCTTTGCAGGTCAGTGAAACAAAAGAGAACGGGATGGACCAACCTATACCTTGGAAAGAGGATGGCTGTGCACCAGCGTGGTAATGTGAGACTTGGGAACACTTTGAGTTCTGGAGAAACTTCAGAAGTTGTCTAACTACTTGCTGAATGTCATAAGGGTATGTGATGCTTCACAGGTAATCAAAACTAATTCTTCCCATTGTAAATGCAGGAAAACCAAACGGGAAAGTTAGCCTACACGTGTTTTGTTCTTAGTGAACAGTTAGCATTACAAAGATGCAATGATATAAAATAATAAATATGTATGTGCATATGAATGTAATAGGAACCAGCAGAATAACAGCATAAAAATTGCTCTGTCCAAAGAAACTCTCTTGGTATGCTCCGTATATAGATGATATTGTTGTTGAAATTTCAAAGCAATGAAATATATTGTAATGCAACAAAAACTGCAAGAAATTTATATTAAACAGTTGAAAAAAACTAGTATTGAAAAATCTCTTTTTGTATATTAAGCATTACACAGAAATGGTAATGAATAGTAATTTGTCATAAATTGAACTACCCTTGATTGGTCACATATGGATGTGACACTAAGTTTCTTTGACTTCTTCCACATGGATTGATCTTGCAACACAGTGAGGCATGTCTTTTAGACTGTGTGATAAAAGGGAACCCCTGTGCCATGCAAAGTGCTGTTTTGATATCTGGGATGACACCTGAGCTCTGTTCAAATCAGCTGTGTCTTTCAAAGAAGGCTTTGTTGTAATCTTTTTCCTTTGCTGGAATATTTCCAGCACTTTGCTTTTACATAAATGGAAGCAGGGTATGAGCCGAAAGGTGCTGCTCTCAAAGCAGAATGTCAAGTCCTGTAATGTGCACTGGCACAAGAAAGTGACACAAATCTTGAGTGCCATAAAAAGCAGATGAGAGTAAATACAGAACTAATACATTCTCTTACTGTGTATAAGTTTTACTAGAAGAATTTTCTGTCAAAAATTGAATGTAAGAGGGGACTCGTTTCCTATTAATGTCCTTTTCCCTGGTCTAGAGTTGTGTATTATCAGGAAATAGTACTAATGTAAGGCAGATTATCTTTAATACTTTTCTTATTCCTGTACTATATGCTTTTCTCTTGAAAAATGCTGCTTAAATTCTCTCCACCCAGCTGCTGTTTCAGATAAAAAAGCACAGAAGAGGTTGTGTTCAGATGTGTGTCCCATTTTGCATGGGAGGGAATTGCTGGTCTTTATTCAAAACAGCTTCCTGGCACATCATTAGTTTCTTTGTCTTGATGGCAAACACTGCCCTTTTGCTATTCAGTTTTTCCACAACAGCATCCATCCTTGTGTAGCTCTTTCCCAGTGCAGTGTAGGAAAGGGTATAGCTCAGCTTGCCCCAGCTTGTGCTGGAAGCAGCTCTGCCCTGCCACTGCTTTCTGGTGTGTTTTACAAAAGCTGAAAGGCAAATGTGGAGGTGTAAGAAGGGAAAGCTTTCTGAGTTCAGAAGGACATCTCTCATTCATCTGGCTGGCAGCAGGTAAAGCTTAGCTGAGCAAAGAGTCTTGCTGTATATATCAGCACCCTTTTGGGCTGTGGCATAAATCAGTGGCAGAGTGTAAACACCAGCTAAATAAATGATAGCACACCCATGCTAAGCAAAGAAAGAAAATATCTGCTACTTGTTAGGTATAAATTAGGGTCAGGCACAATAATGCAAAATATTAGCTATTTAAAAGTCAAAGAATGCTGAAAGTGTCAGGCAGGTCTGTGTGGTAAATGCAACATGCGGTCTCATCTGGGCTGGGATTTTGTGTATTAATGCATTTATTAATTTCCACACATCCTTAATGAGTGGAGCAAGTGACAGAAAGACACTAAGCTGCAGAGAGCTTCTCTAATGTTTTTTTGATTAGCAGACAGTGTTTATGAAGCTGCTAATACCTCTTCATCCACAAAAGGACAGCTCTCAAACAAAATCAAAAAAGCCCTGTGCTAGAAGTGCAATTTGTGTTTGATAGCAGTAGCTCAGCTGCAGTCAGTAAATACTGCTGTCTGGTGCTCTATAGCTGCAGTGCTGCTGCTTGTATTGCTGAGATGTTTATGTTCTGTCAATCGGGAGACAGCAGATGCCATTAAACCATCTCAGCACTTTCCCTCTGCAGCATAATTGCAGTATCTCTTCTGAGCATAGCAAAAATTCACGACTTGCTGAGACTTCTTTTTTAACTTCTGTAAAGCTGTAGTTAATTTTTCATGATGGGCTTATGGTCCAAATATGATCTAGCAGAAGGAGAAGTCACTGCGTACCTCTATATAGAATATCCCAAGTTGGAAAGAATCCGTAAGGATCATTGAGTCCAACTCCTGGCTCCACACACTGCCATCCAAAAATCAGACCCTATGTCTGAGAGTATTATCCAATTGCTCCTTAAACTCTGGTATCTCGGCCCTGGGCAGCCTGTTCCACTGCTCATGACAAGGTCAGGCAATCAGTGGATATTGCACCTGCACATTCATCCTTACTTTTTTTGGTTTTGGGGTGCTAGTTTATTTTAGGTTTCTGAATGTTACACACAGAGATACTTACAAAACACATACAAATGTGTTTTTCAGAATCCTCCTTTGCATGCTAGAAGCACATGCAGGAACACCTGGCTCTTTGAGTGACTGGAAGTGCTTGATATAAGTTACAAGATTTTGCTGTTTACTTCCAGTCTGGATGTTACCCTCCCACTCAGCTGAGAAAGGACGAACAGCAGTAATTCTTAGTTAAGGAGTAAGAAGCAAAGCCCCTTTGGCTGTTCAGTATAATTAGATTAAATATAAAATGTGACTGCTTCCTACGTGTCATTTCTTTTTAATGAATACATTGGAGAGGGCAGTTTTTGCTTGGGATATTGGCAGAAATGCAGATCAAGGACTCCTTTATCTAGGTACACATAAATTTTCCCAAACCTTATATACCAGTCAGACAGAGAGACTTTGCAGCACCCATGACTGGTCCAAACTGCATCTCAGAGCTGAGGGCTGGTTGTGCAGGAGTTCTCATCTCTGGCTCTGGCTTCAGTGTTGTGCCAAGAATGAGCAGTCTTAACTGATTCTGTGTTCTGCTGATTAAAAGCAATACCACATGGTGACTTAATAAAGTAATCTGCTTTCACTGTTTCTTCAAGACTTTTCACAGAAGGGCCAAAGAAGGTGTTGCATTACAATGGTCTCTTCTCTAGTTGTTCTCTACTATTTAATAGCATATATGCTGTCTGTTTTCTAGTTTCCTAGTTATTTTATGACACGTATTTCTGTTTCCACTGCACAGCTTGTTAAAACTAGCACACAACTGTGCTGGAGATTGTTATGGCCTGATTTAGTGTCATTGTTCTAGGAGCTCTTTTGAGTCAGCACAGACAAGGGCACCCTGGGCTGCATTTGTTTCCTCCAACTTCATCTATTGTGTGGCTGGTCCTTTGGGCTCCCTCTGCCAACGGACAAAAACAGACCTCCTCCGAAGACAGCACATCTGGTGTGTTCAAAGTTCCTGTCTGAAGATGGGAGAAATGTCTCTGTTGGATACGCAGCAAAAAAGCAAAGCAATGGCCTCAAGTTGTGCCTGGGGAAGCTTGGGGGTAGGAAAAATTAGGAAAAAGTTCTTCTCAGAAGGAGAAATGCAGCACTGGCACAGACTGCCCAGGGAGGTGGTAAAGTCAGCATCCCTGGAGGCACTGAAGGACCTTGGAGATGTGCACTGGGGGGGGATGTGGTTGTTGGGTATGGTGGGGATGGGTTGCGGTTGGACTAGATAACCTTACTGATCTTTTCCAACCTTGATAATTCTATGACTCTATGATTTTATAAGGATATATGGTTTTGTTAAGTTGGATGCCTGGCCTTTAGGTACCTAAGGGTAGATATGATGCATTCTAGAGCACTGTCCAGTGTCCACTATCTACCAGTGCTAGATCACCACTGGTGCTGCTGTCCTCCTCTGAGCACTGTTGCGTGTGGAGGAAGGACTGTGTTTCTGATAAAGATCTCTGAACCTGGGTGACATAGAGATGGACATAGGACTTTATCCTAAAGTCTGAAAGTTGCTCAGTGTTAGCAGCTAGATAAGCATTAATCCAGAGCAGCATTTCTGAAACCAGCTTCCTTTACAAGAATTTTACCCCCAACTCCTTGCTAGCTATCTGTCAGTCCAGAATAACCTGCAAGTTGAATTTCAGCCTCCTGTAGTAATTAAAAAATACACATAATAAAATACCAGAGGGAACAAACTTGTGTTGGCAGAGGCAGGCACAATATGCTGACAGTACTTTTGCAACCCAAATTTGCATTATTTCTTGGCTTCCTATAAGCTACATAAAATATTCTGACTGCGCCATGTGTTATAAAGTCTATCCCTGAGCACTAATATAAATATAATAATGGAGCCAAGTCCCAGTATTACAGCTGTGAAGCCAGAAAAAAAAATTCTGAGCTTGGAGAAACTGCTGAAATATTGCTTGGCTGCAACTGCAGTTTTAAGATCTTAGTCACCTCAGTGGTGAGGAAAACAAGGGGCTGTACACTCCTTTGTGTATTCGGTTCTGAGCTCTTGGTGATGCTGAGGGAGCTGTATGACATTGGGGACCAGTCCTGGGGTTGTTAAGTTTGTGGCCAGCTGTCCCTGGGAAGGGGTGGTTATTAGTCAGAGAATTAGGAGGTCTGCATGAAACAAATAGCATTTTGGAAGGTAGAATATTATCACTGAATTCAGTGTCCCCACCCTCTGTACCCCTAAGAAGCAACCTGGGAGAGAAAGCAGAAATGAGGGAGAAGCTCAGTGCACTAGTATTCAGTTGCAGCCATTTGGAGGCTGCTATTTGTTGTGTAATTCAAGTGCTTTTATGGAGTCAAAGGTAGAGTTTTTTACACAGACTTGAAGCTGTTCTATTAGCTGCAAGAATATATTTTGTGTTGCAGGCACAGTAATTCTCTAGAACAGCTTCTGGGTGTGATGCTGACTGGAATTTGCATTGTTCTGAAGTGTTAACATGTGGGTTGATGGTTGGATCAGTCTATCTTATTGGTCTTTCCAACCTTAATGATTTTACAATTCTATGATTCTGCATGCTATAAATCATCCTTGCACATTCTACCTCATTTCATAGAAACCTAGAAACTGTGACCATGAGGGGGTTCTGGCAGTTTCTCTAGTCCAGCATTACTTTCCACAGCACAAATAATGTGCATTTTAGAGAAAGGGATTATTTCTGATAGTGAATGGTGTTAGAACAAGGGGGAATGGTTTCAAGCTAAAAGATTGGAGATTTAGACTGACTGTAAGGAAGAAGTTTTTATGATAAGGATAGTGAGACACTGGCACAGGTTGCCCAGAGATGGGGTGGATGCTCCATCCCTGGAGACATTCAAGGTCAGGCTGGATGGGGCTCTGAGCACTGATGGAGCTGTAGGTGTCTCTGTGCAGTGCATGAGCATTGGACTAGATGGCCTTTAAGGGTCCCTTCCAACACAAATGATTCTATGATTCTGCGGCTTCAGGCTGCTTCTTATCAATTTGAAGACCAACTAAGGTCATTTAGCAGGCATACAGATATGTCTGGCATTTAATTCCAGGTGGCATAACACCAAATATAAAAATAACTATCCATCTCTTTGTTGTTTGTTTGCTTGTTTGCTGTTGCTTTGAAAATGAGGTTGCGATATTGCGTATTTAGATTGTGGTGAGTAAATAGCTCACTGTGCAAAGAGCCAGCTTAGTGCTTGGAAGTGTGTGCAGGAATTCTGTGTGAAGCAGGAGGGTGCTGATGTTTGGGATCACGGCTTCATGAGCCTCCTGGGTGGAAGGAAAAACATTTTTTTTGTTGTTGTTTGGTTTGTTTTTCTTCCTCTAAATAGATCAGGAGGATATGGAGAAACAGTCTCGCTGTGCTGTGGTAACAGAGTGTTGAATGAGATGATGGCCGCACTGAACTTAAGGCTGTTAAAAGCTAACACTGCTTTTTTAAGTAAGCACCCCCCTCCCCTGGGACAATTGGTTTTTATTCACCGTTCCAACTTTTTTGATCACTGTTCCAAATTTTATTTCAGACACAAAAACAACATACCAAAAGCACAGCAATTTTTTTCTCTGCTGGATATTTTAAACACTACATTATCTGTAGTGATAGTTCTGGAAAGGGAAATGGTTGGTGGGCAGGGTGTGGGGGGAGGCTGACTTTTTAGAAGTTAGAAATTCTGTTCTTTTGCCTTTGTCATTACACACTTTTTCATTCTTATTTCTCTTCCATAGTGACTGAAGAATCAAAATAAAAAATAGAAAATTAATATATATATTTTTGGGAGGTTCTTTTTAGACAGTTGATCCTGAAGAAGAAAATACAGTGCATGTTATATATTGTAGTCAGCACTAAACAGTGCTGCCAGTAGGAGCAGACAGGTGATCCTTCACCTGTACTCAGCTCTGCTGAGGCTGTGCCACATGTAATGTGTTCAGTTTGGGCTCCTCACTGCAAGAAAGACATAGAGGCCCTGGAGTGTGTTAAGAGAAGGGCAGAAAAGCTGTGAGGGGCCTGGAGCACAGGCCTGATGGGATTGTTCAGTCTCAAGAAGAGGAGGCTTAGGGGAGACCTCATGGCTCTCTACAACTACCTGAAAGGAGGTTGCGGAGAGATGGGGGTCTCCCTCTTCTCATGTGTAACAGTGATAGGAGTAGAGCGAATGGGCCTCAAGTTGTGCCAGAAGAGGTTTAGGTTAGATATTAGGAAAAGCTTCTTCTCAGAAAGAGTGGTGATGCACTGGAATAGGCTGCCCAGGGATGTGGTACGGTCACCATTGCTGGAGGTCTTACTGTGGACATGTGGCAGTAAGGAGCATGGTTGTGATGAGCTGACAACTGGACTAGATGATCTTGGTGGTCTTTTCCAACCTTGACAATTATATGATTCTATGGTGTATTATTACGTGTTTTGAGGATGAGTTGCGTTGTCATGAGAATAATTTCTAGCCAACATATAGATACGTATGTAAGTACGGTATACTTAGTATATTTGAAGTCACCAAACTTAAGTTCTTGCAGTATTTGATTAACATAAGGTTAATCGAAAGGCTGAGTCCAGTTCTGTTCTAGCAGCTTTTGGTGAAGTCATACTTCCTGCTTTTAGACTGCCTTTGTAAATGGGAGACTAGTGATTTGAGTCTTCTGTATACCTAGATGTATACATACTGATTGGACAGCTGTCAGAGCATTATTATGTGGGCTTTTAGAAATCTGGCACTGAAGGTAACCTCTGTTCATCTACTGTGATGGCATTTGCTGAGGAACTGCTGCATTACAGTGGTGTGTGGCGCATGCAAAACGATCCCATTACACAACACAGTGTAAAGGCCCTTTCCAAGGGTGCTTTGAGCTGGAAGTCAGTTTTTGTGAGCTTGTTTTCATGGTATTGTCACCTGCTGAAAACCTCTGCGTGCATTACTTATTGTTTTAAGTCATCCCAATATGTCTTGCGATATCCAGAAAGGGTTCTGAAAACGTGAAGTTTCTTTGAAAACAAACACTGATATGAGAAAGAGGAGTTTCCTGAAAGACTTTTTTTTTTTCCCTAGCTTTTTTGCCCTGGAACAGAAGTAGGATAAAATAATGTTGGTGAAATGTAAGTGTTAGGAGAGTCTGTTTAGGACCACTGTGACTGTATGAAAATAAGTGATGGAGGAATCTAGAAGTTAGGATAGAGAATCTGTTTGCAGTACAAATGAGCCATGCAGCTTTTATATGCACTGTACTTGGGGTGATGGTTGGAATGAAGATGATGTCTCTGCATCAGTGGTTTTCTGTTCTATAGCTGCACCACATCAGCTATAGCATTTTGTGCCATATCCACAATATCCTTCTTAATCTGATGCCAATTTTTACAATGTCTTTGTGTTCACATTCTTGAAATCAAGAGAGAGGCAATGAGAGCAGCCAGTGTGAAGTAAAGGATAAACAGAAAAAAGGGGATTGATGGCAACAGCTGTGCTACAGTGATGCTTTGCTGGGAAATATTGATATGTCTTGAAACTTATTTTCTCCACTCCTCATACAGAAAAACATGTCCCATGAAGGAGGACTGTGCCACAGCATGACGTTTGCTAACTGCAGTCTCCCTTATGCTATTTGTTTAAAAGCACTGTGAACGTAACCTGGAAGTATGGATAGTCTATCTCACTCCTTGGTCTTTTTCACTCTGTACTTAGTATCACAGAATCATAGAATGGCCTGGGTTGAAAAAGACCACAATGATCATCCACTTTTAACTCCCCTGCTAAGTGCAGGGTCACCAACACCCAGACCAGGCTGCCCAGAGCCACATCCAGCCTGGCCTTGAATGCCTCCAGGGATGGGGCTTCCACAACCTTCTTGGGCAACCTGTTCCAGTGCTTCAGCTCCCTCTGTGTGAAAAGCTTCCTTCTGATATCTAACCTAAGCCTCCTGTGTCTGAGTTTAAAACCATACCCCTTAGTAACCAGTAGCCCAAGAGGGTTTTGGTAATACAGTAGCCCCCCCACCCCCACCCCCAGTGGCGTTGAGATATACAGTCTTTGCAATGTTCACAGTTATTCAACAAACTAAAAGGCAGTGAGGTCAGGAATAAATGCTTTATGTTCTGTTATCCCATATATATTTTCAGTATTTGGTTCCTTTAAAATGCAGGTGACTTCATTATCACAAAAGTAGTTCAGCAGACAAGGTCACTGCAATAAACCTTGCATGGGATGATGATTTTTTTTTTACTTTTGGATGGAGGAGAAAAAGAGAAGTGCATGGCATTGTGAGAAAAAAAACACAGTAATATGTGAATAATAACTCTTGTGGCAAAATATTTCCAGTTATTGGAGTGTGATCTTTGTTGGACTAAGTAATCAAAAATAAACTATATATAATGAGTGTTAAAAAAAAAAAAAAAAAAAAAAAACAGAAGAAGAAGAAGAAGAAAGGAAAGAAAAATTGCTAATTTTTCCTCTCTCTGACTCTTTTCACTGGGATTGAGATACCTCTCTTGGTAGCTAGATGATGAATGACTTGTTAATTAAGTTATCAGAAAAGTAGCTGAAAAAGGAATTTGGGATCTGAGAGAGCATGGCATGGAGGAAGCCAATCCTGTAAAGTTTTGACACCTTAATTAAGAGAGATCTTTGTCAGTATATGGCAACTCAAGCTCTGGCAGAGTGTGCATGCAGAGAAGCTTTTTGTTACCATAATTACTACAGTGTTGGAGAGATCAGAAGCCAATCCTGCTTCCTTTGGGAAGCCCAGATTGCAGATATTTCCATAGAAGTAGGCATAGATTGGGAGGCACAGACTGGGGCTGGATCAGGCACGTTGCTTTCATGGTGGTGAGCAGCGGCTTTGGACTGCAAAGGATTGGGATTTTCCCTTGTTGATGTTTCATGTGATCCTATGCCAACCATTCTGTCATCCAGCACTTCTGGTTTCCATCCTTTCTTCTACCTCTCTTTTCTGATATTTAAAATGTGTAGCGCAGTAGTTTCCTCATCCTATGCAATCCTTTCCTAGGAGGAGTGTGATGATCAAAAATGTGGTGGTGGTGTTGCAGAAGACCTCGTGTTACTGTGAAAATGATGACTTCAGCTGTGGAGAAGTGGAAAAAAGTTGAGGTCTTGTTGGAAAACGTGATTTTTGTTTGGGCCAAGCTCTTCAAAACGATCTGTCTTTAATGAAATGTCTTTAATGAAAAAAATCATCCCCTGTGCTGTCCTGTCATAGTTATATAAAAAGTAGTATATTTTAGTAAAGAGAACAATAGATTTTTGTTTGGTTGCTGAACCAAATTGTATAAAAGATCCATAATTTAAGACTCCTTGAACTCTTTTTTTTTCAGTTGACTCCATTTTTCTTTTGATCATGAGGAGTTAATTCTTTTTGCATTTAATTAAATTTAGGCTGGTTTAAAATTTTACAAAAGGTTTCACAATGAAAGGAGGTGTTTTATTTTGTTTTATTCATTTATTTTTTTTAGAATATGTTGAAATGCAAGATTTCAGCATCTCTGGAAACAAGATGCTCTTAGAAAATTTCACAATGAAATGTACACTGTTCCAAAATCCCTCCTGCCTTTCTTGTTTTGTTTTTGTTTGGGTTGTTTGCTTTGTGGAAAATTCCCACCAGCCAAAGGCTGGATTCAGAAATAAAGTTGGTCTCCCTGTCACAGCCTTTTTCAATGAATTCTCTATTCACAAAAAGAAAAAAAAGTCTTCATCCAGTTTTAGTTGTATTCTTTGGAAAATGCTTTTGTTCCTTAGAGAATTCAGATGATAGAGCAAAAAATCCATGTTGCTTCTGTGGTTGCTGTAGCTCATCCATTGCCTTCCACTGTTGTTCATGATGCTCGGTTGGGGGTTAGTAAGGAGAAATGAATGGTCTGGTTTGGTTGAGATGGAAGGTAAAATGCTGATACAATAAAACCATATTTTAAGAAAGGAAATGATACACTTTTAAAAAACAAATTTATAAGTGAGAGCTTCATTATTAAGCATACCTAAAAAACAAAAAAACAAACCAAAACATGAAAAGCTGATAGACTCCATCTGTTCACCTGATCCTTTAATGGTAAACTAACTGAAATCTGATCGGAGAGAAAATTATTTAAGTAGTAGTTACAAATAGGTATGTGTGTTCCTCTGGAATAATTGGTGAATTCATTTCAAAAAGGGCTTTTTCCAGTAAGTAAACCAGCATCTACCAGAAAGTGCTTAGTGGCTGGTAAGAAGAAGTAGAGCACTGAAGTGGATAGATGGACTCCAGAGAGAAATTGTTCTAATATTATTATTTAATGTTCATGCTTTTCAGTCTATAGAAAAGAAAACTTGGACAGATATAACATTCTTAATATATGTGACATTGTGAAAGCCTTTTTTTTCCCCCTGCACTATTTAGGGAGTTAGGGAGCTGAGCTCAATCCAGCCATAGCAAAGATGAAGGGTTGGTGATAAAAGGGGCTTAAGGATTTCTCCCTGCTCCCTTGTGGCACCTTGCCCAGCCCCAGATCCAGCTGGTCATTATCTCAGTCACACTGACATAAATCTGTGTCAAGATAAAGCAGATTCCAAAAATGAGCCAAATTTAAACCAAAAAAAATAAAATAATTCTCTGCTGAGTCACGAAAATCTGAGTAGTTGGAAGGGTGATGTGAGCCTGAGAAGTTGGAAAGCCCCTGGATCATTGTCTTCTTGGCGGAGACCCAACTCTTTTCAGTGACTCCATTGTTGTGGCAATAAGCCAACACTTAGTATAATTTGTCAGTTTGCTGGGAATGGGCAAATTTACTCTACTGATGCCCTTAATCAGTGGCTTCAATATTAATTTACTGGGCTAGAGGACTGCATTACAAAGGCCTGAGTACTGAGGTGCAAAGAGAAGAGAATAGGAGATGTGACCCAACTTTAGAATTGGAGATGTGACCCAACTTTGTACATTCGAATTGCAGTTGTAACAGTGGCTTTGGCTTAAGTGGAGATATCCTCTGTGGTGTCAACTAATACTTCCCAGGAAGGACATTCTCGAGTGAAACTGGGAATACATGTCAAAAGATACTGAAATGTCTTTCTAGGCAGTAAATTGATTCTTGAGTGCATTTGCTACTCTAAATTTTTTGCATATTTGGCTATTTTTTTCTTGGTAGGACTCATTTGACAATGAGAGCACTATACAGATCTGATTTATCTTCCCAGAACATTTCTAAGGAAGTGCTAATATTTCCATTTCATGTCTGATTTTAAAAGTTAAAGCATGAAGCAGAAGTATTTAGCCTTCTGCGTGATCAGTTTGATTTATTATAAATACCTTTGCACATAGCAGTGAAAAAGTTTTTCTTGTGTGTTAAGTATAAATATTATGGTGTAGTTATTCATATTTTGATGATATAAGTAGAAGTGAACTGAACTATAGAAAAGAAATCCTGATCCTTACCTACATAAAAACATGTCATCTGTAGGAAGTAACATGTTTTAGTGACTCAAAATTAATAGTTTTCCCTAAAAACTTTCTTCCAAAGGAAGTTTCAAAATCTCAGCCTTCCATTGTGATTGGGAATGGTTTTTGGTTTTGTTTCAATTTCCATGGCAACAGGAAATTTTGTTTTCTGAGTCCTTGCACACAGAAATCTGATTTCCCTCGTCTCTTTGGAATACATCAGCTCGCATTTTTATCCCTGCTTGTACTTCACATCTCTATCCTTAACCCTTTGCAGTTCATTGAAACCCTATCTCCTTAAGCAAAACAGTTTTTTTTTTCTTTTTTTTCCCCATATTTTCTGAATGTTTTCAGATATAATTTGATTCAGTCTATCAATTTCAGAAATAGAAACACATTTGGAGTAGAAACTGAATTATTACTTATAGCATTGCTATATTTTGAATGAGTTCTAGGAATAAAATTTACTCCAGATCTGGCTTTAAGGTTGTGGAATAAAATCTTCGGACTATATCACTGTAAAGTCAGGACCTAGTTTTTTTATACTGTGCTTTGTTTCCATTAATGTATGATATTTGTGTTTGATGGAAGAATGACTTATGCGTAGTGTAATTGCTTCACAATCATTGAACTTCATTCCAAGTCTCCTGCAGTTTTGAACAAAATATTTCAATTGATTTCTGAAAAGACGTCAGAACTCTTAAGTTTCTGAAGCTTTGTTGCGCACAGAATGAATGATGAAATCTCTTTGTGTTTGTTGTGCCAATCTGAGCCCAGCCAGATTCCTTGCTTGGTTCCTCTCTGACTTGGATGCATGCATTCCCTTCACTGTAGGGGAGAATATTTTCCCCAGAGCACCCTCTATTGTTTGGCCCTTTGTTATAAACCAAAACAAGGCAGCACTCACAGCAACTGGCAGTGCAGATGTGCAGTCCTTCTTCTCGTTGATTAAAGGAGAGAGGAGCCAGCACTCCTGATATTTGAGTTATTGGCAGCACAATAAAGCCCTGAATGAGTTAGTGCAGGAGGTCAAACCTTGGAGCTCTGTTTTACCACCACAGTTGTTTGAGAACTTTACAGAGGAATAGGAAAAGATTACGTTCTGAGGATTGCAGCTTCTGTGAATGTTATCATCAGAGGGTGGCTGGTACACTCCACAAGTGGTTCCAGCTGCTTCCTAATTTTATAGGGAATGGTCTTATGATAGGAGATAACTTCAATGTCCTTCAAGCGTTAATAAGGCGTAGCATCCAGCACATTCAGTTCAGGCAGTTATTTGGAGTCTTTTTCGTTTATAGGTTTATTCTAAATTTTACACATCTTTGGTGCAGTTACTTCCCATTATGAACATAGAGACATTATATAGGCTTCGTCAATGCTGATATAATTTAGTTTTCCATTGATGTTCAGCTCTGAGTTTAATTATGACTCTGCAAACCTGTTTGCAAGTTCCAGTAAAACTGATCTGCCTTTATTTTTGCTGTCAATGTAATATAGCCAGCTTATATTCATTGTTAGCATCTATATTTATATATCTATATCTATATTTAATTTTTTTTTTTTTTTTTTTTTTTTTTTAACTGTTAGATCTCATTGCTTTACTTGCATGAATTATCTGAGAAAACTGCATAGGCTCTGCACTGTGGGAAGATTCTGTCCTCATATACTTATGTGTTCCAAGGAAACCTGCGATGTTGCTCTGCTGGTCTGAGAGTTGTTTTTACTTCAGATAATATTTTTGAGTCTGTATCTATTTACGACTTTAGCCTCTTGTGAATGGTTACTGCAGGTCATCTCTTGGCTGGTGCAGAAGTAATAGTTAATCATACAGGAAAGGGAGTATGAGTGAAACTTGATGATTTCTTCCTGTGGGAAAGCAAGCAATCATTTTTGTTCATTTTGAGCTCATAAATTAGTTCACTAGAAGCTGCATTTCAGCCTATGTCTTCATGAAAAGCCTTGTAAATATTTGAAATTACATTTCTGAATTCTGAGGCTGTAAAACAAGATTCTAGCACTTATTTCTAACTTAGCTCAAAAACTGTACTCTTTAATGAATATAAGAAAATCACTTCCAATATAAAATAAAACATCAGCAGTATCCCGTATTTAAAGTTCATCCTTAATTAATAATGTGGGCCTTGGAATAATTGAGAATAACATGTATCAGAGCATCTTTATTTCTTCTGGACCCTCCCATAAAAGCAGTGTTAGGAACAGGGGCAAATCAAAGGAGAAGATGCAGTGTAGTCACAGCCATCTCTGCTCAGTGAGTTTTGGCAATCCCTGAAGCACATCTTCCTCCACTCCTCCTGTTTCTGGTTCCCATGGGGTGGGAGATGTTTATATAAACTTGATTTGGATGAGTTTCATGTTCAAGGTTACTATTTATGCATCTTCTCTGTGCAGAGAAGTACATTAAAGGTAGCCCATGGGGCACTCTGGCCTGTCCATGGATGGGAGCAATGGCTTACCTTCATTCTGCCTGGAAAAAATACCTACTCAGTCTCTGTCTCCTTTTTTTTTACTGATTTTTTTCTCCAAAGTCCTCCCCCACTGGTTCTTTTTCCTACAACAGTATGGGATAGCAGGACTCTGTTCACTGATAGGAAATAGCTTTTGTCTTTTACTCTGTTTCTGTGTGACTGTTATTGGTTTTGACAAAATCAGGGATTTGTTTTACATGCTCAGCTAATGATTTCCATACATCTGTAGCACTAATAAATTACCTGGATCTTGGAAGTGCTTCTGGTCCCAGTTTCAAACTGAACTGGCTCATTTTATTGGAAGATCAATTGCATTACTGATATCAGCGAACCTCCCTTTATGCCTGAAGGACTTGGTTAATGGGCTTAGTGGTGATGATTGATGGTTGAACTAGATGATCCTAGTGGTCTTTTCCAACCTTAATGATTCTTTGATTCTATTCTGTGATTCTTTGTGAGGTCCTTTTGGCTGGGTAGATATTAGTAGAAAGAAGGTTTTAGTCAAGAGTTGGGTCAAGCAGCCATTGTCATTAGTTAACTCTTGTACTTGCAAGCTTAGCAGATGTTCCAAGAAACCATCAAACTAAGCTGTGCAGTAAACACAGATGAGAAAACACCTGCTTTGGACATCTCTCTGAACATGAAGGTAACACAAAGCCCAGAAGTGTTTGTATGTTAGACAACATAATTGTAGCCTTATTAGTTTTGATTCTCTTTTGCCTTGTGCAAAGCTCTAGCTGAGATCCACTGGAAGTGAGAGATGGGATGTAGAAAAGAAACCAGTTGCAGGCAGCTGCTAAGCAAATAAACCTTGTTCTGTGCCATTCCCAGCCTGAGTTTGGACAAGACAATGGCAGCTAAGGCACTGCTGACCTACCAGGTCTGTGCATCATGTCCTGGGCTTACCAGCATTAATCAGCCCTTCCAGTCATTTTGTTTCATTACAGCACAAAGAACTTACTTTAACTTTGACAAGTGTTATTGCTGGTAGAATGACCAAGAGTCTAAATTTATCATTAACTGATAAACTGGCTTAGGAATGATTTATTTGCATAAATATGAAATACAAGACTCATCACGGACTAATGGGTAATCCTTTCAACTCCTCTCAATCTGACATACTTCCAGCCTATGCAAAAGAGGTAGAACAGAAAAAGGATAAGTTAAGTAATCTGGTGACTTTGGTGATTATAAATAAATTAGACAATAATATGGTTTCTGTCCTTTCTTGGGGATAGATAATGGTAATTAGCTTGTCTGTAGCCTGTAAGTATAAGCAGTAAAAAATACTTTTACTTGGGACTTTGAGGCTTAATTAAACAGATGGTTTGATTTAACCATGTTGTTTTACTTGATAACATTTGCTCACAAAATAGGCTGAAATAAACAGTTTATCTTCTCTGGTTTCTTACTTCTGCATTGTAGACTGAAATTCTGTAACCCACCCCACTGGAAGTGAAGATTTGGTATATATTAGCCTTAAAGTCAATTAATTAATCTGATTTCTGCAAGAGATTTTGAGCAGTGTTTTTCTAGTCTATGAAAGATAACATTATTTTGTGAAAAGATGTTTAAAATAACTGGAGTGTTTGCTTTTCATCTGAGGCATGCAGGCTTTCTCCTGCTGATCTGTTTAACTATGGAAGATGTCATAAATCAAGTTATTAATAGCCTGATCCAGAGGGTCAGCGTTCATCTGTAGGCAAAAAATAGATAAAAAGTAACTTGAAGTATTTGAAGATGGGTTAATATACCTCAAATGATCTTGCAGATGAAGATCTGTTCATTGAACCTAGATGCTTTTTAATATTTTCCTTTGGATTATTGAATAGAAGTAGGACTGGCAGAGATGATAGCTAAAAATCTTGAACACTTCGTAAGAAAGTGGTGTTTTACAAATGATTTCTTGCCTTGTGTGGCCATCAAAAGGATTTTCCTCAGCAGTCCATGTATTAGTATTCATAACTATGACATTTGATAACATTTGTTTCTTCGTGCTGAATGGAGCAAGCCATCATGAAGTGAAAATTCAAAACTTTTAACTGTAGAATCAGCTATTTGGAATGCAGCTTCACCTTCACTATACTAGGAAGAAGCTGGACGTAGTAACTAATTCATCTGGCTTCAAAACTGAATAGATTCTCCCAGAAGATGGCAGTGCACCTATGAGTAGTGTTCTCCTGAAGCCATAACATTTCTAGCTGTTTTTTCAATATTTTGTACAGTAACAAAACCAAATAGTGAAAGTTGGGTGTGGACACAAATGGCAGTTTTGAACCTGAAATTGGAAGCAGACAGTGTTGTACCACAAGGCCCCTATGTGCTACATGGATGAGTAGTGGGATGGATGCTATTGAGCAGGTTGACAAGTTGCTTAGCATTTTGCTACACCCAGCAGCATGCTGAAGATCCCCTTTTCCTTGGAATAGTTCAAATAATCCCTATCCAAAACCCACATTCATAAATTTAAAGTGTGTGTCAGATCTTAAGGTGTCATTGCTTGCAGAAAAGAACATAAAAATAGGACAGTAGTAACTAAGAAACACAGGAAATTATAACATTTAAAACTTTGGACATGTTACTCCTCTGCCCCCTGACTCTCAACAAAAAGTTTCTTTATTCAGATAGAGATCAGAAATGCAAAGACCAACCACTTCCCTTCTCAGTAATTCATGTGAGCTGTGAGACACATCAAGTTTTGAATTTCTATATGTCAGCATTCAGTTTAGAAGTGTGTTTGTTTAGCTCATAAAATGGCCAACTTTAGCTTCTTGGAGGACTCATCTGTGATTGGATCCCTCCTGAGTGAGCATAAACTCAATCGGACAAAATCTACCTTAGCACCTAAAGAGACAAGGCAGCACCTTTTTATTCAAGTAGCCAACAGACCTATCTATCACATGCTTAATGGACAGAATCACAATCTTTAAACTCAATAAATGGGACGGTGGTAAAAGATTTGATCCTGTCACTCACTCACCAGTAAAGCCCATTTTTCCAGTTCTCATTTCACCTCCCCTGTATCTACTGGCAGCCATCCTTTTCTTTTGTCAGAAGAGGGCTTACACTAAATCTAGCACTCTTTCCTTTTCAATAGTCACCTTTTTAACACAATTCCTCTGATGCCTGCACGACTTGCACTACTTGCGTGACTGACTAAGCTTTGGGGTTCTATGCAACTGCTCCATACTGTGTTGGCATTTGCTGCTGCCGTTGTGTAACCTGGTTATGCTGTGATGTGTAGATGATACTGCTTGCTATTTCCTTGCTTCTTCTGTGTAAAATCTTAATAAAAGCAGAAATTATCACTAGTCAAACTGTGCTAATATCTTGGCTGACTATTCCTCAATAAGGCAAGCTACCTCGGAACCAATAAAATATTGACATTACTTTTTTATTTGTGTATTTTTTCACAGTAGTATTTCTTAGTGAATTCTCCATTTGTGTCCGCATCACTTAAGGTAAAAGCAACTGTTTGATTTGGTTCAGCACTGTGCAATTCTGGACCAAATTTTGTGAAACTTAAGCTAGAAAATATTTATAGGCAAAAAAGGTATTGCTAAAAATGAAGGATAGATAAGAATATGTGGTTTATTGTGGGGTTAGTAGCTGACAGTATTTCTATTTTCCTTTCAAGTGTGCAGGTGAATTATAAATAAAGCTGCTGTGCTTTCTATAATTAAGGCATTAAATTCAACCTCTGTAGTAGGGTATTGTGATTACAATTGTGTGATTCAGGTTCTAAAGGTACTGAAATTTACCCACTACTTTCTTCTATTGGAGTTTCATATATTTTGGGAGAGCTGAAAGGATCTTCTTACAAGCCACAATTTTGTCTGCTTTTGTACTTTAATATGGATCATTTTGTCTTTGCTAAAAGCTTTAAGAATTCATTTTGTGGGACACAGTTAAAATACATGAACTGTCTGTGGCTTTTCGGTATCTAAAGGGAGGCTGTAAGAAGGGAGACTCTTTAAGAAGGACAGACTCTTTAGAAGGGTCCGTTGTGATAGGACAGGGGGAAATGGTTTCAAACTAAATGAGGGGAGATTTAGACTGGATATGAGGAAAAAGCTTTTTATGATAATGGTAGTGAAGCAATGGCAAAGGCTGTCCAGAGAGGTGGTGAATACTCCATCCCTGGAGTCACTCAAAGTAAGACTGGACAGGGCACTGAGCACCTGATGGAGCTGAAGGTGTCCCTGTTCATTTCAGGGGAGTTGGGCTAAACAGATTTAAGGGTCCCTTCCTATTCAAAAAACTATGATTTCTATCCCAATGCTGAACATTCTTAAGCATTTCACTGCTTTGAATGTCTAACAAACCAATCCTTTTATTGCTGGAGAAATTCTAATGCCAGACTGGGTAGTCTGAAGGCTACCAGAAGGGAGGAAACCAGATCCCCACAGAACTGCCCTTTTTAGCCATGGCAGATTCATACTATAAAAAGAAAAACGAAAAAATCCAACTCATAGGCGCTCCTGAAGGATGTTGTGGGGCTGCGTGTATTTCATTTGGGATCTGAAAACAACTCACTGAAAACAGCTAGTCCATGAATGCGGATGTTGATTTTGCTGATAGCCGAAGTAAGAAGGTAGACCAGTAATACCAGGTATCTTGAACACAGTCTCAGACTGCAAGTACAACACCATCATAAACAATCAGAGGTTATATTGTCTAGATATTGTTTACAGAGGACCTGGTTATTATTTGGAAATTATCACAAGTTTTCTATCATTACCCATTTCATAAGGTCTTCCATCTCTCTTTTTAATTTAAGGTGAAGACGTGCATCTATTGTGTAATTAACCTTGGAATATATGTACTTTTTTGAGTAGTTTCCACCCAATAGACAGTTCACTTCCAGAAGGGACCTGAATTTGTGCCTTTTCCTGACAAGTCCTTATCTTAGGCAGGTGGTGTAAGCTATTTCCACTAGGTGCTGAGATTTCCTGAATGTAGTAACTGCATCACAAAGGTTAGATGTCAATAACTATTATAGTCAATGAAGAATACTCTGATCTATTGGAGGCTTTCAGTATGCTTTATTTTTTCTAGTGACACAGAAGGAATGCAAATGCTTCCAGTGGAAGTAATCACATTGCAGTATTTTTAGATCTGTGTAGCTCAGTCCTTTGGCTGTTTTAGGTTCTTAAGATCACTTTGGGTTTGGCCCTAAATCCTTGGGGTTATAAATAATTCTTAGGTCAAGACAATTTCTCTTTTCCAAGCGAATCACCTTGAATGAATTGAAGTACAGTTACACAGCAGGAGAAGGGAACATTGCATTGTTGTTAGAGCAATGTTCAGTTAGTCTGAATTTTTGTGTCGGGGCATGCATTAAATTACTAAAAGTACTATTGCCATCTCCGGAGCCAAAAGTGCTGAGTAAGATTTGCAATTGAAAAGGAATGTAATTCTAGTTCTCCTCTTTAAGTTGGAAACAGAAAGAATAAGAAACGCAGTATATCAGGTTATTCTGACTGGAATAGCAACCATAAAAACAAGGATAATTTTTACCTACTGTAGTTTACTTTGAATTTGTTTACACGTATGCACATATATAAGCATAAAATTTGTGTATTTGTTTATGACTATCAATGTGTTTGACTAACTGCTTCAGTATATTCACATAATATAATCTATTCTCAAGCACTCTTTCAGTTTTCTGAAGATGGTTTGGTAACAGAGTTTTCAGAAAATCCTCTAGTATGAAATGTAAAATTAATAATGTCATATCCATGACAGCCTTCTTTCACAATATCCATGTATGTGGTATTCATTGTCCTTCGTATGTTGTGGTTACAATGATAGACACTGAACCCAGTGCACCTTGAATTGTACTGACAATTTTCATCAGCTTATAGTATGATATTGGTAGTATTGAAAGGAGTTATTTGGGAAAAGAGGATTTAAGAGAGGGACAGGATTTTTTTCTTAATCTGAGAGGAGGTCTCCGTGGAGCCTGTAGCAGATGTGGTGAGGGTTGGGTTCCTTAAGAGGTTTTGATCTTTGTTTTTTTTCCAAAGCCATTTAATATGTTTATATATATTATATATTATATATTATATATATATATATATATATTGTTTTTCTTGTGGCTTTGTATACTTTAAGAAATGAGGATAGACTCTCTTACATTTACAATAGATCTTAATAGTTGTAAAAGATGTGTACCAATTGTCCAGAGCTGGTTTGATTAACAAGGACTGGAGAAAGATACCTTACAGCCTGAGACAACTCTCTACATATAACTAGGCTATTGATATAGTGTTTGTGAACCAGGCATTTTGGCCGTGGGCCAAAGATTTTATTTTCAAAAGGGATTTGTTTAACATCACTATCCTAAGAAACATTATCCTAAGAAACATCTCTTCTTCCCAGAGTTTCAGGTTCTAGAGTTCAGAGTTCTTTCCAGAGCTGGCTGATGTGGTTGCCAAGCCACTCTCCATTACATCTGAAAAGTTGTGGCTGTCAGGCGAAGTCCACAGAGAGTAGAAAAAGGGAAATGTCACTCTCATTTACAGGAAAAGGAGGAAGGAGGACCTAAGGAACTACAGGCCAGTGAGCCTCACCTCTTTGCTTGGGAACATCATGGAACAGATCCTCCTGGAAAAGACTCAGTTCATATTGACTATTGGCTACCAGCAATATTCAAAGAGTATTGTAGGTATCCAAATGTATTTTTTTCTATCTTATTCTTGGAAGGCAGGAAAACGAGACAGAGAAGATGATACCACATAAACCCTTGCTGTCTCAGGAGGGAATCCTTAGCCATGGGAGGATCATTTGTTAACTCATAAAATAATTCCCAACTATGACCTCAGATAGCAGCTGGAACATAAGAACCTGCTATTTAGTGTGGTGAATCACATGAGATCTTTTGGCTTTTCCCTAAGAAGTTGCCTGGGAGGAGCTAACACCAGAAGATAAGCACTTGATTAAGCAGAATTTGGAGGCTGTTTTTCCACAGTCTCCCTTCTCTGGTATCCTGCACCACTCAGGGCAGGAGGTAAAAGAGGGTGGATAAGAGGGAAGGTGTTTCTAGTTTGTTTTTAGTTCTCACCACTCTCATCTGTTTGCAATAGGCAATAAGTTGTATTAGCCTCCCCACACTGACTCTGTTTTGCCCATGATGTGAATTGGTGAGTGATCTCCCTGTCTTTATCTCAAACTATCAGCTTTCTCTTAATTAAATTTTCTCTTCCTTTCCTTCTGAAGAGGGGAGTGAAGAGCAGCATGGTGGAGCTGAGCTGCCCATCAGTATTAAAACCCTGTATATCTATAGGCTCATGTGGGAGCAGTGCTTGAAGAGCTGCGGCCTATGGGAAGCCCACATGGGATTAATTCAGGAAAGATGGCATCCCATGGAGGAGGGATCCCACACTGGAACATGGACAGAGTGATGGTGAAGGAGCAGCAGAGACAAAGCATTAGGGACTGGCTGCAGCCCCCATTCCCTGTCCCCCTGCACTGCTGTTAGATCTCACTTCCCTTAGCTGTTATTAGTGGGCAATAAATTAGAATTTTCTCCCTTATTCTCAGTATGTTTGGCCTGTGGTTAATGATATTCTTGTATTTATCTCAACTCACAAGCATTAGTTTTGAGGAAAATGGTGTCTGACAAAAATAGCCGTGTCAGTACACATGTCAGTGCACCATATTTGGTTAGCACTTCTTTCTTCAAAACCTCAGGTACCATTTTTCTGTCTCTGTCTTACTAGAGTTCCAGAAGATGAAATTAATTAAATACAACAAAAGATGATGGGTTCCGCTGATTAAGAGTCCGGTATACATGAAGGATAATTCATTAGATTTTATAAAGGGCTCTGATTCAGTGGTGATATGTAGAAGAATGTGTTTGCTTCTTTCTCCAAGTAATGCTTCCTTCTGTGTATTTTGTTGTTTCTGCAAATCTTTACACACATACTTATTGTTAAGAATATAAGCAGTTTCTTTCAAGTTAATTGGACTATGTGCATTTGTGGGAAATAGAATTCCCTTCAGACACTCAGCAAATATCACTTTTTGTATAGTTATATAATAACATGTTTATTAAATCAAATTAAAACAATTAACTGTTTACTTTATTACTTAAAAGAAGATAAATTTTAAGAATGTTTGCAATTATCCTGAACATCATCTCCCATTTCCTCATGCACATATCAATTTTCCATTGAAAGCTTTAGCACAAGAAACCTAAACTATTCCAAGACATGAATATTATTTATATTTGTTTATATTACAAAAGATTCTGAAAGTCTGACTCACAGACAAAAAGCTCTTTTATCTAAGCAACTATAATGCCAGAACAAATTGCATTCCCTGCTCTTGAGTGCTTCATAGGCAAGTTAGAAAATGAACCAAAACAATTCATTCTTGGATGGAAAGGTAGAAGCAAGGATGGGTAGCCTGGGAAAAATGCAGAGACATTGCTTTGGAATAATTAAATCTGGACAGGGATACCAAGGGCAATAAGAAAAGCTTCTATAGGTATGTCAGTAATGAAAGGAAGACAATAGAAAATATGAGCCCTCTCTGGAAGGAAATGAGAGACCAGGTTACCTGAGGTATAGAGAAGGCTGAGATACTTAGTGACTTTTTGCTTCAGTCTTTACCAGCAAGTGCTCTAGTCACAGTGCCCAAATCACAGAAGGCTAAAGCCAGGACTAGGGTGATGAAGAACTGCTCACTGTGGGACAAGATCAGGTATGGGATCATCTAAGGAGCCTGAAGGTGCACAAATCAATGGGAAATAATAAGGTGCTTTCAAGGCTCCTGATGAAACTGGTGGAAGAATATGTTAAACCACTACTCATCATATTTGAGAAGTCATGGAAATCTGGTAAAGTTTCCACTGACTGGAAAAGGGAAAACATAATCTCCATTTCTAAACAAGGAAAAAGGAAGACTTGTGGAACTACAGGCTGTCCAGTCTCATCTCTGTACCGAGATATAACATGGGCAGATCCTCCTAGAAACTATGCTAAGGCTCATGTGATGGGTGATGGGCAATATGGAGTCAGTAAGGGCAAAGTGTGTGTGAGGCAAACTTGATGGCCTTCTATGTTGGGGTTACAGCACTGGTGGACAAGGTAGAGGCAACTGGTATCATCTATCTGGATTTGTGTGAAGCATCTGATATTGTCTCTCCTGAAATCATTCTCTCCAAATGAGGAGACATGAATTTTGTGGATGGACCTCTTGGGGAATAAGGATTTGGCTGGATAGCAGAACTCAGAGTTGTGGTCAGTGTCTAGTTAGAGACAAATGTGACCTGGCACTATGCACTTCAAGCCCAACCATATGCTGGTCTCCATCCAAAGAAGCATAGCCAGTGAGCTGAGAGAGGTTGCTATCCCTCTCTGCTCCACTCTCGTGAGGCTCCACCTGATGATTAGAGGGCTGGATCACCTCTCCTATGAAGACAGACTGAGGGAGCTGGGCTTGTTCAGTCTGAGAAGAGAAGGCTCTGGGAAGACCTTATAGAAGCCTGTCCAATAAAGGAGAGCTACCAGAAAACTGGAGTAGTGTAGTGATAGGACAGGGGGTAATGTCACCACCTTTTGGTGGCGAGGCACTGGAAAGTTGCTCAGAAAAACTGCCTCATCACTGGAAGTGTTTAAGGCGAGGTTTGATGGGGCTTTGAGAAATCTGGTCTGGTGGAGCTGTTCCTGCCCATGACACTGGGGCTGGAACTAGATGGTCTTAAAGATCCTTTCCAAATCAAAGCATTCTGTGATTCTGTGATCCCAAACTCACAGTCAGTGTGTAAAAAGAAGGTAAAAGGCAGAAATTCTGCAGGTGAGCAGTAAAGAAGCTTGAAAGACCAAAGCAATCAGCTTTGATTTACACCTTCAGTGATAAGGGAAAATTGCCATTGATGCCAGTACTGTAGGGACTTAATCTTTGAATTTGAAGAGTGAGCTTTGCATATTCACTTATATTTACATACTACTTTCACTTTCATAGTCTGAGATAATATAGAGACCTCACTACTTTTGATTATAGAAGTAGCTGTGGAATTGCATTAGAAAGACTGTTAGAAAGATGCTATGTTTATCTGATGCTAGATGCCAACAGCTATAACTTGCCTTACTGAAGTATTCTGAAATTTTACATCAAGTGTCAGGAGACTTTTGCTATATTTTTCTACAATGGGAGGCAAGTTTTATCACCACCCCCACCTTTAAAATAGTATTTTAGGTTTAAAATAAGAACCATCCAGCTCGTGAGCCATTGGCAGATAACATTTCTTCTTGATTGATTCTGCAGCATAACCTCAGTTAGATGTAGCATGACCAGTTAATTGAAAACTGCTTTCCATTTAGAATTCACTCTCTGCTAGTCAATGATAAATAATTATTTCATCTGGCTCATTTCACATTATAAACTTTAAACACTCAAGCCCATCACTGACTTCAAAATAGCAAAGCTATTATTCTGTATTCCACAGCTTTCCAGTACTCTTTATTTTATCTTTCATTTTCATCTTTTATGACACTTCACTTTTAAACTGCACTTATTCAGACAAATGGGTAAGACAGCACATTTTATCTGGGCTTCCTTATTTCCCTGAGATTGTTCATTATTTGAAATATATTAAAAAAACTGAGAGAACTCTTTGACTCAACTGTTGTGGTGCAGGTGCTATAAACTTGCAAAGGTACATTGTGTTTTCAGAACTGAAATCATCATGTTAGTGTCTGGGAATGAATAGAAATGAACTGTGCAAAACAATCAAATCGAGAAACAGATGTTGAAAAATATGTGTATTTTGTATTATCACCTTCAGTGCTTCATGCTGGCCTAGAGCAAATTTCAAGTCATCTGAGACCAAATTAGAGCTGTATAAAATACACGGTTTACATATGAAATGAGAAGATGCAGTTCTTTAGATTGCATTTCACTTTGAGACTTTAAATTTTCTTCAGTACTCAGTGACAAGATACAGGGTGACATCTGCTTTCCAAATTTACCAGAGTTACCAATTCTTCTGTCTGGAAATGCTCTTTGTTGTATTTATATGTTTAATGACAATGCTAGTGATAGGTGACATTTAAATATTTAAATGCATGACTGCAAAATTTTTATGTCTTATTATTTCTTTCCATTTTGCATGTTTCATTTATGTGTTCTTTTGTTTCTAATTTGCAGTGTGAGCATTTTAGAGACATACCTTCAATTGACATTCACTCTCCAAGAAGCTTTATGGCACTCCTGAAATTATTTACAATAAGATGCAATCATATACTGAGGTACTGGCTTTGTTTTACATTCACCTTGTTGCTGACAACTGGCAGATCAGCATGCAAAACAATAATCTCAGCTCAAGTACTTTATTTAAGCTGAGTTGAATTTATGTCTCAAGAAAGGAAATAAAATCTAAAATTCTGATTCTTTAAGTTGTCTCAGATGATTTATTGCAATATACAGAAAAAGAGAGACTTTAAACTGTAATATCATTAGTGATTTGCATTTGATGGGAAGAGATAATAGCTGAAGAGCTCAATGGTGTGATATTCACATCATCCATTACATCCCCTTCTCATCCAGTGTAAGCAAATTGGTTCATTACGGGGAATATTATGACATTGAAGATTGAAAAGAAAGAATGCTAAGTCCCTTTTCTCAGACATGGCATACTTCTGTTTTGAGCAGAATGCTTCTCTTTCTTCTTTATTTAGATACATCATCAAGTTTGTCTTCCATACAGAAAAGGGACCTTCTGACAATAAGGTGGAACAGATCAAAACTTGAAACTAGATGATCATTGTGGTCCTTTTCAACCCAGGCCATTCTATGATTCTGTGATTCTATGAAAAAAAAAATAATGTCGCAGTAACAACAAATTCAAACTACCAAATATGATAAAACATTTGGGTAAGCTGTTCACATGTAGTTCTACATTGGAACATTAAAAGTCTACACTAGGTGTCAGATTCTCCTTACTGTTGTACCTGTCATAAACTAAAGGAAATTTCCATAAATGGACTTGAGCCATCACCATCAGGAGCAGCTCATACTGCTGGAAATATTTTTCTTCCTCTTAACAGTAATAATTTTATTAGAGGAAAAGCAGTGTGATAATCTCTTTTAAAATTATCTTGAAATGCTTTCATTTACAACTTTTAATGAAATCCCTGGCTACAAAACAAGAATTTTGGGACAGGTGCCATTATGATTAAAATCATGGATCCTGGAGATTTTTAACTGGACCCTTGCAAATAGAGTAGAAGTGCACATCAGTGGCATGAAAATACCTAAAATAATTTTAAAATATTCAGGAAAGATAAATTTCTTGCTAATTCTACTGAGCTCTTGAACCAGTAAAGAGTAACGTCTAGCAGTATTTCTTATACTACTCCTACAGTAAGAGAAGAGTACTCTCCTAGCAGATCAGAGCAGGGTTCACATTGCTTCCTTCGGCAAACTGTTTCTTACTGAAGAAAACTAGCTATTCTGTTTTCCTTTCTTTATGATGTTCTCTGCCATGTAAAAGATGAGGAAGGATTTTGAAAGCTAGTATTTGTGACAGAAATCTCATATCTGACTGACTGCATGTGAAGATTATGTTCTGGGTTAAGGAGATTTAAATAAAAAGAAACATAACCAAATGCATATTCATATTTCAGGAAAGCATAGATAGCCTTTTGCTTAACCATGCTTTCCCTATATTACGTACTTACAAACCTAAAGACCACAGCTATATAAGGACAAAAGGTAGACAATTATACAATTATTCATAATCAGCGAGATTTCAGAATCACAGTTTTTTATACACTGCTGTGCGTTCTGTCAAAGAAAAGGTCTGAGGGAAGTTTGGCAGTTGTGTAAAAGTATTTATAAACAAGAAAAGTGGGGCTGAGAAATATGAGGGGTACTGATCTCTACAATAAAATGGGGGTAGCAGTAGCACAGAGAGACTAGTGTCTAGAGGACTTTGAGAAAACTAATAACCACTTCCAGCTCTTGTCTACTGCTGAGTAAAGGTCTCTGAAATAGCTGGTGGCATGGATATTCAATGCCATAAAAGTTATTTGGATAACTGAGGAAAAAAGCAGCCCTCTGCACTCTTACATGAATATCCCAGGTGGGGTGAAAAAAAAAATGATGTGGGGTGTGTGATATCTGAGTTTGATTTGGTCACTAACTTTCCTTGGGGAAGTCACTTTGCATCTGCTTCTCCTGTGCTGTTTTCCTCACTGATCTACTTCTCTAGATAGGAAGCAGTTTGTCACAGAGGCTGTCATAGACTTTTCTCAAGCAGCGCTACCTTAGACCTCTGCTTTACTCCTTACTCTGCCACATACTGTGGCAAGCTGGATCTCATTATTTGACATGATAATACTGTCAGGATTTCTCCTGTACAGTAACTTAAGACTGGTAATTAGCATTTTTTAACTATTAAAATAGAGGAACCCCATCTTGTTTTGATAAGCTGTATTCTTGATGTGTTCTAGCCAACTATCCTTCTTTTGCATCTATTAGCTCAACTCCCATAAAAGTTACTCCAGAGATCATAGTCTAATGGATAAGTCCAACGTCACAAGTGCTTGGAGAGAGCTCAAAAGGAAACCTAACATCAATTTCTCATCCAGTATAGTAAATGTTTTAGACATCCCATACTTTCCACTCAGCTCATCCCAGGAGACTGTGGTTAAATAGCGGCAGAATAAGTGTTCCTAGATTAACTGTCTCCATTTTCAGACTGCAGTCACATTTACAGGATTCACAAATTCAGCCATCACTCAAGGAAACAACAATGAAAGATTAGAGTTTTAAAAAGAAATCACTTCAGTGTTGACATGAGAACCTGGAACAGGGCAGGCAGTTACATGGTGACCTATGTCCAATTTTGAAAATGAACTGCAAAAACCTTAAAAGGTCTGGAAGATCTAAGGGACAATTTATAATTCCCATAGAAATAGATAAATCAAAACACATAAATAGTGTCAAAATAGGGAGCAGAAATTCAAAGAATCTTAACAAAGGCATCTGGGCAGTAAGTCTATAAAACATACTTTAACCCTCTTTGTACATTAGTGACAGACTATGAATACGTTATATTCAGATGTTGCTACAACACTATTAAAATTGCAATAAATGAAGTAAAGCAGCACTATTTTCTTCTTCATTTCAAGTCACTAATATGAATGTGATTCTTCACAGTACTTTCAGCAGAGATTTAGGTCCTTGCAGTGAAGGATCATAAATCATTTTGTGCACTAGAGCTCAGGTACATGTCACAGATGTTTTGGATATTCTAGATATTTCTAATATTCTAAATGTTTTGGTCACGTATAGTAAAGGTCATATAAAAAAGTCCTTTACTCACTACAATATCTATCTATCTATTTATCTATCTATCTATCTAGATAAATCTGGATGACATAACATCAAATCAAAACACAGTTAGGATAGATATTTATTCAGCAATCAGTACCTCCATTTTAATTTATTTGCATCTGTAGAGATCATTAAAAGACTGGCATTCTAATGACACTAATTATTCAAGTTATTTTCAGTGTGCAAGCTTGTCTATTTCTTTATGCTTATAGTCAGGAAGACACGTCAGATAAGTAGTATTCATAATCAAACATTTTCTGCATACAGTCTTATGCCTATCATTATTTTATCATAAGTATTACTTCCGCACAAATACTGGATAAAGCACGTCTTCCCACTTCAGAACACTGAATAAGAAAGTTTAAGAATGGGAAAGAATATTTTATTTTACCTCTGGAATTTCAATCATAAACATATGGTTGCCCTTACGTTAATTGTTGGTGACTTTAATACAAGATTTTAACTTTTTTTAGAATGTTGGGGAGTTAGTGGGAAATGAAGAAATCCCAAACCCAGTTCTTGTCTGTAAAGAATTTGTTTGTTACATGATATTGCACTTGGCATGTGTGCAAGCTAGAAATACTGCAGAAACAAGCATTGGTCTTTGACTTTTCAACTTTGCTTGCGTACTTCACTGTTTATTCTGCTATTTATATCACAAAGTATGGCAGAAATACACAGTAAAATAACTTAAATCAGATACACTGTCTTTCAGCCTTCGTTACTTAAAAAGGGGAAAGAATCCCAGAAGTATTATAAATTGGAGAAGCACACATCTTTATTTTGTCGAACCTAGAATGCTCCAGTCTGAAAGAAGAAGCATCATGCTCTCAAGAGCCCATGACATTTTGGGGATCTGTTCTACATTGTTCTCAGAATACAGTTAACATTTTGCAGTAGAATTGCTTATGAAACTAAATCTTTTTTTAATAAGAGAGATTTCTAAAGGTGTGGAAGAAACAAAATATTAGTATAATTTTGATTTAAATGGGACTAACCAAAAGATAGCTTAGAAGAGACTTTTCCTTCAGATCATTATTAACAAACAGAGTATGTTCCCACAAGAAGGATCAAAATGACTGCACTTAAATGTTTTGTTGTTGCTGTTTGTTTGTTTAGTTGTTTGTTTGCTTGTTTGTTTATCTAAATGCAGAATCTAAGCATCATTCTTAATTTCAGGTCCTTAAATGAGAAATATTGAAATCTGCTTTCTATGCAGGTTATCTTTCTTTGATCACCTGCGCATAATGAGTAGGAGGAAACTGCTTTAAGATCCTTTCATAATATTGCCAGCACTAAGGACTAAGGTATTGCAAAGGAGGTCTTTAATGGTTGTCTGGCAAAAAGCAGAGCTAGGACCCTGTACTTCAGGAAAGCAAACTTCCATCTGCTTGAGGAACTGCTGAGTGGGATCCCCTGGGAAACTGTCCTTAAGGGCAAGGGTGCAGAACAGAGCTGGTGGCTCTTTAAAGACACCCTTTTGAGAGCGCAACAGCTCTCCATCCCCCAGCAAAAGAAGTCAAGCAAGGGAGGCAGGTGATCATCATGGTTGTGCAAGGATCTGAAGCTTAAACTGAGGGAAAAGAGGGAAATGTACAGAAAGTGGAAGTAGAGTTGTGTAGACTAGGAGTGATACAGGGCTGTTGCCCATGTGTGCAGATATAGATAGTATTTGGAAAGCCAAGGTGCAGATGGAGCTGATATTGGTGAGGGATTTGGAAGATAACAAGAAGGGGTTCTACTAGTACATAGGCAGGAGGAGACAGGCCAAGGGCAGTGTTCTCCCTCTGATGAAAGGTAATGGGGAGCTGGTTTCCTTAGCCATAGAAAAAGCTGAGGTACTCAAAGAGTGCTTTGCCTCAGTCTTCACCAGTGGTCAGGCTTCTCATGTCTGCCAGGACCCTGAGCCTCTAGGTGAGGGTGTGGGGAGTGGTTTCTGTCCCACTGTAATGGTGCAACAAGTCCTAGCCCTCCTCATGAAACTGAAGGTGAATGATGAATGATGTCCATCCTAGGGTTCTGAAAGAGATGGCTGATGTGGCTGCTGAGCTACTCTCCATCATATTTGAAAAATCTTGGCTGTCTGGTGAAGTCCCCAGAGACTGGAAAAAGTGAAATATTACTTCCATTTTTAAGAAAGGGAGAAAGGAAAACCCAGGGAACAACAGGCCGGTGAGACTCATCTCTGTGTCTGGGAAGATCGTGCAACAGATCCTCCTAGAAGCTATGCGAGGTGATTCGAGACAGCCAGCATGGCTTCACCAATGGCAGATCTTGCCTGACCAATCTGATGGCCTTCTATATTGGAGTGATGGCTTCAGTGGACAAGGGAAGGGCAATGGATTTCATCTACCTGGACTTCTTCAAAGTCTTTGATATGGTCCTTCACTACATCCTACTCTCTAAATTGGAGAGGTGTGGATTTGAAGGATGGACTGTATGATGAATTAGGAATTGGCTGGCTGGACGCAGCCAAAGGGTTGTGATTAATAGTTCTGCGTCAGGGTGGAGGCTGGTCACAAGCGATGTCCCTCAGGGGTCAGTCCTAGGACCGGTGCTCTTCAACATCTTCATCAGTGACACAGACGATGGCATTGAGTGGGAAGAGGGACCTGGACAGGCTGGTTAAGTGGTTCCATATAAACCTAATTAGGTTCAATAAGGCCAAGTGCAGGGTGCTACACTTCAGTCAGGACAATCCCAGGTATTTATACAAACTGAGGGAAGATCTCCTTGAGAGCAGCCTTACGAAGAGGGACCTGGGGGTCCTGGTGGATGAGAAGCTGGACATGAGCTGACAGTTCATGCTTGCAGCCTGGAAGGCCAACTGTGTTCTGGGCTGCATTAAAAAAGGGGTGGCAAGCAGGGAGAGGGAGGGGGTTGTCCCTCTCTGCTTGGCACTTGTGAGGCCCCATTTGGAGTGAGGCCCCATCTGGAGTACTGCATCCAGGCCTGGGGCCCCCAGTACAGGAAGGACGTGGAGCTCTTGAAGTGGGTCCAGAGGAGGGCTACTAAGATGATCAGAGGGCTGGAGCACCTCTCCTATGAGGAAAGGTTGAGGGAACTGGGCTTGTTTTGCTTGGAGAAGAGAAGGCTCTGGGGAGACCTCATTGATCTCTTCCAGTACTTGAAGGGAGTGCAAAAACAGGAGGGGGAACACCTGTTTAGGAGGGTGGAGAGTGATAGGACAAGGGGAAATGGTTTTAAACTAAGGCAGGGGAAGTTTAAGTTAGATATTAGGAGTAAGTTTTTCACACAGAGGGTGGTGGCATACTGGAACAGGTTGCCCAGGAAGGTTGTGGATGCTCCATCCCTGGAGACATTCAAGGCCAGGCTGGACGTGGCTCTGGGCAGCCTGGTCTGTTGGTTGGCAGCCCTGCATATAGCAGGGGGTTTGAAACTACATGATTATTATGGTCCTTTTTAACCCAGACCATTCTATGATTCTATCATGATTCTATGATTCTTTGTTTTCTTAGTTTATCCTAAACATACTCAACATACACACTGTGCATTCTGAATCTTGCATTTCTTTCAGTTTGTCATTCCAATGCAGTAACTAACTAAGATGTCATGACACATCCAATCACAATTTAGGACCCCACTTTAAATGGCACCATACAAATGAAAGTTTTGCATGTAACTACTTTTTAACGTTTATTCAAATCGATCATCATAATAATGAGCTATTACCTGCCTTCATGCTTATGGAGATCTGAGGGACAAAGCTGCACCTTCCCGTTTCTTCCTTCAGTCTTCTAAATTCTTCCTTTTCTTTGACTGTATTTCCTAGCCTTTTTCCTTCTCAATCGAAGGATACCTTCATTCTCCCTTTTAATCTCTGCACTGGCACTGAACTAAATTAATGACAGCAGCAGTCAACTTGCAATCATGGAGAAAACTACACCCAAGGATATCTTTAATAGTGGAAAAAAAACATCCTAATTTTCAGTAGCTGCTCTCAGAACACCGTCCTTAAGTAAGCAACTTATGTGATGCAGAAGACCATGGGATAACTGAAGTGTGTGGTCACCTCAAGTGAATTCTGAAAACGAATACTGTTAGAATTTAAGATGTCAGCTGAGGAAGAAAAACGAGTATCTGAAAACCTCAGTTCCTCAGATGCCTCATTATCACTGATCAAATTGCAAAGGTGCCTAAGGCTCTGCTCTGCAAATACTTCTTTCTGTCTTACCTGGATCCAAATTGGGACTCTTTCATTAACCTTCCTAGTATAGAACCCCCTAAGACTTGATCCAAATGTATCCAAAATGTACCCATGATGCATCTATGGGAATGAGCACAACTTTTATGAGGTTAACTAATTGATTCACCAGAAAGAGAATAAATAATCACTTAGTTTGTAGTCCATCTAGATTGGATATTGTGAGTAATTCGCATTAGGAATAGAGAACACATCCCCATGAGTTTTTATGCTGAAAAGATTCAAAAACATCTATTGGAGACCATCTGAATTAGAGACAATTTTAGGATCTTTCAGATGTTTCCAGTCTTCCTTGAGGCTTTCTCGCTGTGCAGCAAAGAAGTGAAGAGTCATTGGACTAAACAGAACATGCAAGAATAAGCACAAGATTTTAATCCTGTTATCAGGAAACTTGCCCTAGAAGGATGAATTGTGGACTCCTTTTCTTGTTCCAAGCAGTGTTTATGTATTAAATGTTAAACAGTGAATGAAATAAACAAACATGGTTCAGAGCCGGGACTGGAACCTGGTACTTAATCTCTAGTAGATCTTTGCCATTGCTTGCTGCATTAGGTAATTGTAGGCATTTCCTGCAGAAGGGCTGCCACAGACAGAAATGACTTCCAGCTTGTTGTCCAAAACTCTGCTGGGAAATGTGTGATTTGGCAACATCTCAGGTTGATAACTCTTCCCAGGCATGCTACAAGGGATTTGTGTGCCCAGCTCAAGGCTGAACCTAGCTCATGGAGAGCCAAGGATGCCTGCCCTCCTGGTACCAGTACTTACATCTACACTAGGGTTTAAATGCAGGCAGGGCTGCTCTCTGTCATGGAGGCCAACAGTCAGAATACTGCCTGACTTATTCCACTTCAGTTCTTTTTCTTTTCAGAATATAGTGCCTACAGCATCAGAATATAGTGCCCGTTGCAAAACTACCTGTTGGGAATTCCCACAGACTAACACTATCTTTCAAAGCAAAAACCATATGGGTGACTTTCCATGCTAGTTTGGGTCATTTTAACAGTTTAGAAGTGTAAAGTCATACTCCTGTGCTTGGGAACATTCCTCCATGCTGTTTAATTCATTCTTTTAAACATAGCCAAAGTGATCTATCTAAATCAAGCAGGAAGCATCTTGCCCTTTAGCTAATCTGGGTTTTTTATTCCACTAATCTGTGTTTGTATTTTTTCCCCTCTGGCTGCAGGCAGTGGCCCTTGGTGGTTTCTACAGGGATAATTGCTGTTCATGGAGCATTTGTTGGATGCAAAAGCTGAAAACCCTGTGCAGTGAGGCAAGCCAGCACAGCTCAGTGTGTGGACTTTCAGGAGCTTTTCTGCAATAAGGAAGCAGGAAGATCTACAAGAGAAAAATACATGAAGGCATCTGTGAAGCAAATTGCTTTTATTATCTACAGCATTGAGGTGCAAGTCTTCTCTTAAATTACAAACTGTTTCTCTGTGCATTGGCTGCTTCATAAATATATATAATGCTACATTATTCCCAATGGGCACCTGATTGCCCACCGTAAGTCATAACTTTTTTCATAAAATCATCACTGATCATTGAAACTTGCTTTTGTTTTCAGCTTTGAGTGGGAAAGACTTGCATGGGCATTCCTGGTCCCTCTACTGGTTCCAGCTGCATGAAATCTTTTTTAATATAATCTCAATTAACAATTGAAGCACCGTGAAATAGCTGAAAACTCCATTTCTAGTTTTGGATACCAAAATGTACTAACAAATACTCAAACGTTCTTTGGCTTATTTGGAATTGCTTGATGTAAAATGACCTCAGGATATTAGGCTATTTACTTACAATACAAATAGACGTTTAAACACTGACATTTTAAATCATTGGACCCTATGTGCCAATGAAGCAATTTACTTAACACATGGCGAGCCACAGCTTTGTGTCATAGTGCAGAGGCGCCAAGTCTGAAGTGGAAATTCACCCTTCATTGTGCTCAGTTGGCTGGTGCTGGATTAACAGCAGGACCTAATAAGCCATGGACTGTTTGAATTAAGAATGAGATGGCATTCTGAGCCAGCACTGACTGTTGCCACCACCTTCCTGTAGGTACTCTAAATTAGGGCAGTATCACCTCATTATTGCTTTTAATAAATATTAATTCTCACTGAGTCAGCTATGTGAGTTGGGCTTATCCAACATGCTGCAGAACTGTCATATGTTCTGAACAGCAAATGGAGCAGGTCTTTTTTAAGGAAAAAATAATACTCTTATACTGGCATTTATTTGGATGTTATGCACAAGAAGAAGTCAAATAATAAAAGTTATTAACTTCTTATTGCATTTCTCTACATGTCATCCACCATCTTAATGTTGAGAAGATATATACAGCTTATGGGTAAATCTTATGGATCAGCTTTTTGACAGGTGTGACAAAGAAGTTTACGAGTCCCTCAGTGTTACTAGAGCTAAATTATTTACATAATTAAAAGAGTATTTGCCACATTTTTTATCCATATTCTGTAGATTCCAGATCCCAGCCTAACTGTCCATTGGGATCTATGGGTTGTATATTGTATATAGTTGTAAGTTAACAGCTAAAGTTGTTAATATGTGAACCTAGTTATAAATTTGATCCCACTACCCCAGAGCAACATGGTCTCAAACTTTAATGTGCCTTGCTATTCTATCATCTACTAGTGCTACTTACTGATATGCTTTGTAGCAGGTTTAAAATGCATAGAGCCTTTGTCTATGTTCAGTAGGAAGGTAGGTGCTACCTCAGAATGGGCAGTGAGCTTAGATATGAATGCCTTTCTCAGAATTATCTCTCTTTCAGAACCTACAATGCTGTGTTTTATCCTTGTGCTTTACTGCCAGTTTTCATGAGGCTCTCAAAAAGTCATCATCTCAATGCCCCACTGCTGGGAGTAGAGGGCTGGCAGACATGCAGCTTTGCATAAAGCTTTTCTCCATAAGAAATTGGAAACTCCTGTTTTCTCCTTCCCCCTAGAACTCTTCCATTGAAAACTTAGTATTTTGATGTTCATGTGCAAACAAGAAGTGTTTTCTTAGAAGTGCAGTTGTGTGAATTTAAGCAAAATTAGTTTAAAAAATAAATAAATAAATAAATAAAAATAGAAAGGGCTTTTAAAGGCCAAAAGTCCACAAATTTATGAGAAACAGGTGAGGACATTTCTAATATTACATTATATAATACTCTTAAAGTGGCTTAAGATGGGCAGAAAACAACACAGTATAAATGATATGGCTGCCCAGGGAGGTAGAGTCTCCTTCTCTGGAGATATTCAAGACCCGCCTGGACGTCTACCTGTGCGACGTGGTGTAGGGAATCTGCTTTGGCGGGAGGTTGGACTCGATGATCTCTAGAGGTCCCTTCCAACTCCTACAGTTCTGTGATTCTATGATTCTGTGATATAGTGAAAAAAGCTATCTGAATATTTACAGCTTCTTCCAAGTCCTTCAAGTGCTTGCATTGGCCATATTAGTTTCTCAGGGATGTTTGTCATGTATGTGCTCCCCTACTTTCCTTTTGGATATGATGATTGCATTGTGATTTTTTTTGTGGACTATTTGTAATACACAAGATATTTTTATCTATCTATCATCTATCTATCTATCTATCTATCTATCTATCTATCTATCTATCTATCTATTTATTTTCTGGGTAGTTTTTCTAAGGATGCAGCACTTCTTAGAAATAACACAAAATCCTCTTCTACATTTAACTTCAGATTTGCTAAAATCTTTACCCAAGATCAGGACCTGAATTTTAAGCTCATATAGAAAATTATAAAGTTAACTTCCTATTATAAAACACATTTGAATGCAGAGAAACAGCTTGAATTTACTAGCTAGGGAAATTACAGCAAAGCTCTAAGCTAATTCTCCTGTATGGTATTTTATAGCTTTGGAAAATCATATAAGATATCAAGGAAATTTGTCACTTCTGACATTCAGAATACATCTCTCTTTGAGAGCTTTGTCATTCTGTATATATTGTTGTAGGCGTATAAGGTGTTTGAGCAGCAGCTTACAGGCAACAGGCCAATCTCTCCTGATATAACCTGAGAGACAGCATTGTCTAGTTGGTGGATGAAGCCATTTCATATTTATTAGTGCCATCTGCAATTATGTCTTCTCAAATCCCATGTCAGTTTGTGTCATAAAGAAAACTGAGCCTTCAGTAAGAGGTTTTTTTCACTTAAATTTATAAATATACATTAAAAGTAGCTTGATGAATGTCTCAAACATTTTCATAACTTGTTTAAAAAAAAAGATTCTGTCAAAAAACTATTTTGCACTTTTTATCTTCCCTATCACTTTCACTACATTATTTTAAATTCACATAGAGTGCCAATTAACAGCAAGATTGCTAATTGAAGAGAAATCCACTTAAAATAGACATTGACAAATCAAATGTAGAGGACACAAAAAGTATTTTAATTGCTTTAAAAGATAAGCCGTGAAGATATGAATTTTTTTTCTTTAGCAAAATGGATGTTCTTCACAGTTTCCATGTTTGGAGAAAATGGCTACAAAGGAAACAATGATGGATTATTCTGCCTTGTGTTGCTAGAAGAAAACAGGAATTGGATGTGTTTGCAGCAAAGATTTATGCTGGGTCTTAAACTTACTTTTATCCTTAAGATTTTCTATGAAGCTGTGGTAGGACAGCTACCTATAAAAGTCTTGATGCCATTTTTCCTTGACGTATTTAAGTGTCTAACAAAAATGTGTGGGATCAGCAACATATAGCACTGTGCTAAGGCTGTGCTTTGTGAATGTTTTGATAGTAAAAATGCAAGGTGAATGCAGTTGAACAGCATGAATGCAGCAGTGAACAGCAGCCCTGTAGCTTTTGCTATGTCCAGAAGAAAACACAGAAGCAGAACTCACTATCAGAACTCTGTACCACAATTGTGCGTTTGTGCTGGATGGACTTCAGGAGTGAATTTGGAATTAGAGTCAGGTAGGAAAAGGTTTATTGACTGAAATCAAAGCAAACTGAAGAGAGATTTGGGAATTAGCATCCAGAAGTTCTGTGTCACCTTGAGCAAGCTACAGCAGATTTTACAAGCTTGCTAGGCAATGAACCAGTAAACAGGACCCTGCTGGAATTTTCAAAAGCACATAAAAGGACAATGTATAAATTTTCAAAGGAAATTAGAATCTGAGCTGCTTTAAAGATCTCACCTGGGGCTATGTGTGCCTATAGTACTCACAGCGATACCTTAAAAATATGGCCTCACTGCAGCGCACTTTCCATCTCTAAAATTGAAATAATAGTCATAATGATAGTATTGTTTTCTTGCAGTGTGGTGCTGAAATACTTTTTAACTTTGTTAAAAAAAGACTCAGATTCTCAGGTAGACTGTAATGAAATCTATGGAAGAACTAAAACCAGCACTCTCCATGCTGATGTTCATGTTCAAGGGTGGGCCCCAAACTTCAGCTAGAAATCCATGGGGGCAACTGCGGGATAGTCAGGGATGTGACCCTGCTATCACTTCACAGATAGAACCAGCATGCAAGCAGTTGCCTGTGTGCTCATTTTCTTTCTTATCTAAGTGAAGGATTATTTCCTCCTGCTATCGTCATCAGTAGGATTAAGTCAGTCAAATTAAATGGGTATTTCAGCTGAAAGTCTCAATAGCCATGGCTACAGTTCATCCCAACATATTTAAAACAGAGTCTTTGGTGAAGTTCTTGCTGCATTCTCTGGTTTTGCACTCCTATATAATTGGGATAGGATTTAGCTTCATAATAACACGCCTGATTTCATATGTTTTCATGTAGGTGCTTGCATGTGTGCCAGTGTTGAGTAGTCAGTGGAGACAGGCTCTGCTACCTCTAGAGGGATCCAGTGGAGCCTGGATGCCTGTCCATCTCATTCTGAATAAGAAAGCTACCTGAACTTAGGCTCCTACTGCCATTTGAGTTGTCTTTGGTTTCCCAAAACATCAGTTAAAGGATGGAAGAAATGCATGTGGAAGTAGCATTTCCTAGATACTCTGGAAGTGACCAAGATGACACTATTCAAATCTGTCTAATCAACTGAACCCCACCTTTATCTTTGGTGAAATTGATTCATCCTCAATGGCTGTGCTGGGAGCCAAAATGTCTCTTGACTTGACAAAATCCACACTGCAGACCATCATTTCAAAGTCTGATTTATACACAGAAGTCTAGTCATGATCCAGTAGAAGATATTGTAACTCATTGCAGAATGGGACTTTCTTGCCTAATTATATTTTGGTTACATAATAGCATCATTGTTTTAGCTACAATAGTTACTACTGATCCACAGCTTGGAGCATACTTTAATAAAAGCATACCCTTCTCAGAAGACAGCTCCCATCCCATGCAGGAACATTTAATTCCTGTTTGTTTTGGCTTCTTTCCCTGACTGACAGGAGATAAGATCCTTTTCTACACTGAGCCTCTGGTGAGTACAAGGTGCTTCTTCTCCATTCCCTGTGTGTTATCAGTCCCCTTCTACCTCAAGAGCACAGCTGAATTTAAGTTGAGAAACTGAATACATTTACTGGTTATTGAGACTTTGCAAACCTGTGACATTTACTGTGGCTTCTGCTCCGAACAGAAGCACTTAAAATGCCAGATACTATATATTGAAACACACAATAAATAATTTAGGGCAACTGTTTATTCATTTTTCCTCTGCATTATTTTCTTTGCTGATATAATCTGATTTCCAGGGACAGAAAAGAGCAGAGGCTTTAACTGGCATAACTGTCATGCAGCACTGCTTAGTGAGTAGTGCCCACTCCTAATTTTCTACTTTTTTAACAGAAGTATCTAAAATCTCCATCAAATGTACTCTATGTTACTGCCTGCTCATGCTCATATATCAAAGGAAAACCATGCCATTTTGATCCATTCCCACAGATCTGCAGGGAAACATTTTGGTGCTTAACAGACTCTCTCACTCTAAACATCCCTTATTCCCCATAGTTTGGCCTCTTTTAGTTTCCATAAACATTCCTCTCAGGCTGCCGAAGCAGCAGTCAGCCTGCCTTGGATATATGCATAGCCATTAGAGGCCCTTCTAAGAAAGATACTCAGGAAGATCCCCTTGTTTGACCCTTTTGGTCTGCATTTATTTCCTAGTGAGTGCAATAATTTGGGATACTTTACTGCTGATCCAGACAGCACAGGTTTTTCTTTACTCCTTTTTCTCTGAAGTTGTTTTTCTTAGCTTTTTTTTCCAGGCCTGATGTAAAGCAATTCTCTAACAGACATACTTGTTTCTAGTACTAATGAAAGACAGACATACCAAACTGACATATTTGGTGACACTTGGTGGTTGATTAATTAGTTTGCTGTAAAACAAGCCTATTTTGTTTACACTGAAGTTCTAGTATCTCAGCTTTCTCCAGGGAATGAAAGTAAGGAATAAGGGGGGAAAAGTGGCATTAAATCACACAAGGTCACTTACGGTCTCAAATCTTTGTGTCGTTGAGCCATAAACACTCATTCCTGGGTGTTTCATTCATTGCACATGTATGCAAAGGGTATGTTTCGACAGTCCAGGGATTCAGGTGAATGCAAGAAGCAGGCATAGGTATTCTGTGCCAAACAGGTTGGGAACTCCAAGAGATGCAGGGCAAGGATTCTGGTGCTGGGCACAGCTTGCATACTGGAAGCTCATTCATTGTATGGAATGCTTTAGAAGTTCCTCCATCTGCTGCTTGGCACATAGCAGATCACTTGATAAAACACACCTTCCTGGAGCAGGTCTGGCATACAGTAGTTTGTCTCCATGCACACGTCCCAGCTCCAAAGAAAGGTTCAACCTTAGGAAATTTTAGGTGGAAATCTTAAGCAAAAACATAAGGCTGAAGAAGCAGAGAAGGGCATGTTTTAGAGTGTAATGCAAATAATTTTTACCTTTATCCTTAGCAGAGTCTTTCATAAAACCTGAATTAAACATGACTATTTTACTTTTAGGAGAGCTGCTGTTATTTTGGTAGAATCTCAGACACATAGTTCTGTCAGAGGTAGGGCACAGTCACTGTCACACAATAGACACATTGTCTGTTGAGATGATGGTGGAGAAAGATGACATGGTTGGTGTTTCTCAGAGCAAACATCAGCTTAAAATGCAAGAATTCTTTGATATTTAGTGTCCCTGTGGAACAGATAACATCACAGTCTCCTTCAAAGTTCTCTACAGAGGGGTCTATTCAGTAAAATTATATTGTGCCCTGGCTGTATGAATTCAATTGCATTCATCTGTTCTTTTCTGGAATTCAAATGTGTCAACTACTTTACCAAACACTACTGTTACTTAGCCCTTTTCCTCATGTAAAGTGTCTACAGGCCTTGCAAAATTTGATCTTCTCCCATCTGCTTCATGTGAAAGAGCAAAGTTCATAATGTCAGCTGCTACTGCTGATGCTACAGCATGAAAGGCTTGAGTTTTTGTGGACTTGTTAGATTGAATGGTCAGGCCTAACCATCCTAACCATCCTGTCTTAAGCATTCTTCTCTGTGCAATCTTCATCTTAGAGCTGATGAGGTCAATTCTGAGTTATTTGGAAAAAAACAAACAGAAGTGTCTGTCAAGCTAATACATCCTGTTTAAGGGAAAAACAATGGAAAAGGAGGTATTGAGGAACAGCGTGAAAGTAACATCAGCTGTATTCCAGTCTGCATCAAAATAAGCATGGCCAGCAGGGCAAGGGAGGAGGTTGTTTCTCTCCAGCCACTTTAATTGGACTTCACCTGCAGTACTTCTTTCAGTTCATGGGAAATAATGTTATTCAAATACTCAGCATCTCGCTGCAACAGTGGAGATGAACTAGTGTTCTAAGGATGGAAATCTTTAATATTAGTCCTAAGCTATAGACAAGGTCAGAAGTTCAATCATTCTCCTGTAGCCCTTAGCTTTAATTCCAAAGTAAGGGCATATTTCCAGACTGTAGACAACATTGCGTAGCAATCAATGATAAATTATGACAATTTAATAGTAACTGCCTTAAATAGACCACCAAAACCAAAATATTCATAAATGTATCAAATGAATAGCATCTGTCAGAAATATGTCAGCCATCTATTAAACTTCTGTTACAGTTCCAGCACTGCCGGAGAGCCTGTGAGAATTCTCAAGAAAGACAGTGCAGTCCCTGATGGTGTTCCTGAGATGACTGACCCATCTTACTGAAAACATTTTAAAAATAACTTCAGGATACATAAAAATAATTGCTACCATTGCCCCAGCAGCAGCATTTAGAATAGCCTAAAGGAATTCAACATGAAAAACCCTTAAGACTGCTTGGAAAGTTTTCATCGTGAAGAATTTTCAGTGGAATAAAGGAATAGTTTTCTTTCAAAAATGGAAAACAAACAGGTTCACCAGCCTGCTCTATAATACATAGTTGTTACCAGCGGAGTAATATCAGGTCACCCACTATGATAAATTCTGCCTAGGTGGAGCAAGATGATCTTTAGGGATACTTCCAACCCAAGCCATTCTGTGACACTATGATGATATTCAGTCTTCACACTGATATTTGACAAAGATTTCTTTTTAAGTCTAGGGTCAAGTTGTGGTCTAATAGGTTATGTTTTCTCTATCAATATTTAAAAATCTGATTCAATTCCACCAACTCTATTACTTTTAATCAGACTCCATTCAGAGAGTCTGAGGGAACTGCTGGATGAAGTTGCCAGGCCACTAGGTCATGGCAGTCTGGTGAAGTTCCCACTGGCTGGAAAAGGGAAACATAGCCCCCATTCTCAGGAATGGAAAAAAAGCAGATCCAGGGAACTGGATGGGTGGATGGTTGGACTGGATGATCTTGTAGGTCTTTACTAACCTTGATGATTCTGTGATTCTGTGGAGATGGCACAGAATATAACATCCAGACAGTGTTAAATTTATTGGTGAAGTATTTTATAATCTTTGGTAAACAGTCTTATTGAAAGAGAAACTGCACATCTAATGGCTATCTTTAAAGAAGGCAGTGAAAATAAACCTCAAACATTCTTGTACATCAAATGTACTTTAGAAGGTTATACAGTAGCCTACAGGGAAAGGGATGCAGACTATGAAATGGTAGCAATGAAAAATTAGGAGACGGAGACGCTCTATAATACTAAATAAAAAACATGTATTTTGAGTAATGAGTATTCCAGGATGAGAGATTTCACCACTGTCAATTTAATGGCTTTAAAATATTAAAATGCAATAACAATAGGAAGGGCAAAAGTACTTTAAACATAAACCTATTGATTATAAACCTAAATGCTAAGGTATTTTGCAGTCAATCCAGAAGCAGACAAGGATATGGAAGAAGAACATAGAGGTCTTTAAAAATTGTTGCACTTGACTGAAGCACTTAAAGAGAAATGTGGGAACTTGAGGGTAGTTTTTGTTTTTCAGGATAATTCTTTGATGCTGACTGGGAAAAAAAAACAAAACAAATTGCTCTTCTGAATGCATTGTGAATGAAAAAACAAAGAGCATCTTTACTCACTTCTACAGGATTTTTTAGTTAAGGTTTGTCTCCATATCACTCCTTATTTTGTAAGATGTTCCTCAATCTTGTTCAAATTATGATTTTAATTTTGATTTATTTATTTTTATTTATTTATGTATTTTAATTTGCTATTTGTGGTTCACTGTATCAGACTGGGAAACATTTTGCCTTGAATTGATTCTGCTCCTCTTTGGTCTGCAGGCTTATATAGTGAAACCTTTGCTGTTTCTGATGAAACAAAAGCAGTAAATTGCAACCTTCTCTATGTTAAACAAAGCAGAAAAGTACTGTTCAGCAGTTTGTAATAGGTTTTTCCAACCCATATTGCTATTACAAGCTTCAAATATTGGTTTATTTATTGAAGCGATTCCCCTTAATGCCTAGTGTTATGTGCGTTTTTTTGTGTTGATTTTTTTTTCCGCTTAGAACTGCACCTTTCACTATCAATGCAAAAAATGAAAATATGAAACTTTTTTTGACTGATAGATGAAAGATAGAATTTTCAAGGGTAGAGGGATGCTTTCTATTTCATTGTCAAACACAATGAATTTCTAGACCTACAATGTAATAAATTTAGAGTAGAATTTAACCATGTATTTAGAAGCAAGCACATGGTTGAATGCTCTGCTAACCTAGAGCTCAAGAGAAAAACATACTGTGCTTAAAAGAAGGAAATAGACTATTTGTATTTCAAATGTTTGTACAGTTTGAAAAGTGTTATTGCATTAGCCCTGTCATCATGACTTTACTGGCTAGTCTTCTCAGTACTGCTTTTGCTTCTGTTTTCAGTCTGTTTGTGCCCTAAAATAACTTACTTACAGAGTAAATCTAACACTAATTTTATGTCAAGATAAGGCTTTAGGCACATTTTTCTAATTTCAAGCATTTTCTTATCTGATTAATGTCTGGTTGGCTCATGCAGCATCCTATGGACTCTTAATGCTGAACTGATGCAAAATACCAGTGATTGATTGTGATACATGAAAACTGTAATAATGAGTGTAACTCAAGTCTGTCTGCAAATCCTTGTACAGAAATTACATTTCCTCCATAAACAATGATGTGATCCCTTCATCTGTGTCAGTAAAATTGTTCTAAATAAGTCTCACTGAGTTTCCAGCCACTCTGATCCTTAGCTGTGCAATATGTGCACCATTCTGGCCATCTATGAAAATGAAATCTGAGTGTCATGAGGAATCCAGATATATGAACTGGGAGATGATGGACTTTTCTAATAACTCTCTTTTTCTGATCAGGGCTCTGGAGATGTTGCATCTCTGGTGTCCATGTTTGGAGAACTCCGTAACTGAAGGGATTCAGTCAGGTACAGATATCAGCACAGTTGTGGATGTACTGAAATCACATCAGGGCCTACATTCCACCTTGTGTAATCTGAGCTCCTGCAATTCAAGTGATACCCAGCTGTTTGAGGCTTGATCAGACAGACAGGTCTACAGGCTGCAGTCATGGCATCACGAACCTCATCAGATTCCTAGGCTTGAAGACCCATAGTAATAATATAAAATATCAAAATCAATGAGATGATAGTGCCATTCACTTCTATGTGTCTTTATAGCCAGAAATCTTCCTAATTTTACCCCCATTAATGCTAATGTCAGTGCAAAAACTTGGAGAAACTACCTGCTTGCAGCTCTACATTAAATCTTTTTCAGTATTTTTTCTTCAGTACTGACTTAACTGATGTTTAAGTTATGCCTATTGTTCACAGTGTTGTATTGGGATACAGTTAGAGATTCTAATAAAGTAACTCAGAAGTATTTATTTGTTTTCTTCTCTCTCTCTCTCTTTTTTTTTTTTTCCCCCCCAATAAAGGAAGCAGCTAATCAAAAATTGTTACTTGATGCTTCAATAACTAATGTAATATTAGACACAATTGGGAGAGTTTCTTAAGCAGACTTTGCAGCTTACAAGCACATGAACTGTGTAGTTATTTTTAGGGAAAAAAAAAATCCAAGAGACTTTAATCAGATGAAATGCTGTTCACTTTTATGAAAAAAAAAACCAAATGTCTCAGGCACTAGGTTTTTCTTGTAGGCTGTTACATATCTGATATACATATAAAGAGAGGGTGAAAGGAAAAAATAGGGCTTCCTGCTTAGACAAAATGTCCTCAGAAGATTGCTTATTTTGAAAGCTGACTATCTTCCCAAAATAAATCTCGGAAGATAATATACCTTTCAGACTGTTTCAGACAGTATCAAATTACACTGACAATGTAAATTCTGTACATGACGAGACAACATCTTGTTTGACCAAAGAAAGGCTGGAAATTAATGAAGACTCTGTGTATGGTTTCCCTGGTGGTCTGAGTCGGTTACCTCGTTAACAGTGTTTTATCTTTTAAAAGTAGAACAAAGAAGCAAAAATTCCTATTCCAAACATGAAGCACCAGAGCCTTCATCATTCACATCACTCTGTAATAACAGCAATGTAAGCCAGCAGCTGTGTGTGAATGCCAACCTGGGACCTATGAATCACAGCTCTCAACTTTTTCAGCCTGAGCTTTCAAAACTTTGTCTTTTTTAAAGCACCTTCCATATGTGGTTGCTTTGTGAGTTCAGCCATTTCTCTTTGTCCTTTGAAAAATCATTTCTTTCTCCATGGAAAATTTTCCCTTTGAAAGAGAACATAACAGCATTCAGCCAAATCAAACTTTTTTCCTCCTCCTTTATTTGATCAAACACTAATTGAAGACACTTACAAAGCAAATACTTCTTGTTTCCATCTTTATGGTCAGAACACTCTTAAAAACAGCTCCAGCTACAGGGAAACAAGCTCATTTCTCTTTATTCCTTATCTTGAAACTCAAATGAAAGATAAACAAAGTAATAGCTTGCTTAGGAAGAAATTGAAACACATGTAATAAGCAGAAATGTTCATATTCCACAAGATAATTCACATTCTCATATCTAAGATAAATATTTGCTTTTCTCATTGTTGAAAAGCATAGCAGATAAAATGCCAACAAGCTCAAATCTATTTTAAAATCAAATGCTCAAATCAAGTAATTTAATAATTAATTACCAAATGAGCCCATGTTTGAAAGAGCATTCTATGCTGTGCAGCCATAGTGGTTCTTGCACAATATTATGGGGTCCTGGGCAACCTGATCTAGTAAACATGGAAATTTGGTGGCCCTGCCAGGCAGGGGGGCTGGAGCTTCATTATCCTTGAGGTCCCTTCCAACACGGGTCATTCTGTGATTCTGTTATTATTACATAAAAGAAGGGCTAGTGGGAGTCAAGTTTGTTCTTTTTATCTCCAGTGCCAGAATTCAGCCTCTCTTCTCTGAATGCTGGTACTTATAGGCTTGTGGATACATTATCAATTCTGGGAACTCTGCCGAAAGAAGGATGTTAGCACTGCAGTGGTTAAGTCTATGCTTGTCAAGTAGCACTGAAGCTGCCCACGTGGCCACTTAATTACAGCCTGATCATGAAGATGGAGAGTCCGGGGAAAATCAGATGCACCTGATGTGCAGCCCAGAGCCAGCTCCTCATGGCAAACAATTTTTACAGTTACACATTCATTTTTCATATCAAGTTTGAGTGTTTTTTTTTGTTTGTTTGCTTATTTGTTTGTTTTCAAAATACTACATTTTTAGTCAGGAAATGCATATTTTATGTTCTTCAAGAATTATTTTTTCCCACTGACTACGTTAGAAGTGGCCACCCAACCCATCAGCTGTTTCACTCTTGATCAGCACTTTCATTCAGATTGATATTTCCTTCTTCCATTTGGTCCTGACACAGTGATTACTACTGTATGATACACTGGCTGATCTTAAGCAGTCTGTCAGGGCTCCCAGACCTGTATTCAGATCAGTTTTATTTTGTGCTTTACCTAGAATCCTGTCTCCAGTTTATTCCAACATCTCAACTGCAGCTTTGAAATGCAGCATATTTTTAAAAATATTTCCTGTGTATCCAGCAGTTTACTGAGAAAATTCTGGCAAAGTGGAGAGAGGGATGGCTTTATTTTTTGATTTTCAAGGTACTGATCCGTAGCACTTCACAGAGAGACTTCAGAGTATCACAGCACTCCATACAATTGCCTTCTGGATGAGGTTTACCAGTACTGATCTTCTATTCTGTGCCATGAACACGTTTCAGAAATACGTGCCTTTGTCTTCAGACTAAGTGACCACTGGATGATGAGATTTCATATTGATGGAAGAGAATACCTCATATGCATGTCTCTTTTTGGACAATTGCCTTCTCATTTCTCTTTATTCTAGAAAACTGATAGATGCCGAAAATTCATAGCAGCATGTTGGTATTCCCCCTGCGATAGTATACTTAAAAATAAAGATATTGTAGAGTACTAGAGAAAATAAAACAGAACTTTTGCCTGTTTTTTTTTTTCTTTTCTTCAAGAAGAAAGGCCAGAACTCTCAGTGAATCGTCGCTTTTGTTCTAAAAGTTATATGTAACATTCATCTTTTTATCACACATCTTAAATGTACATTTGGTAGTAAACTCTTTTTCAGTGCACGTTTCTTTTAAATAGAAACACTAAAATATGTACTTCTAGATTTCCTTTCTCTAAAATTCCAAGCCATATATAGTAAAAGCTTGAAAAAGAAAAAAACCAAAAAAAAAAAAAAACAACAAAACCCCACACATTAATTCTATTCAATTTAGTAGAAAACATATCTTGAAATTTACCCACATTCTTTCTAGAACAAGAACATGCCAGACTTGCTGAGCTGAGCATTGTACAGGAAGATTTACTGGATATTAATTTAAAACCAGAAGTTCAGATCACAAAGCAAGAATTTCTAAATATTCATTATGGCCCTCTAAATTGCACTCCTTCCATCAATGTTTCACAGTATATTAAATATTCATAAAACAGAGTACCAAAAAAAATTCTAATTGCAAATAAGTGCAATTGATGTAGATTGCATTATTTATGATTCCATTTGTTAAACTAAGATAGTATAAATTGATGAAAGACATTAAGTGGACCAAAATCTAAGGCAAACTTGGTACAGATTCTTTTTTTTTTCCTCTCAGTTTCTTTTTTTGATTGATAGAACTTCTTGTCTATAACCGTGTCAAAAAGACTGATTATTTCTGTCTGTCTTAATGAAATCATCATTCCCATGTGATATAATGCCACTACAAATGCACAATAATTTGTGATTAATTATTATTAAGCTTTAAGTGTCATTAGAAAAAAAGTTAATAAATGGCTTTCCTGTATTTAGGGAGAAGCTGTCAACATTAGACAACAAACACTGCGAAGCAGAGTCTGAGCATTTGCGTCTCCTCTGCAAGCTGGGAAGAGAGGAAACATCCTTACTGAGTTACGGGTGACCTCCAACTAGCCACAACTTAATGTCATCTGGTAAGAGTGATGTGGAGACAAGATACTCAGTAAACTAAATAATGATCTACACTTCTGGATGCTCTGCTCAGACCTGTGGCGTACACCCACTCTTCTATTCTAACAGCTGTGCTGTAGAAGACATTTTGTTGCAGTTGGATTGGGTGACATTCCACCAAAAAAATACAGAGGGGAATATGATCAGATATCCACATGACACCTGGAATCAAGATGGAGATAGATCAGATGGACTCTGACCATCAGCTAGCTGGAATAAACCTTATTTTAAGTAAGGAGAAATAATTGTAGGACAAACATAAAAGTACATGCTACAGCAAGAAAATGTAGCAGCACAAACCATTGTAGCTAAACAGTCTGTTCTATTTATCTTCAGGTATGATATAGATCTGTAGCCAAAACTACAGATGTTTGATATCTCCACAGCTTTTCTGTTTCTTTGCTAAAATTAATTATATTTCTGCCTTTCATTATTCTCTACAAGCTTTCATATATCCAAATCCATCATTTTTGTTATGCAATTACTGATGGGTAGAGCTGTGGAAGGTAAAGTTCTTTCCTGCCACAGGAGTCAAATTTCTTCTGCTACATGGAGTATGCCATAGTCATGACTCACCTCTCTGTATAAGTTATCTTGTTGACTACAAGGGGTCCAGTCTTTCACTGGAACCCTCTGTATTTGGAGATTTTCTCCTCCTGACAGCCCTATGACCTCACAGTCTGGAATTCATTTCCTTATTAAAGTTCTGCACAAGGACAGAAAGATTACTGCTTGTTTCAGCAGACTGGCTTTCTAAGTTCCATTGGCTTATTAAATACCTATTCTCTTGTATTCTGATTTTTTTTTTTTTTTCTTGCTTGCTTATCCACAGCTAATTCTGGATTTCCTGTATGATGTACAGTACATTACTATCTACTTACTGCTAGACCAAGACTGTAACTTCCAGTTTCCTATTCCAGACACGAGCTTGTAAATTAATAGCACAGTATTTCTTCTCCTTTTGTTACCTTTTAATTCTCATGACTAAAAAGTTTAAGAATTGTTTTAATTAAGAAAGCTAATATACTCACTGAAGCTAACAAGGAGCTCTGCCACGGGCTGCTACAGAGATAACAGTGGAACTGAAGCTCTAAAAGAATATTAATTTGTCCTATGATATGAAGGTTGAGCCTTTATATCATGTAGTATTTTATTGACCAGTGCAATTACCAAAGAAACTGTTGAGATTATGAGTCCTGAGTACTATGTGTCCTCACATTCCAGTAGGCTCTGTGCAGACCACTCCACCTCATAGTGTGTGTGATAAGACACAGGCTGGCTTTTTCCTTTTGCTAATGAATGTAGCTGTGACATGACCAGAAATTAATTACCATGATAAAACTACAACCTCATACAAGTGGGAAAAGTTTGAGCTGCAAAAGTGAAACTGGAAATGAACAGAAACTACATTGTACGTTGTATGTTTAGGATAATCTGAGGTGCAGGGACAGAACAGAAAAGACTTGAGGATACATGAAGGATAAGGAACCTCTTGGCAGCAAAGTGCCTTCAAATTAGATGCTGTCTTATTATGTCCCATGTATATATTTAGATAAATGTCAGCTGAGAATACTTCACTTAGATCTGCAGTTTAATCATCTTTCTGGCTTCTGCAATGTTGTTATAAAAATCTTCTAGTGGGAGTCAGTTATCCACGGAGGCACATCCCTTCCCTCCTGACAACAAGCAGTCTAGGGACTCAGAGCATGGCACCTGCTTTAATTAAACTCTGGATGATTGGACAGGACGGTTTTGGCTTAAAAGATAAACCCAGTATTTTAGTGGTAGTGATACAAGACCCTTTATTCAGGATGGATTCCAGGTGAAAATTCTGTATTTCATTATCTCAAATGTTTAAGTTTATATTGTATTACAGAGGGAGGTATAATATCTTACATTGATTTAGGACTTTTAAACTAGTGGAATTCAGAATTCCTTTTTAAACTGTTGCACTACATTTTTAAACCATACAAATGCAAAACAACACTTTTAGGACAGGTCTAGGTTAAATTGGTCTCAGAAGTGTTCAACAACAGCCAGCCTTGTCTTGGGTAAAATAGAACCATAAGCCAGATGGAATATTAATCACAGATGAGTATTTCTTTAAGGTAGAGTTGAATCTTGTGGAAGGTAAATGTTTTCATTTTGGATAAGTGAATGCCTATGTACATTTTTAATTGCTTGTCAGAGAATTATTGACTCTCAAAGCAGCAGCATAGAACTTATTTAATCAAGCACAGCTAAGTTTAGGTTGCTATTGTCAATTAGCCAGATGGAAATTCAGTGTACTTAAACAGAGTGATGCTTAATCTCCAGTACAACTGAAATTTCAGAGAAACATGAGATCTTCCTCATTACATTTCTGTCTTCATAGGAGTCAGCTCCCTTACTCCTACCAGAATTGCTAGGAGAAATAGGTTCCATGTAATTTAGTAGGGGGAAACCTGTACTACTCTGAAACATGTCTCGCAACCTTGGCCAAAAGCATCAAAGCCACATCCAACTCTGTTTAATAATGTGCGCTTTTCCCCAGCAGAACTGTAAGGCTTCTGAAATTAAAAAAAAAAAAAAATATTATATAAGCAATATAGTTTTATTGTCCTCTCCCTAAATCATCAGTTTTCCTGGCAAAAGTTTATCTGAAAGTGTGACTAGAAAATAAAGAAAAACAGGGAATTCTGAGGATTCCAGGAAGGATTGAGATTCTAACTGTATTTGTTAAGAACAATAGATTTTTTGACCTTTTGAAAATAGTAAAAAGTGAAAACAAAAAAACAACAAATAGTTTTTGAATACAAAAATTACCCAGATCTGTACTAAGTTTTAGATACTTTAAACTTTAGTATTTGCTACATTTTTTTTTTTCTTATAACACAAATAGAAAAGCATGAAGACTGATATTTTTACACTTTCTGCCTGTCAGTCATTTTTTTAGATTCAAACAAGAGATGTGTTGGCTCCCGAGTCCTCAGAAAACTTTGCTTTTCTTGGCAAAATCAACAGGCAGCTGCTCATTGGTAACGGCACTTACCCCAGGGATTCAGGAACACAGATTTAAACTCTGAGAAAACACCAACATATGGGTATTTAAAAACCCTACACATTTATATCTCCATATATTTCCAAATACATTTACAGTCCTCATTTTTAAAACAGTAGTAAAAGATGAAGGAGATGAGGAACTGAAAGAGAGCAAGTAAGAAGGTGGCCGAGCCCATGTTGAGCCATGAGATCACTCATTGGAAAAAGGAAGGAAAAAGGAGTACAGGTTCATTTAGTGAATGAATACAGTTTGTTTCTATTTACTGCAAAATGCAAAGACTGTAGACTCATGTGAGACACTTGGAGGACTTTCTGTTCTGTGACTGCTGTTATGTTGGTAGCACAGCAGCAAATCTTCAACAAGATGGGTCAAAACCAGTACCGTGTGTCATATACAAAGATACATGACTAAGATGTTCATTAGAAATAGGTGAAATAAAATTTCTGAAGGAGTTACATAAATACAAAGTGAAGGAGGATCTACGTGGAAAGTGTACTTGATGACCTGGAACTCCTGGGCATGCAGAACTGTTTCCTTGCTGACCTACTGCCAAATACTTTGTGATTTATACGGTAAGCATGCCTTTCTAGGAGATGCTTGGTGGGCTCAGGAAATCTTTATGATGCAAAGGAATTGATGATTTGCACACTCAACAGTGGAAATACAGATTCCTGGAGGATTCAGAGGATTTAGAAGAGTACTGACTATGCAACTGCCTCCACAATGGGATTCCAAATGGATTTTGGTGTCTGAAATGGCAGTGAGATGATTAAGATGGCAGTGAGATGATTTGCCTTTTCTCTCTTCTGTAATGTGAAGAATAAATCTGAAAGCTTTTCATTAGTGGTGGAAAGTGCTGCAGTTATGATGATGGAATATTCTCAAGATTAACAAGGCTTGCATAACCAAATGGGAGCCCAAATCAAAGGTTTGGTACATACAAATAGTTTTCTGTACCGGAACCTTTTTTTTTTAAAAAAAAAGAAGTGTAATTTGACTCAAAGTGCTGCATTGTTTTCCAGATTGGAGTATTTTGATTTATATTCCTTTGTTTCACCTCCAGTTTTTCAATTGTTGAACAGTAAAGAGTGGTAGCATTCCAAGAATGAATTGTTAGAGCTGGTAATTGCTTTCCTGTTGAGAAAAAGCACTTATAATGTTAAAGGTAAACTCTGGTTTGGAAATTTTGACTTCACTGTGATGAATCCACGGTTTAAGGTAAGAAAGTCGATTTGGGTCTTCACTGAGACAGGGAGCCCTAATGCATATATATTGCTCACTGCCTGTTGTCTCTAATCAGTTGGCTATTTAGACTGAATAAAGTTCAGTTTTTGTGTTAATGCAGGGGTAAAATGCAAGGGGTAAAAGTCACACTGGTAGATGTACTGGTTTAAATAAAAATGAGAAGAAGAATAATCAGCTTTATACTGATCATTGCTGTGGTGAATAATACTTCCAGCAGTCATCCCAAGAACTTCTCTGTTTGCTGTCTGCTTCCTTCTTCATTTTTATGGCTGCGTAAATGTCACAGTTTTCTTAACTCTTCTGAAGTGAATAATGCTCAGTTGAAGAAGACATTTGGCAGTAAACACTCCTGTCCTGGGTGGAAGATGTACATTACTTTTCCTTCTTTTAAAGGGATTAAAATTTTATGAATAGTTAAGTGATAGCAATTTAAACCAAGTAGTTTAAGACTAATTTTATTAGTGCTTCTCTTTCTCTGCATGTACTTAATTTTCAACTGTTCATCTAGTAAAATACCTCTTGAGAATATTTCCTAACAAATGCAACCTTCCAAACTGCTTCCCATAATTCTATGCAGTAGTGTTTCTTAATGTGGGCCAATTATGCCAATTTCAGAGTATGGATGACCAAATTCCAGCATTTGGAATTGGAATCACAGAATTATAGAATCATCAAGGTTGGAAAAGACCTCCAAAGTCATCCAGTCTAACTGTCCATCTATCACAAGTATTTCCCATTAAACCATGTTCCTCAATATAACATCTAAGTGTTTTTTGAACACTTCCAGGGACTGTGACTCCACCACTTCCCTGGGCATCACGTTCCAACATCTGACCAATCATTTGGAGAAGTTTTTTTCTAATGCCCATCCCTTGGTGCAATGTGAGCATTCCATCTAGTTCTATTGCTAGTTACATGGAGGAAGAGGGCAGTTTCCCACCTCTCCACAACCTCCCTGCAAGCCATGATGCCAATGGCCTTCTTGGCTACCTGGGCACACTGCTGGCTCATGGCTCATGTTCAGCCAAGCATCAGTCAATACCCTCAGATCCATTTCCCCTACACAGTCTTCCAGCCACTCTGCCCTAAGCCTGCAGCATTGTCTGGGGTTCTTGTAGTCAAAGTGCAGGACCTTGTTGAACCTCATCCCATTGGCTTCAGCCCAGCTATCCAGCCTGTCCAGATCCCTCTGTAGGGCCTTGCTGCCCTCAGGCAAATTGACACTTCCAACCAACTTTGTGTCATCTGCAGTCTTACTGAGAGAGCACTCAATGCCCTCATCCAGGTCATCAATAAAGATATTGAAGAGGACAGGCCCCACGGTAAAGCCTCCAGTCTTCTGGGACCTCACCAGTCAACAAGGAATGCTGATGGATGATGGAACATGGCTCGGCTATCACCTCTACCAGTTCCCTCAGCTCAGCAGCTCCCATACAGAATGGAACTTAAATCCAAATCTTCAACACTGGAAGACAACTCCATCCATATTCCAAAAGAAATGCACCACTTCAAATACATATGGACAATAATATCAAGTGGCCTTGTCTGGAAATGTAAATAGATGTCAGGATTTTCAAGAGCAACTGTAACACAATTAATAGCAATGTTACCCTGAATGGTTGTCCTTCCTGAAGACAAACTTATAAATATATGTTCTTGATGAGAGCTAACACTGTGTTATAGACCCACTAGTAACAGCAGCAAGTCTTATAGGTTACTGTGGTGTGACATGAACCCTGTGAGTCACAACACCAACCTCTTTGTGACAAGGTGGAAGGTCTATATTGCTTTTTTAGTGCCTTTTTAAAAAAAATTCTGACTGTGAATAAGTGAGAATGAACCTCTAGAATGTCTCATTTTATTTGTCACACATCAATAAATTGTATCCTAATGTAGCTACCAACTCAGGTGGTATACTTCTATCTCACCCAGATCCAGTGGGCTTTTCTATAGGAACCTGAACTGATCCCATGATTATGATCGATGCTGTAAGGGTTGTAATTATCATTATTGCTGGAAATATACTAGACGGAAAAATAATGTTATTGTACTTGAAATATAACTGAAACCAACAATTCCAAAATAAGCTGCCTGAAATAGCAAGGGCTGCTATCTGCATCTCACAGAGAAGCCAGGAAACCAAAATTTGAAGTCTCTAAGTTGCCAAAGAAGATAATTGCCCAGTTCTTTTAAAATGTGGGCTAGATGAGAAATCCATAAATAATTTTTATGGCCCATTCTTCTTTCTGCCTTGTTAAGCAGAAATATTCCACAGTCATGGAATATTCTTTCTTTCCTTCTTTCTTTCTTTTTCCTTTCTTTTTCCTTCCTTTCTTTTTCCTTTCTTTTTCCTTTCTTTTTCTTCTCTTTCTTTCTTTCTTTCTTTCTTTCTTTCTTTCTTTCTTTCTTTCTTTCTTTCTTTCTTTCTTTCTTTCTTTCTTTCTTTCTTTCTTTCTTTCTTTCTTTCTTTCTTTCTTTCTTTCTTTCTTTCTTTCTTTCTCTCTTTCTTTCTTTTTTTCTTTTCTCTCTTTCTTTTCTCTCTTTCTTTTCTTTCTTTCTTTTCTTTCTTTCTTTTCTTTCTTTTCTTTCATTCTTTTCTTTCCCTTTTTTTAAATGAACCTATTCATATTTGTCATCTGACCAGACTTCAAGGAAAGTTATGTAAACTTGCAATGACACTGAAAGTCTATGACTGTCATTTTGATTCATCCTTTAGCTAAAAATATAACAATGAATATGGAAAAACACATTAAAATGGACCATTTTGACCAGTAAAAGTAACTTGTCGAATTCTAAACTTACCATGAGAGAGAGTTCATTTCATTCAAATGTGGATAGGTAAAAAGCATTTGAAATATATGAAAGAAATTATTTAAACTTTTAAATGGCTTCCGTTCAGATCTGAAACCACTAAAATGAGAAATGATTTTTCACTGGATCTGAACAATTTTTTTTTTTTAATTTATTTTTTATTTTTTAATGTTGAATGTTTCATATACATGTTAAAATTTATCATTAAGTTGTAATATATACTAAACTTCTTACGTTTTTTCTCCAACACAGAGTAAAAAGTAACTTTGGCATTTTCTGTGGAGTAAGTTTTCTGAAGCCTGAGCCACTGCAGAGCTCAGACTACTGGTCCTGCAGTGCACTGTGCCTGAGCAGCTGATGCCATGCTGCATCTCTTCCCCTTGAAGAGTGCACAGCTGGGATTACTGATGCGGGTAAATGCTTATGGAGTGAATAAATATTGCCCAGCCTAAGCCCTTTTTGTATTCTCCACTCCAAGTCAATCAAATTAAAATAAAACCCACAGATTTTTTCTACATGACAGAATTACACAAAAATTGTTAAAATAAACAGTTTTCCACAGGGATGATTGAAGATATATCATTAGAAGATTTCAGAATCAGTGTATTGATAAGTAAATGGCAGGAGCCTTCTTCTCTTCAAATCACTGGAAATGATAGTGTTTTGTGTTGCTGTTTGTTGTTTTTTTGGTTTTTTTTCCTGGTGATAGTACCAACAACTAATTGTGTTCAACTGCTATTAATAAGTTGTCCAAAGGAACCATATACAACTCCTATAAGCAAACAGATTTTCCTGGTAAGCTGACACAAACAGATCAATTGCATTTCCTGAGACTTCATGAAAGATTCAGACTGTGCAAAATGAAGACACCTCTGGAAATGGTGGATGTCTATGAGCACGTATGTCTTTGGAAGATGTATATATTCTGGTGTAATCAGAGTATTAAGGCATTATATTTTGATTCCTCCTCTGGACAGCCATTCCTGATGTTAAAGTTTCTGATAATGTGGACACTGGCCTGATTCAGCATACAGGTCATGCATTTGCAATCCCTTTCTGTTGGCCAAAGCATCCTAACACACCAGCTGGCTGATGCTCATACAACTGCTAGATCTTTTACCATGAAAGAAAAAAGAGCAGGTGGCAGGAACTGGAGAAGATACTGACTTTATCATCAGCAACCTGCAGGAAGCACAGTTTCAGGGCTGGGTCTTGTTTAGAGTGGAGAAGAGAAGGCTTCAGGGAGACCTCACTGTGACCTGCTGATATTTGAAGGAGGGGGCATGACTGTTCACATGGGTAAATAGTGATAGGACAAGAGGGAATGGTTTTAAACTAAGATGGAAAGTTTAAGTTAGATATTAGGAGGAAGTTTTTCACCCAGAGGGTGGTGAGGCACTGGAACAGGTTGTCCAAGGAGGCTGTGGATGCCCCATCCCTGGAGGCATTCAAGGCCAGGCTGCATGTGGCTCTGGGCAGACTGGTCTGCTGGTTGGTGACCCTGCACATAGCAGGGGAGTTGTAACTAGATGATCATTGTGGTCCTTTTCAACCCAGGCCATTCTATGAATCTGTGATTCTATGATTCTATAAGTCTGATGTTTAGGAAGTTTGAAGAAGACTTTGCTTTTTATGGCCAATATTTCCATTTGTTCCACAGATTTGTGGACATTCAGTTTTAAACATTTATGTGATAATTATGCTTAATATATATAATTTTATGAATATATCAAGCATATCTTTTCTAGCTGCTATAAAACTAACAAAGTTTTCTTTATCTTCACCTTAAATGAAAAATCTTGATGCTCGGGTTGCAAAGAAAAGCTTTTACATAGTTGAAATCTTCTACTTGCTGAGGATGCTTTTTTATTTTTTGCTACAGAGAACTGATTTATTCTATGGTCCTACAGGCAGGGATATTAATTTCTTTAAATATGAAGAAAATGTTGCAAGTGATGACTGCACAGCATTCAAAAATCCTACCCCGTTTGTTAATACCTTTGTCATTCCCCGCAGCGTATGTGCCATGTCTTTCAACTGCCTGCCATGAAACACTGCTGCCATCTGATGAAGTGTTTGAAAGAGTCAAAAGAGGGTGACTGTTTTACCCAAACTGATGTCTTACAAGCTAAGAAAACAAAATGCACCTGCAGTGTTATGTTGCAGGTCAAACCAGCAAGTGGTCCTGCACCTGCAGTGTAACTGGGCTCTCTTTTTAGCATTCCAAAGAGCATTCTACCCCTCATAAGACAGAAAATGGCCATACAAATCTGACTCAAATGAAATATTTTAATAACCAGAATAGAAATGAAGCACAACTATGCTTAATAGTGCATGGAGTTTTTTGCAGAGCAGAGACATCATTGCTCTGTTTGAAAAAATATCTGTAGAACTGAAGCTTCACAATCATGAAGTCACAGAGATGATGAACATTAAAATGATGTAGCATTATATGTTAGTTCATCCAAACTGAAAAACAGCATCAGTTGTTGGTCTTAATAAAAGCAGTGGAAGCAAAGAGGAAGATATAAACCTAGAAGAGTAAGAGCTGGGTATGAAGGGAGCTGGTAGGATTGACATACTGCTTCTGCATTTCAAGGGCCATTAACTTACTATTGAATATAACGTGGCACCTGCCTTGACATCTGGCTTTTCAAATTTATCTCTAATGACCAGGGAAATTGAATTTAAATTCTGCAGCTACTGACAGGTGCTCTTGCTAAAGGATAAACCTTAAGGTTATTTATCATAAAGGTGAAAAACAAAGCTGTGTTTTCTTGACTACTCCATCCACTTAGAACTGGACTGTTAGAGAGCTGATATTACAAAAACCCTTGTAATTCAACATGCCAATAAGCTTTTTTTTTTTTTTTTTAAATTTAATTTTATTTTATTTTTTAGTCTGAAATCGAAGGACCATTTTTCTGTGGACAAGAGTAAATTCTAATAGAGACTGAAACTTCAATCCTGCTGCACAATATAGTACCAGAAACTTTACAGTGTCTCGTCATGTTTTTTTCTCACAGTTTGATAATAATTTATTTTAAAAAGTGTAATAATTCAATTAATAAATACTCTTTCATGAAAGGGAAAGGCAGAGGGAAAAGGGAAGAAGAAAAGAAAAGGAGAGGAAAAGGGGAAGAGGAAGAGAAATGGAAAGGGAAAAGGAGGGATGGACAGTCCTGATGGCTATCAAAAAAGTCAGATTATTAGAAGACGTATGTAAAATAATGCTCTTCAAGAAGCAGACAACTTCATATCAGCTAGCCTTAATTTCAGTAAATTATGGTACTAAGATTTCTAAGCAAGAATATGTCAGAATGTCTAATTTAGGTAATTAACGTGGTCTTAAGTTCAGAATAGAGTAAAGGGATTACATGGCTTTGAAAGCCGGAAATAAAATCTTATCTTCCTACATTAAATTTAATCAAGCAGTCTGATTCAATCTTTAAACTTTCTGGGAGATCTCACTGTGGCATTTCAGCTCTTGAACAGAGCTTACAAGCAGGAGTGGAGCTGACTTCTTACACAGTCTGATAGCAATAGAACAAGGGGGAATGACTTTAAACTATAAGGGAGGAGGTTTTGTAGAATCACAGAATTATCCAGGTTGGAAAAGACCTTGAAGATCATCAAGTCTAACCGCAGCCTAACCAGTACCCTAACTCTAAAAACCCTCCACTAAATCATATCCCTGAGTACCACATCCAAATCGCTCTTTAACACATCCAGGGATGGCGATTCAACCATCTCCCTGGGGAGCCTATTCCAGTACAAGTTTCAGTTAGATATCAGGAACAAATCTTTTACTTGGAGTGGTGAAGCACTAGCAAAGGCTGCTCAGAGAGGTTGTGGAAGCCCCATCCCCGAAGGCATTTAAGGCCAGATTAGATGGGATTCTGGGCACTCTCATCTAGTGGGTGTCAGCCCTGCCCATGATAGGGAGTTGGGAGTAGATAATCACTAAGCTCCCTTCCAGCATAAGCCTTTCTATGATTCTCTGACTCTTTTGTCAGTGCAATCCGTGCCTCTGAGATTAATACCCACTGAAAACCATGCACACAAAATCTGGCTAGGTGTGTGAACTGGGCGATCACTGCAACAGTTACACAATTGATTACTAGATGCTGGCACAATCTAGAGCAGCCTCACCCTCATTTGTTGGATTCATGAAAGTTTCCTCAGGGCAGTAGTAAATATGAATGCAGGAGGGGATATCTGAACCTGAAAGAGGTAAATGTAGTCAGAGTATGATATGCATAAAATTTCTCTGTGGCTGTGTCATGTGTGAATGTTAAATGTATGTGGCTTAATTATTCCAAAAGGAGATTACATTTTCACGTTCTCATCCACAGATGCTGCTACATAACAATATGATACAACTGGTGTAGCACTTTCCTTTCTTTCTTTCTTCTTTCTTTCTTTCTTTCTTTCTTTCTTTCTTTCTTTCTTTCTTTCTTTCTTTCTTTCTTTCTTTCTTTCTTTCTTTCTTTCTTTCTTTCTTTCTTTCTTTCTTTCTTTCTTTCTTTCTTTCTTTCTTTCTTTCTTTCTTTCTTTTTCTTCTTGTTTCACAGAAGAATGCTTCCAATAGTGATGAATTTTGAAGTGGAACATAATTAGTGTGCAGTGTTTTGTTATTACATATATAATTTCACATCTAAATTGTGTAAGTTACCATTGCACTGGCATTCAAATTGCATGGTGCACTGGGCTCCAGTATCCTGCAGCACAAAGCATTAGTCAGCATGGCAAAATGTAACTATCTTCAAATGCAGAATGTAAAACTAAGAATACATTCAATAAAGTGTATTAAATGATGAGCTCTCTGGAAATGGATGAATGGGAGGTTTTACTGCAGACCATAAAGTTTCTCTACGCTTTGTATCACAGAACATGTCTTTTTAATATGGAAGATCCTTTCTGAGGTTTAATGTGTTGAGAATAATGCCATTTTATTATGTGATTGCAGCATCCTTTTTTTCTTTGATGGACCTAAGACATTCAAATGAATATCTCACTAAAGACAAACATGGACTGTTGCATCCTTCATGCCTTGCTTATGGCAAAGTAATTATACTCAGCAGAATACAGATTATACTACATCTGATATTTTCCAAGTTTCAATTGCACATCCGTAGCAATAATTATATATTTATTTTTGCCATAGATTCAATTTCTGGCTTAATGCTTCTTACACAGGATTTAATGATATTATTGAAGGTGATTTTGATGGAAGGAGAGATCCGAAACTCACCTTAAAATGAGATGTATCTAGCAAACTTTCGAGGATGCCTGTCTGTGTCAGAGTTCATTAGACATATTTCCATATATATTGTAGACTTTATCCACTAAAGCATTTTACACAATAAAGGACACTCAAATTATAACTGAAATTCACAACAGAAAGCAACAACAATTGCTCAAAATTAACATTCTCAAACTGAAATCCTGAAGAACTGTAAACTATAAAGCAGTTAGATGCACTAATTGTTACAAATGGATACAAGCATTTCACCAGTATCCCCTGATTTGCTAAAATCATGTACAGAAGCAATGATTTGTCAGAAATGCTCTGTGCTCTACCTGGGCAAGGTGGTGTAAAGGCATCCTGGCTACATGAGCTACAAGCACAGAGAAAATACCACATCTTTTCTTTTGTGCTGATGTCTATACATGATTGGGCTAATAGCAGATTACAAAATGAAATAATCTCATTTGCATTCTGTCTTCATTTCAGTACAAAACATGGCATCTATATTCAATGCACGTCCACTTAGTGAAGTTCCAGAGTAGTGACATGAGACCAAGAGTATACTTGTGCTGACAGAAGGTATAAGCTAGAGAGCCTTTGCTTGTGCTGTTAGTCCATGCTGGCTTGAAGGAATCACAAAATTATAGCCTTAGTTTTAGGTGACTAAAGAAAGGAGCTCTCTCTATAGATACTGGATCCAAAAGAGCTTTCCACTTTAGAGTGGTGGTTGTTTACATTTTACAATGTTTGTAGATCTTCCTAAAATCACATCTGATTTTAGTGGTATGTGCATTTCGAGGTCTGTATGGCCTTCTTGAAAATGTCTCTTTTGATAGAATCTTCAGTAAAATAAACATACATTTAAACAGTCTCATGGAAAAACAAAGAAACAAACAAAACAAAACAACAACAACAACAACAACAACAAAAAACACCACAGCAATTTGGTGGTAGTTTTTGTGAGTTTGGATTTCTGGGGCTGCAAAAAATATTTTTTTCTGACCTCTGTTCTCATCTGTTCTCATAGTGAAAGAAGAAATGAGAGATGCAATTAGCCAAGCACAGGGAAAATCAAATTGCCATAACAGAAACCAATCCTGAATGTTGCAACTGTTCCAGACAGCAATCAAAATGAACATAAAGGGTATAGACAAAAGAAGTTCTAGTGCTAAAAAGGAGCAGAGTAAACTAATTTAGGTGAATTTGTCAGTAGTTTGCTGCAATCACGCCAAATAGAAATACATTCTTTTTAACTCTGGTCTCTCCAGTATTCTGCATGTTACTGATTATGAGGAATAGCTGCATGATGAACAGTTTGTATGTAGAAACCTAGAAATGTCTGATTAGTTAGTGAGCTCTATGTGGGCCCAAAGGCTGTATTACTTAGAGGAATGTATGGCATGTGCTGATCAAAACAGGAGGAACATAAGCTTTTAGAATCATAGAATCACAGAATTGTAGGGGATGGAAGGGACCCGTAGAGATCATCGAGTCCAACCCCACTGCCAAAGCAGGTTCCCTACACCAGGTCACACAGGTAGGCATCCAAGTGGGACTTGAATATCTCCAGAAAGGAGACTCCACAACCCCCATGGGCAGACTGTTCCAGTGCTCTGTAATCCTCACTGCAAAAAAGTTCTTGCACATATTCGTGAGGAACTTCCTATGTTCCTGCTTATGTCCATTTCCCCTTGTCCTGTCTCCACGTACCACTGAAAAGAGACTGGCCTTGTCACTATGTCTCCCACACCTCAGATATTTATAAACCTGTATTAGATCCCCTCTCAGTTGTCTTTTCTCAAGGCTAAACAGTTTGCTTAGCCTTTTTTCATAGGGGAGATGCTCCAGTTCCTTCACCATCTTTGTTGCCCTCCACTTGTCAAAGGGTTCTGCTGATGAGATTCTGCAAGCAGGTTACTCATTTCACTAGGTAAAGTGGAAGACAATAATGTTTTACTTAGGCAAATTGTCAAGGTTGAAGTATGTATTGATGGAAGAGGGAACTTACTGTTTCATTTAGAACAGATTTCTCTTCCCATTCCAGAAGATGGTGGTAGGATTTTAGACACAGAGAGAGTTAATGATTCTCACATCTTACATTTGAGCACAACAGCTACTAAAAACTTTTTTTTAAATTTAGTATCTGTGATTGAAGTGTAGTTTATGTAGAAAAGTGTGCCAGTGTTTAATGTAAGACTAATTAAAAGAAGTATTCCATGTCCCTTTGTAATCTGGTTAAATATCCTTACTCCTAAACTATGAACTTATTCAATATTAGGCAAGCACATTCAGCAGTATTTGCTAGGTTCTTTGTGAATGAGAAGCTCTTTTGTAACCACATTTCTTTTTCCTTTCTTGGAACTTTATGCATCAAAGATGCTGTTTGTTGTTAATCATGTGTACAAATGACTATTTCCTAAACATTCTTGAATTTTTCAACTTCCTGATTAAAGCTGAAGATATAATATGTAAAGCAAGTATTCCAGTGAGAATTCAGCACAGCTGTGACTGTCTCTAAAATATAGGGATACTCTGCCTGCTACTTTCTCTTCATATTTTCCTGCTTTTACCAGCAAGACTGTATTAGGTCTGCTCTTATCCTTGGCAAATAGTTGAGGCTCACTCAGTCTTCAACAAGAGACAAATCCATACTGTTGGCAAAGTTTAAATTATAAATGCCTTAACAGATGACCTTTATGTGCCTCACTAAAAGTGGTAGCTAAGCAGCCAGTGTGCCTTCTACATTATTTACTTCTCTGTCTCACAGACCTTATCAGTAATTATTTTTTATTTCTTCCTGGCTAATGATGAAAATATGTGATCAGCTTAGGTCAAGATTCAGTCCTTGTGGGAAAGCCCTAGAAATGCATATAGCTATGGATAGTTTCATTTACAATTATGCAATGAAAATCATCTGCTAACTAAATTACAGTGTGTATAATATAGATTTAATATGGCTTTATTTTTAAACACTAAATATTGTGCGGTAGCTGTGCCATGTTTGATGGTAAACTAAATATTTTTTGTAACCTTATTTAATAAATATACTACTCTAAGCAAGTAATTGCCATCAGACTAGTTGCCAAAAGGTCCTAAAGGGACTCTTTTATTCTCCTATCAGCATTGGTGAAAGACTATTTTAGTCACATTAATAACTTTATCAGTGTGAACTACATATTATGCATACATATATATAAAAACGGTTTGTTTTATAAGCACTAAATACCTAACCCAGAAAGGAACAGAAGTAAGAACCAGATGTTTGGTAATAAACTGCTGACATGCAGTCCTCCAGCCTCCACTTTATGCACTGTGACAGAGGATCCTGAGGCAGCACTGAGTGTCCAAATATTCAAATAACCAAACTCCATGTTTTTTTTAATTATTTCATGACATGTAAGTATGCTCTTCTTCACCCCAGTTTGTTGGTGTACAATATGCATTATTAAATTCTGGTCTGAAAAAGCTGTAAGCCATTTTTGATTCATTCTGCTTTGTTTCCAGTCTGTTTGCTATTCTTCTTCTCTATGTCCCTATGGGTATCCCTTCACTTTAATCATCTGAGGGATAGGAAACTTTGGTAGCTCACATTACAACTAATGAGAGCCACTGTCATGGTTTTGTAATTTTGTAATTTTGCTATCAGTATTCCACATCATAACATCATGTAAAGTATGGATACTTCTATTGAATGTGCAGTCCACAGAAGAAGACTACATATCCCAGAGAACAACAGGGGTAATGAAAAGTCACAGGACCAGGACTCTATATAATCTCATTTCCAGGCTGGAGTGCCCTCCTTCTTCTCTCGAACTTCTCGGAGAGTGGGAAGCGTTCCAGCCGTGTCGCCTAGAGTTCACAGTAGGCCTCTCGGTTTTCGGGGACTCTCTCTCTCTCTGTTTGTTCGATTTGTTAGCCTTAATTATATTATATTGTGTTATCTTGTATTTCGATATCATATTTAGTAAAATAAGTTTTTCCTCCTTAGATTGCCACTGTTTTTATCCTATTCCCGTTTTCCCCCTCCTTTCCGGGCCCTGGGGGGGGGGGGGTCCACGGGGTGGCTTCCCCTGTCACGGGCATAGGTAAATCTAAGTAACCCGTGACAGCCACCAATTTAATTATATAATGTATAAATCAAATCAGCAACTAAATAGAAACGTCCCTGCCACGATGGCCCAGGTGAGTGTGGAACTCCCTGATGCAGAGGTTATGTTGATTGACCTGAGGTTCCCCAGTTCCTCTTGATTTGCTTTTCTTTCTGTCAGTCTATTCCACACAAATATATATATATATATATATATATATATATATATATATATATATATATAAATGACAAGAGATGTTAAAGGAATGTGGATCCAGCAATCAAATTTCCAATTAGAGAAAAAAACTTGTTTCATTAAGTAATTTCACTTGCACCTCCAAGACAAAATAGCTTGCTGTGGGTTCACTAGGTTTTGCATGAAAAGAAGATTAATAACCTTATACAATATCTAGGACTATTTAATGCAAATATATTATTATGTCAGCGGTATTATATAGTGTCTTCTCTCAATAAATATGAAGAATGGTATTCATCTACCTTGCTTTGACTAACATTTATTTCACCAGTCTGAAGAAATCCCTTAATTTTTTATCAACTATCATTAGTTAGGGACACATATTTCCAGAAGGCAAAGTAATTCCTAAGTAATTCCTCCAACCCTTCAGAGATGATGTGTTTTGGAATGTGACAAATTATTATCAGAATGTACACATTTATTTCTGTTTAATACAGTTGGACTTTAGGCAACTTTATTAAATACTGAACTTTGGATGCTAAAATAAGTGAGAGCAAAGACCAACAAAAATATCAAACAATTTCTTAACATTAGGAATAGTTATATTCTTTACTGTAAGACTTTAAAAAAAGTTAAAATTTCTATTACCTGATTTTCTTTTAATTAAATTTTGCTGAATTTAAAAATACAAATAAATTAGAGCTGTAGCTTCTAGGATTTGCTGCTACCAAATCCCTGGCATGCCGGGTGTTCTATTATGGTCCCCATACATTAAAGCTAAATTTATTGTTTTGGTGAAAGTAATGCTTTTTCTCTGAATGGAATCACAACTTGTTTTCATGCATAATTTCTGTGTCCATGCATGTTTATCATAATTCAAAGCAAATTGTAATTCATAGGCCAACTCTGTAGTCTAGTAAAATTGTAAAGATAATCACTCCTGGAGTGATATTTAGTTCAACTTTGAACGTAAGCTATCTTGAATGAAATCAGTGACAAGTCTCTGTACCTTCAGTTTCTGTACCTTCAATCTCACAAAATGAGTTATAACTCATGGCTTCTCCATTTGTCAGAGAAATGGTTACAGTACCGAAGAACAAGAAATTGCACAATTACCAGGGATGCTCAGAAATTTCAGAGCAATATCAGAAAACATTAAATGACAGCAATACAAATTACACACAAGAAAGGATCAGTTTTAACAACACATTATTCAACATTCTCTTTCCCTGTTGTGTATGAAGTGCACTAGTAGATCTATACACTGTTTCATTTTATTAAACTATTAATTAGGGCACTGATGGGCAGTTTCTGCCTTGCATTTTTTGTTTTCCCCCTGCAGTACCAAATGGATTTGATTTGAGTGCCAAGAGAGAATAAAGGGTGAGCTGCTTCTTCAGGAGAGATCACTTTTCCTGATATCTATGTTCATGCCTTCATTGAGCATTGACACTTCATTACAGTTATGAATAGTGGCCCAGGAAGTAACTATGCTCTTGCTGAAAAGCATGCCTTCATGTGAGATCACTCTTAGGTTCAGTCTAACCAAAACTCTTAGAGAACACTGGGTTAATAAATAAACCTAAATATTCCACAAAACATTTCAGAAATCGCATATTGCAACCCTTAGCATCCAAGGACATACTTATGGTATAAGTCTGTTCTGAGCAGATTTTCCCCAAGTAACCTTTTTCACAGTAGCATATCAACAAGAAAATAATATTGCTTTCTGTTTCAATGATGCTTTTTAAATTTTCTCCTTCTACAGTCTGTTTGTCTTTCAGCAAGATGCCATTAGATCAGAAATATGAGAAAGGAAAAAAGGATTACAAATCAACATATTACCCAAACATAAAAGTGTATCTTTGCATAACCGATCAACAAACATACAATGAATACACTGTTCTGTTCTTACTGAGCTATAAAAAAGAAATCACATTTCTTTCAATATTGGAAAATATACCATAAAGAAATAAATCAAGTACATACAGCACATTCCCCAATATGAAATTCTTCAGGAGAGAGAATCATCAAAATTTGCATTAACAAAAGAAACAACACCACATTAAAATTGTCAGCATAGATAATGTATTTCCCTGACTCGTAGATAATAGTGATATTATGCTGATATATGCATAGTAAAAGGGAACAAAAAAGGCAAATACTGTTATTTCCTTACACTCTGGTATACAGAATGGTAAGGGAACTTAACCAGGTTCTGAGCACCTGGCGGCACTTTAGGTGTTCCTGTTCATTGCAGGGGGTTTGGACTAGTTGGTCTTTTAGAGTCTCTTCCAACTCAAATGTCTGTGATCTGACTGAAAGCACATACTTTCTATGGATGCTGGAAGGTGACTCTGCATTGTAGCAACCTCTACGCCAACCAATAAAGCAAACCAAGACTAGATCTTTTGGCATGACGTGCCAACACATGTCCACACTAAGCCTGATCTGTTCTCATGCATGTCTTGGGGGAAATGGGTGGTCCTGGCCAATCCAACAGCATGGTAGTGCCAGGAGCAAGCTCCAGTGTTTGTATCTGCACCATCTTGCCACTTAATGTAATTCTACAGATATATATAACCACGGAATTCTGCAGGTCTGCCACATTTGGCAAAGCTTGGAAGGATGAATCCATGGAATTCCATGGATTCATTCTAAGACAGTGTGTTAAGAACTTATTTGAAACAGGAGCTGATGTGAAAAATATAGATTACCTGTTAACATTTTTATATGCCCTCTGAGCAGAAATGATCACATACCAATCTTTTCATTTTCTTCTTTTTTTGAGCTGCAGTTAAGCAGTTCTTAACTATCAATTATAATGAAGACAGAAGAAGATGAGGTAGATAATTTAATATGCATTATTACAGAGACTGAACTATATACTGTGGTTGCTACAGTGGGCTGATTCTGTAGGTTAAATTGCTTGATAGCTTTTTACAGCTAATGATTAATGATAGGAACCTCTTACAGGATTTCATTTGTGGAAGCATTAGGGACTGTTATGTTTTAGCAATACTAAAAGTTGTTTCTGCGATGCAGTGGCTGAGAATTCTTACAGGAAACATCAAACAATTTCCTTTGTTCAATACTACTAGTGCACAGTAATTGTTTTGTGAGTAGTTCCAAGTATTCTGTAATTCTTAATTTACCGCTTTGCTCTTAGAGGAATTGATTCCAAGCTATAATTTATTTAACTACATGTGCTTTTATGCATTTAATGATTTCTTTTTCTTTTTTTTTTCTTCTTCTTCTTTTTTTTTTTTTTTTTTTTAATTTTATTTAATGAGCAATTTATAGTTTCTGATTTGTTTCCTACCTGCA